>NC_092051.1:90226292-90585473 GCF_003086295.3 Arachis hypogaea | reverse complement strand
TATTGAAAAAGAGAAGAGAATTTTGAATAATTGAAAAGATAGATTAAAATTTGAAAAATGAGAGTTTAATAAAAAGAAATTTTGAAAAAGGAAGAATTTGAAAAAAGAAGAGTTGTTGTAGTTTGAAAAGATAAGAAACAAACAAAAAGTTAGTTAGTTAGTTGAAACAAATTTGAAAATCAATTTTGAAAAGATAAGAAGATAAGAAGTTAGAAAGGATATTTTAAATCAAATTTGAAAAGATAAGATAAAGAGATTTTTGAAAGATATGATGAAATTAGTTTTGAAAAGATTTGATTTTAAAATCACAATTAATGACTTGATTCACAAGAAATCACAAGATATGATTCTAGAACTCAAAGTTTGAATCTTTCTTAACAAGCAAGTAACAAACTTGAAATTTTTGAATCAAAACATTAATTGATGATGTTATTTTCGAAAATTAGGACATAAAGATAAGAAAAAGATTTTGAAAAATATTTTTAAAATTTTGAAAATAATAAGAAAAATGAAAAAGATTTGATTTTTGAAAAATATTTTGAAAAAGATAAGATTTTTAAATTGAAAATTTGATTTGACTCATAAAAACAACTAGATTTTAAAAAGTTTTGAAAAAATCAACTCAAATTTTCGAAATTTATGAGTGAAAAAGGAAAGATATTTTTTTTTGATTTTTGAATTTTTAATGATGAGAGGGAAAAACATGAAAAAGACTCAATGCATGAAAATTTGGATCAAAACAATGAATGCATGCAAGAATGCTAGAACGTCAAGATGAACATCAAGAAACTTTGAATGTCAAGATGAACATCAAGAACTTATTTTGAAAAATTTTTAATGCAAAGAAAACATGCAAACACCAAACTTAAAAATTTTTAATGTATAGACACTATGAATGCAAGAATGCATATGAAAAAAAGAAAAGACACAAAACATGAAAACATCAAGATCAAACAAGAAGACTTACCAAGAACAACTTGAAGATCATGAAGAACACTATGAATGCATGAATTTTTAAAAATGCAAGATGAATATGCAATTGACACCAAACTTAAAATCTGACTCAAGACTCAAACAAGAAACACAAATTTTTTTGATTTTTATGATTTTCTAATTTTTTGGATTTTTGTATATTTTTTCGAAAAACATGTAGGAAAAAGAAAATAAGGATTTCAAAATTTTTTAATATGAATTCCAGGAATCTTGTATTCTTAGTCTAAAGCTCCAATCCGAGGGTCAGGCATGGCTTAATAGCCAGCCAAGCTTTAGTATGTAACTCAGACATGCCACGGCTACATTCCAATTAACTTGCCTCTATGCTGATGGTTGGAAGCCCCTATCCAAAGAATTAGACATGACTTTACAGCCAGCCAGGCTTCAAATGCTTCATGAAACTCTAGAATTCATTCTTAAAAATTCTGAAGAAAAATATATTTTTGAAAAGATTTATTTTATTTTTTTTTCGAAAACAGATGAGAAATTTTTAAAAGGTTTTTGAAAAATTTTTGAAAATAAAAAAAAAAGAAAATTACCTAATCTGAGCAACAAGATGAACCGTCAGTTGTTCAAACTCGAACAATCCCAGCAACGGCGCCAAAAACTTGGTGCACAAAATTGTGATCTTAGGCAACGGCGCCAGAAACTCTGTACGCACGTCTTAATAAATCGTTTTTCATTCACAACTTTGATACAACTAACCAGCAAGTGCACTGGGTCGTCCAAGTAATAAACCTTACGTGAGTAAGGGTCGATCCCACGGAGATTGTTGGTATGACGCAAGCTATGGTCACCTTGTAAATCTCAGTCAGGTGGATATAAAATAGTTATGGAGTTTTCAATATTAATAATAAATAGAAAATAAGGATACAAATACTTATGTAATTCATTGGTTAGAATTTCAGATAAGCGTATAGAGATGCATTCGTTCCTCTAAACCTCTGCTTTCCTGCTGTCTTCATCCAATCAATCTTACTCCTTTCCATGGCTGGCTTTATGTAAGGACATCACCGTTGTCAATGGCTACTTTTTATCCTCTCTGGAAAATGGTCCGATGCGCTGTCACTGCATGGCTAATCGTCTGGAGGCATCACCCTTGTCAATGGCTGCATCCCATCCTCTTGTGAAAATGGTCCAAATGCTCTGTCACAGCATGGCTAATCATCTGAGGTTCTCGATCATACTGGAATAGGATTCACCCTCCTTTTGCGTCTGTCACTACGCCCAGCACTCGCGAGTTTGAAGTTCGTCACAGTCATTCAATCCCAGAGTCCTACTCGGAATACCACAGACAAGGTTTAGACTTTCCGACTCTCATGAATGCCGCCATCAATCTAGCTTATACCATGAAGATTCTGATTAAGAGATCCAAGAGATACTCATTCAATCTAAGGTAGAACGGAAGTGGTTGTCAGGCACGCATTCATAGGGAAAGATGATGATTGTCACGTTCATCACATTCAGGTTGAAGTGCGAATTAATATCTTAGAAGCGGAATAAGTTGAATTGAATAGAAAAACAGTAGTACTTTGCATTAATCTTTGAGGAACAGCAGAGCTCCACACCTTAATATATGGAGTGCAGAAACTCTACCGTATGAAAATACATAAGTGATAATGGTCCAAGCATGGCCGAATGGCCAGCCCCCATGAAAGTCTAAGATAGCATAAAACTGATCATAGATCTCTAATACAATAGTAAACAGTCCTATTTATACTAAACTAGTTACTAGGGTTTACAGAAGTAAGTAATTGATGCATAAATCCACTTCCGGGGCCCACTTGGTGTGTGCTTGGGCTGAGCTTGAATGTTACACATGTAGAGGTTAATCTTGGAGTTGAACGCCAGTTTGTAACGTATTTCTGGCGTTCAACTCTGGCTTGTGACGTGTTTCTGGCGTTTAACTCCAGACAACAGCGTAGAACTGGCGTTCAACGCCCTTTTACATCATCTAAACTCGGCCAAAGTATAAACTATTATATATTGCTGGAAAGCCCTGGATGTCTACTTTCCAACGTAATTGGAAGTGCGCCATTTTAGTTCTGTAGCTCCAGAAAATTTACTTTGAGTGCAGGAAGGTCAGAATCCAACAGCATTAGTAGTCCTTCTTCAACCTTTGAATCTGATTTTTGCTCAAGTCCCTCAATTTCAGCCAGAAAATACCTGAAATCACAGAAAAACACACAAACTCATAGTAAAGTCCAAAATGTGAATTTAAATAAGAACTAATGAAAACATCCCCAAAAGTAACTAGATTCTACTAAAAACATACTAAAAACAATGCCAAAAAGCGTATAAATTATCCGCTCATCAGGAACCACGGTAATTCCTCCCTTTTTTGGGACAACATGCACGGGGCTAACCCAGGGGCTGCCTGAGATCGGGTAAATTACCCCTCCCTGCCATAACTTCATATCTTCTTTCTGTACCACTTCCTTCATGATTGGGTTCAACCTCCTTTGGGATTGAATGGATGGTTTGGCATCATCTTCCAGCAGTATCTTGTGCATACATATGGCCGAACTTATCCCCTTCAAGTCAGCAAGAGTCCAACTAATGGCATCTTTGTGGTTTCGCAGTACTTTGAGCAGTTCATCCTCTTGATCTTGGCTGAGGCATAAGCTTATAATTACGGGTAATTTTCATCTTCTCCTAAGTATGCATATTTGAGAGAGGGTGGCAATGCTTTGAGTTCAAGTTTGGGTACTTCTGACTTTTCGTTCTCTTCTTTGGTGCACCTTGTATTTGACTCTCTGCTGTTGCAACCTCTTCAATAAACGTAGACTCCTCCTCTATTATACCTTCAGGTTCTTCTTCTTCAAAATTTTCCTGCATGCGTCTTCAAGTGAGTCCAACCTCATACACTCTCCCATTTGCTCTTGTGGGTAACTCATGGCCTTGAACACATTGATCGTCATCTTTTCATTGTGTAATCTCAGGGTGAGATCTCCTTTTTGTACATCAATGACAGCTCCAGCAGTGGCCAAGAATGGCCTTCCCAGGATGATGGAAGCCTTGGCTTCCTCTGCATGTCCAGCACTACAAAGTCTGCTGGGAAGATAAAATCTCCCACTTTCACCAGCAAATCTTCTACGACGCCATGCGGGAACTTGAACGATCGGTCTGCCAATTGTAAGGCCATCTTTGTTGGTTTAGCTTCCTCAATCTTCATCTTTCTCATCATAACTACCGACATCAAATTGATGCTGGCTCCTAAGTCACAAAGAGCCTTTTCACTGTGATTTCCCATATAATACAAGGGATCTAAAAACTCCCGGGATCCTTCAATTTCTGGGGTAGTTTGTGCTGAATGATAGCACTACATTCTTCGGTTAGTATCACAGTCTCGTTGTTCTTCCAGCTTCTCTTCTTAGTCATGAGCTCCTTCAAGAACTCGGTGTAGAGTGGCATTTGTTCTATTGCTTCAGCAAAGGGTATGTCGATTTGCAGTTTCTTGAAGATTTCCAAAAATCTCGAAAACTGATTGTCATCCCCTTTCTTCTTTAATTGCTGAGGGTATGGGACTCTTGGGGCGTCTGGCTTTAGCACTCCTTCCCCTTTTTGTGAACTCAAAGTGGGAACTCGAGCTTCGTCCTGCTCTTCTTCCTCTTTATTTGAGTCCTCTTCTTGTGGTTTCTGGGGGTTTCCTTCAGTTCCTTCCATCCTAAGGGTGATAGCCTGACACTCCTCCCTTTGTGTTGAGCTAGTATTGCTGCAAGGTTGTGGCTGGAAATTTGCTTGAATAAGTAGCCAATTTGTGTCTCAAGTTTCTTGATGGCAGCATCCTGATTCTGCATATTGGACATCACCTCTTCTCGGAACGCTTTACTATCTTGAATCTCTTTGCCTATGCCTTCAAGTAGATTCTCAATCTTTGAGATTCTGTCATCCAATGATTGTAGATCGTGATTAGAGGTGGAAGGATGAGGTAAGTTATTTTGGTTTTGATGTGGATGTGGAGAGGTGTTGTTATTGGGGTGTTGATATGGTCTAGATGTGAAATTTTGGTGGCTTGCATTGTTGGGATTTGGGCATCTTTGATCAAGGCTTTGGTCTGGTTGATTTCCCCACCCAAAGTTTGGGTGATTCCTCCATCCAGGGTTGTAGGTCTTGGAGTATGGATCATGGTTTTGCCAGGTGAATTACCAATGTAGTTGACTTGCTCCTGACTTCCCTCTGCTGAAGTGGTGATTGCTGCTACTTGGTTCCTCTCCATCTTCTTGGTGAGGTCAGCCAGCTGCTGGGTAATGAGCTTGTTCTGAGCCAGCAGTGCATCTACATTGTTTAGCTCCATCACTCCTCTGTGTCCCTCTTTCGGAAGCATAAAGTAGTCGTTCTCTGCTACTGTTTCAATGACATCTATGGCCTCCTCAATGGTCTTCTTCTTGTTCAAAGATCCTCCGGATGAATGGTCTACTGCCTTCTTTGACTCATAGGAGAGCCCTTCATAGAAAATGTGCAGTGCACCCATTCATTGAACATATCTGGTGGGCACCTCCTTGTTAGGTCTTTAAACCTCTCCCATGCTTCATACAGAGTCTCACCATCTTGTTGCCTGAAAGTTTGGACCTCAGCTCTCAGCCTATTGATTCGTTGAGGGGGGTAAAATCTTGCTAAGAATTTGTTCACCGCATCTTCCCAAGTTGTCAAGCTCTCCTTTAGGAAAGACTCCAGCCACTTGGCTGCCTTATCCTTGAGTGAGAATGGAAATAAGAGCAGTCTATAGGCGTCAGGATGAACACCATTAGACTTCACTGTGTCACATATTCTCAGGAAGGTGGTTAGATGTTGATTGGGTCTTCTTGGACACTTCCTCCGAACGAACAGTTGTTCTGAACAAGGGTGATGAGCTGTGGTTTTAGTTTAAAATTGTTGGCATGGATGGTTGGCTTTTGAATGCTACTTCCACAGTTTCCTGGGTTTGGATTGATGTAAGAGCCTAAAACTCTTCTATCCTCCCCAGCATGATTTGCTCGTCCTCTTCCGCCATGGTTGTGAGCTTCTTCTTCACAATGGTTTTCCATGTTTTCTTCCGTGTTTGGTTCAAAGTATTCCTCAAAGTGTTCCTCCTCTTCTTCAGCACCAACTACACGTTTTTCTCTTGCCTCCCTCCTTAGACTAAGGAAGGTTCTCAGGTTCAGAATCAAAGGAAGTTGAAGCCCTGCTTCTTCTCCCTGTCATACAACCAACAAGTACAAGCAAAGAGAATAGGTGCAGAAAGTATATCCATCAGAATTACTGTTAGTGTAAGTGATGCAATATATCAAACAGTTAGTGGGTTAGTGAAATGAATGGTAAATAACAAAGAAAAAGTAGGGGAAAGGGAAGAAATTAACTAAAACAGAAAGTAAATAACTCAAACAGAAAATTAAATCAAACAAAAAATAAAATGCTCAATCTAGTTATCCTCCAATTTAATCATTGTTGATGCACAATAAATCCCCGGCAACGGCGCCATAAACTTGATGCACGGAAAACTTGTTTCATAACAAATTTCCTTCGACAAGTGTACCGAATTTGTCGTCAAGTAAAAACTCACAATAGAGTGAGGTCGAATTCCACAGGGATTGATTGATCAAGCAACTTTAATTAGAGGAATGTTCTAGTTGAGCGAAGCAGAATTTGAGTTGAGAATTGCAGAAAATTAAATGGCGGGAAAGTAAATAACAGAAAAGTAAATGCTAGAAATAAAAGGTGAATGTAAATGACGGAAAGTAAATTGCAGAATCTTAAATGGGAATGGGGAAATTGCTCATAAAAGTAAATGACTGAAATTAAAGAGAATGGGTAAGATCAGGAATGGGGCGTTCATTGGGCTCAGGAGACGTTGCATTCTCCGGATCAATTTCATTTTCATATCTTCCTCAATCAAGGCACTCATTGATCTCCTTGGCAATCTTAAGTGATCGAATTACAATTTCTTGTAATTCAATCTCTCAAATCTTGATCAATAGCCAATTCCTTGGTCAATTTTTCATGTGAAGAGATGAAGTATGGTCACTGATTATACCACATGTATTTCCCAAATCAAGTGTTGAGAGGATTATAGTCACATGTCCATCCAAATCCAATTTGGTCCAGCATGAGAAAGCATTTCTAGCATTATCTCTTCATTCCTCTTTCAAGGTTCAGAAGAGATCCAAGTATGAATAGCTTCTTTTCCAAGATAACTACCCAATTGGATGAAGATCGAAAGCTTTCAAGTAAAATCAAGAGAAAAGATAGAAGAAGAATAATGAAAACTAGTATTGATCCATCAAATTACAACAGAGCTCCCTAACCCAATGAAAGGGGTTTAGTTATTCATAGCTCTGGAAAATGAAAACAAAGATGGAGAATACATGATGAAACTAGAAGTGCAGAGAAAGTAAAATACAGAGAGTAGTTCTATGCCCAGAGGCTCCCTATAATTTTCAACTCCCAGTTTAATTCAAAGCTACTCCTATATATACTACTCTTCTATTCTTCTAGTTGGCTCTTCAAGTCTTAGGTATGGGCCTTTGGATCTTGAGTTTGAAGCAATTCTCTTCTTTATTGGGCTTAGCTTTACTTGTAGAGAGAAAATGTGAAGTGGGCAGAGACTTTAGCTCAGGACGTTAGTGGCGTTAACGTTCAGTGAACGTATGGGTTTGAGAACGTTAGTGACATTCAACTTTTTCACTAACGTTCCTCACCCAGGTAAGAGCCACGTTAACCTCAACGTTAGTGGCACAAACGTTACCACTAACATTGCATCTTTGTCCTTTGCGCACGTTATTGGGACTCACCTCTCCCAATAACGTTGGGAAGCCTCCCCCTTCCCTACGTTAGAGTCCACGTTAACTTAGTTAACGTGGCTCTTTTAACGTAGGCTTGCCAACCTTCGAGAACGTTAGTGACACTTACCATTGTCACTAACGTTCCAATGTGCTCCTTAGCTCCCACGTTAGAGTCCACGTTAACTAGGTTAACGTGGCTTCTAACGTGGCTGTGCTAACCATCTCCAATGTTAGTGACAAAGTTGAATGTCATTAACGTTGGCTCATCATCCCTCTCCTCGCGTTAGCTTCCACGTTAACTAAGTTAACGTGGGAGTTAACGTGGCTCATTCTGGCTTGTGTTGGCTCCTTCCAACGTTAGTGACAATGTTTGGTGTCACTAACGTTGTCGATAACCTTTCTTCTTCACGTTAACTAGGTTAACGTGGGAGTTAATGTAACATCCCGCATTTTTGAAAATCTAATTATAAATAAATTATGATTTTATCTTATTAAGTTTAAACTTTATAATTTTAGAAAATTATTTTGTTAGAAATAAATAAATAGATTCGGAGATAGTTTTATTTCGAATCAATTGATATTTTTAAGTAATCTAATTATAATGAAATATTTTGTATAATTTTAGTAATTGAAAAATAAAAAAAGAATTGTATAATTTAATTTAAGTAACTATTATCCTGAAAAAAAAAAGTTACGATTTATTTTATTAATTTGATATCTTATTTTATAAATTAATTAATTAAGAGTAATTAAATTAGTTTTATTAATATTTGGAGTTTAAGTTGATTAATATTCTTATGTAATTTTTATAATTGGTTATTTCAAATGCTTTGGAAATAAAATTTAGTAATGAAAGTATTATATAATTTAATTTAGGTAATTTCTAATATGAATGAATTATGGTTTATTTTATTAGTTTGAACTTTTAGAGATTAATTTATTAGGAATGATTAAATGAATTTTTATAAATACTTTAAGTTTAAGTAATTTTATTATAATTAGATATTTTGTAAATTGAAATTAAAATTTCGGTGATAGAAAAATAATAAAAAGTTATATCATTTAATTTAACTAATTAGTATTGAGTTTAAACTGTATTTTATAAAAATGTGATTAATATGTTTATTTTATAATTTAAATTAGAAATAATTAATTTCACTTAGCAATATGTTGATAAATGATGTTCTTAAATATTTTAAGAGAGTATATTTGATTTTAAAATTACTCTACCTTCCAATTTTATCAAAATATCTATTCATAGCTATCCTTTATTCTTTTATAAAATCCCTAATTTCTAACCCTAATTCCCAAATTGGAAATCAGAAACCCTAATCCTAATTTTTCCTTTTCCCCAGCCTGAGAACGCAGCCCCCACCCCACCTTTCTTCCAAAACACCAACACCCAAACAAAAGAAAGAAACAAAGAAATGGAAAGGGAGAACAGAGAGCTTGGAATCAGAGAAGAGGGAGCCGCACTCTGCGTCGTCCAGCTCGCCGTCGCAGCACCTCGCTTGCGCCGTTATTCATGCCCATCGCCGTGCAGCCGTTGCTAACTTGCCTTGCCATCACCACCGCTGAAGCAAGGTCACATCGCCGTCAGATTTGAAGCCGTTGAGGAGCTGAACGCTCGCGAGTGAGAGGACAAACACGAGGAGAGCTTGTGCGCGAAGGGTAGTGCCGCTGTGTCTCTGTCGCACCTTCATCACTGTCGAAGCTGCACTTTCACGTCACCATCGTTGTACCTCCACCGAACCCATCACACCGCTGCTGTTGCGATGTCATTACTGTCGCGAGGGAGAAGAGATGCGTGAGGAAGGAAGCTCGTAGGGGAGAAAGAAGTGGCTGCCTGTGCCACCCGCTTTGTCGCGTCTGATCTCTGTTATCACCGCGTCGCTGCCACCGAAGGTCCGCCGCCATTGTTTCCATCACCTCCATGCTTCATATTCATCGTAGGTTACTCTGCCGTTGCTGTTCTATTCTGCTTTTCCCTGGTAGCATTGTGTTGTGTTCTGTTGCCATTATTTGGTTTGCTATTGCCTTGACTATAACATGCCTCGTTTTCTTGATCTTCCTTAGCTGCCAATCATTACTGTCTTTGTTCGGTATTGCTGTCCTTATCCGGAACCACCGATGTCATTGTCGTTGCTTCCCCAGAAGAACTGAGGTTACTGCTACTGTTCCAGCCGTACTAGCTATTGTAAACTGGAAAAAGAAGGGGATCGCCACATTTAAATTCGACGGTTTCGACTAACTGAGGTAAGGGGTTTAAAACGATTTCAATTTAAGAATGCCTACAATGTTTATTGAATAACTGCAAATAGATTTAATAGCTGTGAGTAATCGATTGATTATGTAATTATTGAATTGTGGTTGAAATTGTGATTGGAATGGTTGAGGTTGTGATTTGGAATTGTTAATTTGTGATATTGATTGATTATGTGGATTGGGAATTGCTTGATGAGTAATTGTTGAGAATTTCTGAATTTTAATGGGTTATGTTGGATTTGTTGCCGTTGAGTTGTTATTTGGTATATTGTAATGTTAATGAACTTGGTTGGTGGTTGATTTGGAATTGGTTTTGAGGGGTTTTGAAGGGTTGGATTTTGAATACTAAATAGATTGCTGAAAATCTGATTTTTTGAAATTAAAAGGTGACTTTGGAAGTGAATCAGTTATTCAACGATAATCGAAATGATATAAGAGTAAAGGCTGAGTAAAGTATAATAAAAGTTGTTGTTGGGACACAATTTTGAGAAGTTTGAATTAATTATAGAACTAGTTATGATTTTTCAAAATTAAAATGTAAAACTTGATTTTCTGCATTATTTTTAAAGGAAGCCGGAAACTTTGAAAAACTATAACTATTTCTGTGATTATCGGAATTGTGTGGGACCAAGTCCGGATTGAGCTTGGGCATATAGGGAACTGGACTGCTGAATTTGAGACTTTTTCACTAAGTTTATGATTTATGGTGAATTTTTGAATCATGGATGTCAAAACTGGTTTTTCTGCAGAACGTTTAACGCAGCAGCAACTTGATTCCTCTATTGGAAATTATGCAGTTTGAATTTTGAAATGGAACCAATTTTAAATAAAACTTTTTTCCTATTATTTTAATGCCGTAAAATTTCAGAACAATTGGACTTGTAGTTTTAAAGATATGAATTTTTAAAGGATGATGCATTATGCAGAAAAAGCCAGATTCTGTTTTCGTAAATTAGTAACTTTGGGAGTTTATAACTTTTTATCCTGGATAGATATTGAGATGCAACTAATTGGAGGTGAAAATTAAGTATGTTTAGTATATGTGATTTAAATTTCAGGATTTTTCATGTTTTAATAAGTGAGTTATGGGACTTGGAAGAGGTTGTGTTCAATGATTTGTAAAACAGAATTCTGCAGAAAATTACCTAACTTCCAAGCTACGTAAATCCTTCATTAAAAATGGTATGACCCTGGAACCAATTGAGAAAGAAATTTGGATGAGTTATGTTTAACCACATTAATTTTAAAGGTAGTTAGATTTAATTTGGATTTTATATGAAATTTCAAATGTTGTATGGTGCTGCTGTCTTCTGGTTTTAAAACACTGCAGAACAGTCACGGTTTTGCTTATATTCTCAAAGCTATTGTCAGCGAAAAATTATGATTTTTAATTTAATAAAAAGCTTAATCCGAGACGGTCGCATAGATATAAAGTTTGCACAATTTCAAATTCATTTGATATTTTAAAAACAAAATGGAAATCAGGCTGCCAAGTTCTGTTGGTAATTATTTTGGATATGGAATTTAAGAAATAGATTTTCTATTATCAAATGTTTTTGAGAATATATTGCTGTGGCAAATGCTGAAAGAGGCTGATGAATTGTTGAGAAAGAAGGAACCCGTAAGGGTGGATAAGTCCTATTTTTAAAGGAGATTATGTCCAAATTTTTATAAAAAATATAAGGACTTAATCAAAATAAATATTCAGGGCTTATTTAATAATAATAACTTCAATGATTCTTTTAAGAAAAGAATATTTGATCTATGAGATTGTTGGCAAGGGTGTGGGTCTAGTCCCGCTTGCGAATCTGCAATTATGAAAGAAAAAGGAAAGAGTAAAGTACTTATTGTATGATTATCTGTTGCTTGAGGTAACCCAAGAGATATTATTTGCTTGTTTGTTGCTTGAAGCAACCCAAGAGATGTTTGTTTGTTGCTTGCGGCAACCCAAGAGATATTATATATATATTTGTTGCTTAATGCAACCCAAGAGATATTATATATATATATATATATATTTGTTGCTTAATGCAACCCAAGAGATATTATTTATTTGTTTGTTGCTTAATGCAACCCAAGAGATGTTTGTTTATTTATCTGTTGCCCTGAGGTAACCCAAAAGTAATTTTCCGTTCCCAAGAGTATATATTTCCTGCGAGTAGAAAGCAGAGGCTGTCTCAATAGAGCTGCTAATAATTATATGCGCATTTATTTGAACGGAAAATCGTATCCGGGAAATCGTGAACTCGTAACCGGATAAATGTCAGGAATGTAGATGCTAACCGACACATGAGCTCATGGCCTGTACTAGGACTAGACATTTATCATATGCATCTATGTGACATTGTTTGGGTGTGCATATTGTAATTGGTTTGCCTAAATGAATAATTCTGTTAACTGTTAATTGCTATATTTGATATAATTGCTCTTGATTGTGTTTGAACCTCATTACTTGTGTTTGAAATTGATTGGCTGGATTGTGGTGAATTGGGTGTTGGTTGAATTGCTTGGGCCTGAGGCCATGACTGGTTTGTGTTGGAAGTCTAGTTCTGTATAAAGTATCTGACTGGTTCAGCATAGACTTAATGAACCTATGCTTGGAGCAGGATGATCATTTATACCGCGTAGGTAACTTCTTTTATGTTATGGTCTAGTAAGGTATGAAAAATCAAACAGGTTCAGCATAGACTTAATGAACCTATGACTGGGACAGGTTGGTCATTCATACAGTCTAGGAAACTTTTAAAAGTTTTACAAGAAAAATATGGATTTAGGATATTGAGTAATTAACTAATGCTTTTAAAGAAAGTTAGTTTCCTTTTAGATGTCTATGAATGCAGTTAACTATTTGCGCTTTATTCTTTACTTTCACGGCATTCTCGACCTCTACTGAGAACATGTGGTTTGGTTCTCACCCCCAAATTTTCCACCCTTTCAGCGACAGGTTTGAAGACGCAATTTGAAGCTACGAGCGATCAGTAGGCTTTCTTTATGGTTTTAATTGCTTTCATAGAGTTCCCTCGCTCTTGTCCTTTGAGATTTTATTTTACATAGAGGGGTAGGTTTAGTATATTGTATTTGAGTTTTATTTGGTCTCTTTTGTATAAGAATTATTATCAATAATATTTATGTGATTATTATTATTTGTGAATGTTTGAATTATGACTTTAATGAATAAAAAAAACAAAATTTTCTGGCATTTTCTTAAAACTGAAACGCGAACTCGATACAAAGGCTCGGTAATTAAGTAGTTAATACTAGAGAAGGTTACGTAATGTTCTTTCTAGTGGAAATACCCTGACTTAAGCAAGGTATTTTGCTGGACGGGACGTTACAGTTAACGTGGCTTCTTGGGGATAGTGTGTGTTCATCCCAACGTTAGTGACAATGTTTGGTGTCACTAACGTTGTCGACCACCTAATTTCTTCACGTTAGCTTCCACGTTAACTAGGTTAATGTGGGAGTTAATGTGACTTCTTTTGACTTGGCCAACGTTAGTGAGAAAGTTGAATGACACTAACGTTGGCATCCCCCTTTTCTTCTTAACGTTAAAGGCCACGTTAACTAAGTTAACGTGGCAACTAACGTGGCCACTTATGAGCTTAGTCCAACGTTAGTGATAATGTTAAGTGTCACTAACGTTGGCTCCATTTCCTTTCTTCTACGTTAGAGATCACGTTAACTTAGTTAACGTGACTCTTAACGTGGGCAATGATGGCTTCGAGAGCGTTATTGGCAATTACTTTTCTCATTAACTTTGCAAGTTACTCCCATTCCACGTTAGTGTTAACGTTAGTGTAACTAACGTAGCCACTAAAGTGGTTCTTCTTTGCTTCCTTTGTCCTGAAATCAAGCAATAAAGTGCATCAAAGTTCTAGTCCAATTCATGGGAAATGCAACATCCAATTTGTCCTTAAATTCATGCAAAATCCTCATGAAATCATGTAAAGTGCACAATGTATGCTTGAATCAAGATGTAAGTGAATATCTACCCAAAACTAGCTTATTTCCTAAGGAAATGCATGAAACTACCCTAAAAACAGAAAAGAAAAGGTCAGTGAAACTGGCCAAAATGCCCTGGCATCACTAACGCTACAAGTGTGACGTTAGAGCTGAAGTTAGTGTGGCTAACGTCACACTTGCTACCCCGTTGGTGTTTTTGGGGCTTAAAAGATGCCTCTGATTTGTGCTCCAATTTCATGCCCACTATAGAGTATTATATATCGTTGGAAAGTTCTGAATATCAGCTTTCTAACACAACTGGAATCACCTCAATTGGACCTCTGTAACTCAAGTTATGCTCTTTTGAAGGGGACAGGGTTGCTGGCATAATGGCTGGCGTTATTGGCAAACGTGAGTGCCAATAACGTCCGCGATCAGGGGCTGAAAATTGCCAGTTTCTGAAGCTCAACGTAATGTCCACCCCATACTATTATATATTTTTAGAAAGCCCTGGATGTCTACTTTCCAACGCCTTTGAAAGCGCATCATTTGGAGCTCTACAACTCGAGTTATACTTCTTGGAAGGTGAAGAGGTCAGGTGGCCTTACTACAGGTTGATACCATTTTCATCTTTGCACTTTCGGGGCAGGTTTTCTCCCTCAAATGTAGTATCCACCATGTAGTGCCATATATTCTTGGAAAGCTCTGGAATCCTACTTTCCAATGCAACTAGAATCACCTCATTTGAAGCTTTGTGGCTCAAGTTATTCTTGTTTGAAGAAGGCATGGTCAGGCTGCTGGGTGAGACTTTTGCCCACGTTAACTACCACGTTAATGTAGTTAACATGGAAGCTAACGTGGGTCTTTTTGCTTGGAAAACGTTAGTGGAGATCACCTTTTCCACTAACTTTGGCATCTCCCCTTCCTTCCACGTTAGTTCCCACATTAATGTAGTTAACGTGGAAGCTAACGTGGGTCTTTTTGCTTCGCAAACGTTAGTGGAGATCACCTTTTCCACTAACGTTGGCATCTCCCTTTCCTTCCACGTTATTTCCCACGTTAATGTAACTAACATGGAGACTAACATGGGTCTTCTTGCACCTTCGCTAGCATTATTGGTACTCACTTTTGCCACTAACGCTGCTCCTTCTTCAAAGTTGATGCCATTAACGTTCCTACTAACGTTCCAACTTTCCTTCCTTCCACGTTTGTGGCCAAGTTAGTGGTACTAACGTAGCCACTAACGTGGCTCTTCTCTGCTTCTTGTTACCTGAAATCAATCAAATAAAGTGCATTAAAGTCTTGCTCTTAATCATGGGATCATGCATCATCCATTTTATCATTCAATTCATGCATAATTTTCATGAAATCATTCAAAATTCACAATGTTTGCTTGAATCATGGTGTGAATGCATTTTCATCCAAATACTTGCTCATTTCCTAGAAAAATGCATGAAACAACCCTAAAGCATACAAAAAATGGCTAGTAAAACTAGCCAAGATGCCCTGGCATCACAACACCAAACTTAAATCTTGTTTGTCCCAAGCAAGAAAAGAACTATGCACAAAGAATTCTCTTAATTGAAATGTATTGAAGAATTGCTTATGATGCCTTAGTGGGTGAAGTGAATAAGTGGCAGTGGGGTGAACTCTAATTTGTATGCTTATGCAAGGATACCAGTGCTCATTAGTCCTTACATTTTGGAAGTCTTAGATCTTAGAACTTTCATTCTAATGATATTATGGAAATCTCTTTATAGATTGTCACCTTGAAGCAGCACTTATTTTCTAGCATTTTTCTTTCTTTTTTGGAATTTGGCCTCGACTCTAGGTGTCATGTATCAAAGCGGCTTTTTATGATAAGCTTTCAACCAATACTCCTAAACCAGTTGGTCTAAGGTATGAGGTGTTGAAGCACCCCTTAGGATTTACTTGCTCAAGCCTCTCTCTTTGATACAAATCCACCACAAGCATTTAACTAGGACAATAACTCTTTGTGTTCTTGTTTCTTTCTTCTTCTTCCTAGTAATTGATGCTCAGAGCCTTGGGCTTATTCTTTGTTTTTCTTTTTCTTTTGTTTTCTTTTGTTACTGCTTCTTCGATCGATAGATGTTTGAGAAATTCCATAAAACTTCTCTAAACTTCATTTCCTGTCTATGAGCTCCCATGCAAGTTTTCACAAATATGCAACCTCAAGACACAACCATACAATCAGAACCTCCACTCCTCTTAATCTTTTGCTTGCCCCAAGATTTATAAAATTCTTCAACATTTTTCCTTTCAAAAGAATGATTTCTTTGTTGCATTCTTAGAGATATTGGGTGCAAGTAAAATTCAAGATGATAATCATGATATCATAGCAACATGTTACAAATCAAATATCAAATTATGCTTATTCACAAGGAGTAATCACACATGCATACAAAGAAAATAGAAGACAATCATGCAATTTAAAGTGCTGGAAATAAGTAAGAGGAAAAAGGAACTTTACCACCTTGTAGTTCATCTTCATTGTTGTTGTCCCTTTCCTCCTATTCTTCCCCTTCCCACACCAAACTTAGAATGATTGCTTATACTCAAGCAACAATTAAAACAGTGGTGATGGGATCTATGATGGATCATGAGTGTCTTAGAAAGAAGTGTGAGTATGCATGTATTTCAGCAAGCAAGATTAAGGATACAATAAAGGCACAAGAGATACAAATAGAGACATTTTGATTCCATTAATAAGTGGTGTTGGCATGGTACTTTGCATGAAAGTTAAGTGGCAACACCAAACTTAGTGTGACACTTTCAATTTAGAATGTTGCAAGTACCCAGTGAAGATTGAAAATCAAATTGTTGCATGGCAACACCAAACTTAGAATGCAATCATATACCAAATTATTGAAAGTGAACTAAGCAAAGCAAGGAAATGTTACCTACGGTTGGGTTGCCTCCCAACAAGCGCTCTTTTAATGTCATTAGCTTGACATGTTGTTCATGACTTTCTTCCTCTTCTTCCAGTTTGTTAAGAGGAATGACCTCAAGAGGAAAGAGGAGCCAGTTAATGCCCCTTGTTTTGAGTGCTTCTCCCCAGCAAGCTTTCTTTTGTTGTTAGCTTGTGTAAACTTGCTTGTTGGGGTAGGGGTGAGATGGCTTTTAGTTGACCTTTTCTTCTTCATGGATATTATCCTTCTTTTCTTGGTCACCATCCTCTTTTTAGTGCTCATGTTGATTGCCTTCACCACCTTGCTTTCAGAATTTGGGTATTGTATGATGGGTGGAGCATCCTCTTCATCAAGAACTTCTTGAATTGGTGGTTCAATGAACTCACCCTCTATACAACTCTCTGTTTCATTGGAGTGTGGGCTCCCTTGATTGACTTCCTCCCTTTTTCTTGACCTTTGAATGGACTCCTCTATTTCTGGAGAGAGTGGAGTGATCTCTCTTTGTGATCTCAGCTCTTCAATGAATTATTCTTCAGAATAGAGTTGTGCATTCTGTCTCAATTTTTCTTTATGGTATTTTTCTGCTATTTTCTCCTCTTCGTTTGTCTTTATTATTTCTTCAAGGAGGAGTTCTATCCTAGCGAATCTCTCTTCTTCTCTACTTTTTTTGAGCTCTTCCATGTTGAGTTCCATCCTAGCAAGTCTATCTAAAGGCGGTTGGGTAGGTTGTAATGGTTGGGCGGGGTTGGCTTGTAAATGGAATTGGTTGTTTTGTGGTTGTGTGTTCTAAAAGTGGTATGACTCTTGTGGGTAGTGGATTGAGTTTTGTGGATGGTGAAATGAATTGTATGGATTTGGGATAGACTTTTGTGCTGAGGCATACTCAAATGATGAAGAATTTAGGCATGTAAAACTTGGAGGTGAGGTTGGATAATTGAGAGGTGATGGCTCTTGATGAATGGGGTATAAATGAGTGGAATCTCTTTGATTTTGATCTTCCAAGCCACAACCTGAGTAGTGATCAATTTAACCAAAATATGGACCATTTTGTGGCTCTGGAAAGTACCCCATTTCATGTTCTTGATACTCCCACCCACTATGAACATAGTAAAGTGAATCATTCTGTGGTGGTGGAGAGTTTTCCATGAAATTTGATTGACTAAAATATGATCGATGCTCCTTTCTTTCCTGCAGAAAGCTCTGTCTCAAACAATAATCACCAAAAGAAATTGGAATCTCCATTGTCACAGATGAGGAAATTCCCAGTGAGGCAATATCACAAACAATTAGTTAGCAAAAGAAAATAGAGAAACAAAAGAAAACAAAGACAAAAGAAAAGTGTCTAATCTAGTAAATCAATCAACCGGTAGTTTGTTAATCACAATTAATCCCCGGCAACGGCTCCATAAACTTAATAGCACAGAAACTTGTCTCTCAACAAATTTCCTTCGGCAAGTATACTGAATTGTCGTCAAGTAATAACTCACAAAAGAGTGAGGTCGAATCCCACAGAGATTAACAGATTAAGCAATCAATGGTTGATTAATTATCCTAGTTAGACGGTTCAGATTTGGATAATGAGCAGCAGGAATTGTAAATTGACAGAAAAGAAAGGAAAAGCAATAAAGTGCAGAAAAGTAAAATGACAAGAAAAGTAAATGTAAGAACTAAAAATAAAATGAACATTGGGATCAAGAGATATTGCAATCCTCCGGATCATGTTCATTCTCATCTCTTCCTCAATCAATGCGTTCATTGATCTCCTTGGCAATCTTAAGTGATCGAATTACAATTCCTTGTAATTCAATCTCTCAAATCTTGATCAATAGCCAATTCCTTGGTCAATTGCTCATGAGAAGAGATGAAGTACGGTCACTGATTATACCACATGCATTCCCAAATCAAGTGTTGGTAGAATTATAGTCACCATATCCTTCCAACCCCAATTTGGTCCAACATGAGAAAGCATTTCTAGCATGATCTCTTTATTCCTCTTCCAAGGTTCAGAAGAGATCCAAGTATGAATAGCTTCTTTTCCAAGATAACTACCCAATTGGATGAAGATTGAAAGCTTTCTAGTAAAATCAAGAGAAAAGAAAGAAGAAGAAGAATGAGAACTACAATTGATCTATTGAATCACAATAGAGCTCTCTAACCCAATGAAAAGAGTTTGTTGTTCATTGCTCTACAAAAAAATAGAAAAGAAAGAAAGTGCAGAAAAGTAAAGATGAAGATTAAAACTAAAATTGAAACTTCAAAATTCATAAATGAAAAGTACAAAGAAAAGAAAGAAAAGGAAAAGTGTGTGAGGGGAGGGAGTCCGAAGACCCCTCTCTAATCCCCCCTCCAGAATCCCCCTTTGAATGTAAAAGCTAAGGCCCTTATATAGGCTCTCCTAAATTACAAAATGAAATTAATTTTTACAATTAAATGAAAATTCCTTTTCTAGATGCTTCTTGTGGCCTTGATTGGTTGACACTTGTGGGCTTGCTTCCTTGAGGTTGGGTGGTCCTTGAAAGAGAATCAAGTTGAGGTCCAGGTGCTAATGTCAGTGCTAACGTTAGCCACACTAACGCTACAAGTGTGACGTTAGTGCTGAAGTTAGTGTGGCTAACGTCACACTTGCTACCCCATTGGTATTTTTGGGGCTTAAAAGATGCCTCTGGTTTGTGCTCCAATTTCATGCCCACTATAGAGTATTATATATCGTTGGAAGCTCTAAATATCAGCTTTCTAACGCAACTGGAATCACCTCAATTGGACCTCTATAACTCAATTTATGCTCTTTTGAAGGGGACAGGGTTGCTGGCATAGTGGCTGGCGTTATTGGCAAACGTGAGTGCCAATAACGTCCGCGATCAGGGGCTGAAAATTTCCAGTTTCTGAAGCTCAACTTAATGTCCACCCCATACTATTATATATTTTTGGAAAGCCCTGGATGTCTACTTTCCAACGCCTTTGGAAGCACATCATTTGGAGCTCTACAACTCAAGTTATACTTCTTGGAAGGTGAAGAGGTCAGCCGGCCTTACTACAGGTTGATACCATTTTCATCTTTGCACTTTCGGGACAGATTTTCTCCCTCAAATGTAGTGTCCACAATGTAGTGCCATATATGCTTGGAAAGCTCTGGAATCCTACTTTTCAATGCCACTGGAATCACCTCATTTGGAGCTTTGTGGCTCAAGTTATTCTTGTTTGAAGAAGGCATGGTCAGGCTGCTGGGTGAGACTTTTGCCCACGTTAACTACCACGTTAATGTAGTTAACGTGGAAGCTAACGTGGGTCTTTTTGCTTCGCAAACGTTAGTGGAGATCACCTTTTCCACTAACTTTGGCATCTCCCCTTCCTTCCACGTTAGTTCCCACGTTAATGTAGTTAACGTGGAAGCTAACGTGGGTCTTTTTACTTCGCAAACGTTAGTGGAGATCACCTTTTCCACTAACGTTGGCATCTCCCTTTCCTTCCACGTTAGTTCCCACCTTAATGTAACTAACGTGGAGACTAACGTGGGTCTTCTGATGACATGTTACCATGTCATGTTTTTCTATGCCTTTTTCCTTTGTTTACAATAGGTTTTATGCACTTTCTTGAGCCATAAGCAAGCCAAGTGGGTAGATTTTCATGCTTCCTTTGATTGAACCAACCATATATGAATTTATGCCATTTCATGAGGTTTTATGCTATATTTGTTGCATATTATGAAAGAATGAATATCTCATGATTTTGAGCATAGCTTTGATGAGTTTGGTTGATTAATGATAGGTGAAGAAAGCTTGGAGAAAGGTTGAAGCAAAGAGGAATGGCTAGGAGTGAAGAGAGGACAATGGAATAAGTGAAATTGAACCAGGAGGCATGAAGTTAGCCCCAACGTTAGCCCCCTAACTTGGAGGCTAACGTTAGGCATGAAGATTACTCCCTGGGCTCCCCACGTTTGAGCCAACGTTAGCCCCCTAACTTGGAGGCTAACGTTGGCACATGAAAACATAAGGGAGAAGGGCCAACGTTTGCGCCAACGTTAGCCCCCTAACTTGGAGGCTAACGTTGGCACATGAAAACATAAGGGAGAGGGGCCAACGTTTGCGCCAACGTTAGCCCCCTAACTTGGAGGCTAACGTTGGCGCCACACACCACAACAGCTTGAAGGGGTATACTTCCAACAAGAATAACTTGAGCTACAGAGCTCCAAATGAGGTGATTCAAGAAGCATTGGAAAGTAGGAATCAAGAGCTTTCCAAGCATATATGGCACTGCATGGTGGACACTAAAATTGAGGGAGAAAACTGCCCCGCAATGTGCATAAACGAACATGGTGGCAACCTGCAGTGAGGCCAACTGACCTCTGCACCTTCAAAGGAGTATAACTCGAGCTGTAGAGCTCCAATTGATGTGCTCCTAACGGCATTGGAAAGTAGACATCCAGGGCTTTCCAACAATATATAATAGTATGGGGTGGACAATACATTTGAGCCTCCAGAACTGGCGTTTTCGCCAACGTTTGAGGGCTAACGTTACCTCAAACGCTGCACACCAAAGCCAGCGACCATGCCCTCTTCAAATGATCATAACTTGAGTTGTAGATGTCCAATTGAAGTTATTCTGTTTCAATCTCAATCTTGGATCTCTCTGTTTTCTTTACTGTTAATTGAATTCCATTTCCGGTTCATTGTTCTTCATCTCTTTTCTTTGCAATTTACAATTTCCTTGCTATTGTTCTTATTGGATCTAGGAAGGCATTGAGATCTAGACTTGGTTTTCTAGTCTCTGGGTCCTGAGATCCAAATCCCCAATTTACATTCTGTTTCTTTCCTTTCTATATTCGTTTACTTTTCTGCTTCATATCCGGTTCAATCTCAATTCCCTTTCCCTCTTCTGTTCAATGCAATTCAACTTTTCCTTGTTTAAATTCTGCAAATACATTCCCCAATTCCCTTTACATTTGATGCAATTTATATTTCTTGTCATTTAAGATTCTTGCAATTTAATTTCTTGCTCTTTAAGTTTCAATGCAATTTACTTTCTGCACTTTAATTCTCCTTGTCATTTACATTCTGTTGGCTTCAAGTGTCACTCAAATCACTCAATGTTAGCTTGACTAAACTAATCACCCACTAAAGTTGCTTGATCCATCAATCCCTGTGGGATCGACCTCACTCCCGTGAGTTTTTATTACTTGATACGACCCGATACACTTGCCGGTTGGATTTGTGTGTTTTGGGAGAAATTTATTTTCCACCAAAATACTCATCATCTTCTTGCACCTTCGCTAGCGTTATTGGCACTCACTTTTGCCACTAACGCTGCTCCTTCTTCAAAGTTGATGCCATTAACGTTCCCACTAACGTTCCAACTTTCCTTCCTTCCACGTTAGTGGCTAAGTTAGTGGTACTAACGTAGCAAATAACGTGGCTCTTCTTTGCTTCTTGTTACCTGAAATCAATCAAACAAAGTGCGTCAAAGTCTTGCTCTTAATCATGGGATCATGCATCATCCATTTTATCATTCAATTCATGCATAATTCTCATGAAATCATTCAAAATTCATAATGTTTGCTTGAATCATGGTGTGAATGCATTTTCATCGAAATACTTGCTCATTTCCTAGAAAAATGCATGAAACCACCCTAAAGCATACAAAAAATGGCTAGTAAAACTAGCCAAGATGCCCTGGCATCACATGTATCAAGAATGGGACAATCAAAGGTAGGAGGAGCCATATGTGCATGATTAATCTTCATGGCAACAACCTCCACCAATAGACTATGAACAAGAGCCTTTCTTTGATGCATATCAATCCAATGGCTATGGTGAATCTCCTTGTGACTTTCAAGAACCACCACCATATGCCTATGAGCCAAATCCTCAACATAGCCATCTACCACAATCACAAGCCTCTTTTCACCAAACACCTCCATGTGACCTTAACCCATTTCCACCATACCAACTACCTCTCAACCATATGAGCCACACATGGAACCACCATTCAAATATCAATACTCCCAAGAACTATCTCAATACACACCACCACCATACCCTTACCAAGAAGAACCACCTTCCTATTATGAACCCTTTCTCTAAGACAATGAACCCTCCTATCCACCCCAATCCTCAATGGATGAAACCCTTGGCCTTATACTTCAAGGGCAAGGAGAGATGCAAAGGGAGACAGTAGAATTCGTGGCTACCTTGACCGAGGTAGTAAGCCGATTAGCCTCCCAATATTTGAGTACTTAAAGTACTCCCATGGTCACATGTGGAGAATCAATTGAAGAGCATAGCATGAAGGAGAGATTGGAAACTCCGGTGGAGAAGGAGGAATGCTATATTATGTTAGAACAATTGGAGGAGCCTATGATCATTGTAAAAAAGGAAGAAGTGGTTGAAGACCTAGGATATGCGGAACCTCCATGGGAAGCTAAAATCATAGAAAATTCCTCCAAGAAGATTGAATTTGATGTTGAGGAGGAAAGTGCACAATCTCCAAAATAATTTTTGAATGAAGACGTGGAGGGAACGGAGCAAGAATTGAGTTTCCTTGGTGATGAAGATCATACATCCGAACTTCTTGGTGGTGAATCCTTTGAACTTGGAGAACCTTCTCCCAATGAGATAGAAAGCAATGTGGAGGTAGACTTTTTCCTTCCTCCCATATATGATTTGAGTGATGGAGAAGAGTTAGATGAAATTGATGAACAAAGGATTGAGGGTGAAGAAGTTTGTAAAGAGGTGGAGATTGACAAGGAAGACCATAAGGGAGTAGAGTTTGTAAGGATATTGGAGACACCCCTCCCTAAGCCATCACCATCCATTCTCTTATTCAAGTGGGTAAACCTCTTATCTCTAAGCTTCATTATCCCCCTTGAATATGGTTTGCTTAAGACGGATGGTCAACTAAGAAGTATTTGTGGCTTTAAGAGCAAAAGGGAGATGGTTAGTGGTTGGCATCATAAATCAAGGTTCATTATGGTTAGATGCTCAAAGCTTGATTGCAAGGGTTGGTGTGGGACTAGATTTCTTGGGTCTAGGATGATGTTTGGTCACTTTATTGAGAATTTACCTTGCTTACCACCCACATGGATTAATGATAGTCAACTTGAAGATGGGTGTAGAAATAAGATATGTGATCCGGGAATACATGAGGATCCATCTTGGGAGCCCCCAACTTGTGAAGAACTCCATCAAGGCTTGGAAGCATTAAATTTGAAGAATGGAGCTCATTGGAGATTCAAGCATTGGTGGATGTTCAAAGATGGATTCAAGCACAAGCCACCTTGAAAGGACTCCCCATAAGTCCAACTTAAGGACAATAAACAAAAGTGCTAGGTGGGAGACACCCCACCATGGTAAAATCTTTTCAGTTTTTCTTTTGTAAATATTGATAAAACTTAATTTGATTTCATGTTTAGTTTAGTAAGTAGAGTATATTTGGTAGTATAATATGTTAAATAAGGTTTTATGGTGTTTTGGTAGCTGTTTGGAGGTTTGGAAGGCTTGGTTTGGTGCAAGAACTTGGAAAAATTTTGAAAAACAGAGCACCAACCCACGCGTGCGCGCAGTTGGTGCGTACGCGTGACCCAAGCATTTTTGACCATCCACGCACACGCGTACATGGCGCGTACGCGTCGATGCAAAAATTCCATCCCCCAGCCAAAAACCCGAGAGTTAGGCCTGAACTGTGCGAACATTGGGCATAAGGCACAAACCAACCCGCGCGTACGCGCACCTGGCGCGTACACGTCATTGATTCTAATTGTGCAATGTACGCATACGCACGCTGTACACGCGCGTGTCGATAGCGCCACCTGCCCTCCTGGTACATTTTCCAAAGAGTTGGGCCAACTTTGGGCTGACGCTGTGCCTTACGCCTAATCCCACCCATGCATGCGCGCACCTGGCGCGTACGCGTCCTTCTGCCAAACTGCGCAACGATGCGTGGGCGTGCATGACGCGTCCGCATCGGTAAAAAAAAGTTTTTTTTTCTCATCTTCCATTTTCTTTTGTTTATTGCATTTGCATACTTTTATTCTTTGCATTTCAATTTTGTTTTTATAGCATGTTTTCATTTTTTTTCATAAGTTTCTCATTTTAATAATGCCCTTGAACTTTCCTACTCAATTGTTGAGACTCTCTTTTATTATTTTGGGGTTTCGTGACTTGTAGCATTAATTGTAATGTTTGTTCTACACACGAGATTAGTGCTTTAGTCCTTCCTAACTCATTATTCTTTGTTCTTGTGCCTCATTATCATTGAGTTAGGATGGGACCAATTGCTCTCATGCCTATCACTAATCTTGTTTGTATCAATTCTTATTTGATCTTGATGCTCAATATACTTTTCATGCTTTGACTTTACTCTTGCATCAAGATTAATGATATGCCTTAGCTTACATTGTTTTCTCACTCACATGTTGTAGCTACCATGTAGTGAGAACCTTACTCTTATTTGGCATTAGCCCCTGCCTATGTTCTACTTGCTTTGCTATCTTTGTTGTAGGCTTAATTCTCTTTCTTTTTCTTTCCTTTTAGGTTGGCCACCAAGAAAGAAGGAAAAAAGAGAAGTCTCAAAATGGGGCAACAAACAAGTCATCCGCACAACCTTTTGAAGGAACTCATCAGTTGTAGCAACCTGTCCACCTTGCTCTCCTTTGCATGCACCGAGGACGGTGCAATCTTCAAGTGTGGGGAGGTCGTCTGACCAATCTCCATGGGTAACAATTCCTTTCTCAACACCAATTCTTGATCTTCTTTGTTAGTTAGTTGTTGCATTGCATGATAGGTTGCATGCTAGTTAGAATTTGTACATACGTTGCCACTTCTTTTTATGATTAGGACTACTTAGTTAGGGTGATGATTTCTTTTCCAAGAAACTGTTTTAGGGCACCCTACCAATTTGAAAGAAAAAAAATTTTTGGTTGAACTTGCTTGAAAGAATTTATTTTGGAACATGGTTTTTGAGCTAAGAACACAAGCTTGTGAGATTTGAGCCTAATGGTGTGGTTACATCTTATAACCACCTATTTTCCTTCTTGTGTGCATTATTCTCTTTCTATGATTGTGATCTTTGATTTGTTTAATTCTCTATTTCCATTATTTTATGTATTCATGCATTTATATGATTGAGGCCATCATTTCATTAGCTCAGTTACCCAAATAGCCTTACCTTTTATCTTCCATTGTTAGCCAACTTTGAGCCTACGCTTAACCCAATTGTTCTTTATTTTAGCATATTACAATCCTAAAGCGAAAAAATAATAAAAGTCTTTTGTTTAGATATTTGATTAGCTTAGGCTAGTGAGAGTGTTTATTATTCAAGTTTGGGGAGATTTGGGAACATTGATGACTTGCATCATCTACCCTTCTTTCTTGCATAAAAAATATCATAAAAGAGCATAAATCTCATTTGATCAGTACAATTCATGCATTATTTGATGAATATTATGGTACACTACTTTGAGATGAGTTGTGCTAAATTTCAGGTAAAAAAGGCATCAAAATGGGTAGAAGACAAACAAGAAGCTGGGCGTGTGAAACTTGCATGCCACTTTGAAGCAAACGCCACAAAAATGCACTGGCGTGGCACGCCAGTACTAAAGTCCAGAGAAGAAGTCCAAGCATGCATGTGGGTGTGGCATGCCAGGGACTGGGCGTGGCACGCTAATACAAAATTCCAGAGAGCTACAATGGAGAAAAGAAAAGGGGCGTGGCACACCAGGTTGGGCGTGGCACGCCTGACCCATCAACTATCATGGGCATGCCACTTGAGCAAAGGGGCGTGGCACGCTAACTCACTATTCCAAGAAGAACCTCCACTATGGCGTGCCACTTGGTATCGAAGGCGTGGCACGCCAGCTCCAAGAAGTCACTTGGGCGTGCCACTTGAGAACCCAGGCGTGGCATGCCAAGCCTGAAGAGTTCACAAATCCATGGGCATGCCACTTAGACAGCATGGCGTGGCACGCTGGTACAATAATCCAGAGAAAGGGCTGAAGGCAACTGAACACTGGGCGTGCCACTTTGTATCGAAGGCGTGGCACGCCATCCTTAGCATTTCACTATGGCGTGCCACTTGAAGGCTAAGGCGTGGAACGCCAACTACTGGAACCAAGACAAGATCATGGGCGTGGCACGCCAGCCTTTCGGCGTGGCACGCTGGTATAAGTTTCCAGAGAAGATGAAGGATGCCAATTACATGGGGCGTGCCACTTGGTATCGAAGGCGTGGCACGCCACTCACCATTCTTCACTTAGGCGTGCCACTTGAGCAACCAGGCGTGGCACGCCAGTGTCATTTAGAGAGTAAAGAAGCATTGGGGCATGCCACTTGAGTTCGTGGTGTGGCACGCCAAACAGAGGAACCACTCACTCACAAAAGGGGCGTGGCACGCCAGACCCTGGGCGTGCCACGCTAGTGCAACTTTCCAGAGAAGCTTAGCCAAGCATAGAGCAAGGGCGTGGCACGCCAGACTCTGGGCGTGGCACGCCAGACTCTGGGCGTGGCACGCCAGACTCTGGGCGTGGCACGCCAGTTCAAGTTTCCAGAGGCAAAGAAAGGTGGAAAAAGGCAAAGGGCGTGCCACTTGAGTTCGAAGGCATGGCACGCCAAGGTTGATAGAAAGATGAGCGTGCCACTTGAAGGATTGGGCGTGGCACGCCAAGCTAAAAATGAAGGGCACGTGACACACCAGTAAAGCGCCAGCCACACGCCAGCTGGGAAGTCACGCTTATTGAGTGTTTTCTTTTCCCTCCAAAATGTAATTTTCCTTTTTCACTTTTGTAATTCTTTTATTTTACTAGGAGTAGTATAAATACCCCCAAGGAGTACTGAAGAGGGGGTTAAGCAGTCAGTTTTAGATCCACTTTTACACTTCACTTGAGTACTTTTTGAGCTATGAGTAGCTAACTTCCCTCTCATTGAGAGAGGAAGCTCTGTTGTACTTGATGGATTGATAATAGTGAATTTCTTCTTCTCTTCATCTTCTATTTGATTTGCTAGAAGGAATTTTGTTCTTAATGCTTAGCATTCAATTATCTTGGGAAAGAGATTGAATGCAATTGGGTTTCGTGGGAACCTTGGGAAAGGAAACATGAAACCATGCTTGAAATCCCTTCTCACGCTTGAGTAGAATCTGGGTTTTGGTGTTTGGATATGTGACATATAATCCTCCTCTACTTGGACCTACAATGGTGTGTGGTATAATCAGGGACCAAGCATATCTCTCTTCATGAGCAATTAGATCAAGGAATTGGCTATTGATCAAGATCTGAGAGATTGAGTCACCAAGGGATTGGGGCTCAATCAATCATGATTGCTGATGAGCGGATAATTTATACGCTTTTTGGCATTGTTTTTAGTATGTTTTTAGTAGAATCTAGTTATTTTTAGGGATATTTTTATTAGTTTTTATGTTAAATTCACATTTCTGGACTTTACTATGAGTTTGTGTGTTTTTCTGTGATTTCAGGTATTTTCTGGCTGAAATTGAGGGACTTGAGCAAAAATCATATTCAGAGATTGAAGAAGGACTGCTGATGCTGTTGGATTCTGACCTCCCTGCACTCAAAGTGGATTTTCTAGATCTACAGAACTCAAAATGGCGCGCTTCCAATTGCGTTGGAAAGTAGACATGCAGGGCTTTCCAGCAATATATAATAGTCCATACTTTGGCCGAGTTTGGATGACGTAAAAGGGCGTTGAACGCCAGTTCTACGCTGCTGTCTGGAGTTAAACGCCAGAAACACGTCACAAGCCAGAGTTGAATGCCAGAAATACGTTACAAACTGGAGTTCAACTCCAAGATTGACCTCTACACGTGTAACATTCAAGCTCAGCCCAAGCACACACCAAGTGGGCCCCGGAAGTGGATTTATGCATCAATTACTTACTTCTGTAAACCCTAGTAACTAGTTTAGTATAAATAGGACTGTTTACTATTGTATTAGAGATCTTTGATCAGTTTTATGCTTTCTTAGACTTTCATGGGGGCTGGCCATTCGGCCATGCCTGAACCATTATCACTTATGTATTTTCATACGGTAGAGTTTCTGCACTCCATAGATTAAGGTGTGGAGCTCTGCTGTTCCTCAAAGATTAATGCAAAGTACTACTGTTTTTCTATTCAATTCAACTTATTCCGCTTCTAAGATATTCATTCGCACTTCAATCTGAATGTGATGAACGTGACAATCATCATCATTCCCTATGAACGCGTGCCTGACAACCATTTCCGTTCTACCTTAGATTGAATGAGTATCTCTTGGATCTCTTAATCAGAATCTTCGTGGTATAAGCTAGATTGATGGCGGCATTCATGAGAGTCCGGAAAGTCTAAACCTTGTCTGTGGTATTCCGAGTAGGACTCTGGGATTGAATGACTGTGACAAACTTCAAAATCGTGAGTGCTGGGCGTAGTGACAGACGCAAAAGGAGGGTGAATCCTATTCCAGTATGATTGAGAACCTCAGATGATTAGCCGTGCTGTGACAGAGCATTTGGACCATTTTCACAAGAGGATAGGATGCAGCCATTGACAAGGGTGATGCCTCCAGACGATTAGCCATGCAGTGACAGCGCATTGGACCATTTTCCAGAGAGGATTAAAAGTAGCCATTGACAACGGTGATGTCCTTACATAAAGCCAGCCATGGAAAGGAGTAAGACTGATTGGATGAAGACAGCGGGAAAGCAGAGATTCAGAGGAACGAATGCATCTCTATACGCTTATCTGAAATTCTAACCAATGAATTACATAAGTATTTCTATCCTTATTTTCTATCTATTTATTATTAATGTTCGAAAACTCCATAACTATTTTATATCCGCCTGACTGAGATTTACAAGGTGACCAATAGCTTGCTTCATACCAACAATCTCCGTGGGATCGACCCTTACTCATGTAAGGTTTATTACTTAGACGACCCAGTGCACTTGCTGGTTAGTTGTATCGAAGTTGTGAATGAAAAACGATTTATTAAGACGTGCGTACATAGTTTCTGGCGCCGTTGCCTGAGATCACAATTTCGTGCACCATGTTTTTGGCGCCGTTGCCGGGGATTGTTCGTGTTTGAACAACTGACGGTTCATCTTGTTGCTCAGATTAGGTAATTTTCTTTTTGTTTTATTTTCAAAAATTTTTCAAAAACCTTTCAAAAATTTCTCATCTGTTTTCTAAAATAAATAAATAAATAAATAAATGTTTTCAAAAATATTTTTCTTCAGAATTTTTAAGAATGAATTCTAGAGTTTCATGAAGCATGTTGAAGCCTGGCTGGCTGTAAAGCCATGTCTAATTCTTTTGGATAGGGGCTTCCAACCATCAGCATAGAGGCAGGTTAATTGGTATGTCAGCTGTGGCATGTCTGAGTTACATACTAAAGCTTGGCTGGCTATTAAGCCATGCCTAACCCCTCAGATTGGAGCTTTAGAATAAGAGTGCAAGATTCCTGGAATTCATATTAAAAATTTTGGAATCGTTATTTTTCTTTTTCAAATGATTTTCGAAAAAATTAAAAGAAAATACAAAAAAATCATAAAATCATAAAAATAAAAAATATTTCATGTTTCTTGTTTGAGTCTTGAGTCAAGTTGAAAGTTTGGTGCCAATTGCATATTCATCTTGCATTTTTCGAAAAATTCATGCATTCATAGTGTTCTTCATGATCTTCAAGTTATTCTTGGTAAGTCTTCTTCTTTGATCTTGATGTTTTCATGTTTTGTGTCTTTTCTTGTTTTTCATATGCATTTTTGCATTCATAGTGTATATACATGAAAAATTTTTATGTTTGGTGTCTTGCATGTTTTCTTTGCATTAAAAAATTTTCAAAAATAAGTTCTTGATGTTCATCTTGACATTCAAAGTGTTCTTGGTGTTCATCTTGACATTCATAGCATTCTTGCATGCATTCATTGTTTTGATCTAAAAATCTTCATGCATTGCATCATTTTCATGTTCTTCTCTCTCATCATTAAAAATTCAAAAATCAAAAAAATATCCTTCCCTTTTTCACTCATAAATTTCAAAAATTTGAGTTGACTTTTTCAAAACTTTTTAAAATGTAGTTGTTTTTATGAGTCAAATCAAATTTTCAATTTAAAAATCTTATCTTTTTCAAAATCTTTTTCAAAAATCAAATCTTTTTCATTTTTCTTATTTATTTTCGAAAATTTTAAAAATATTTTTCAAAAATCTTTTTCTTATCTTTATCTCCTAGTTTTCGAAAATAACATCATCAATTAATGTTTTGATTCAAAAATTTCAAGTTTGTTACTTGCTTGTTAAGAAAGATTCAAACTTTGAGTTCTAGAATCATATCTTGTGATTTCTTGTGAATCAAGTCATTAATTGTGATTTTAAAAATCAAATCTTTTTCAAAACTAATTTCAATCATACCTTTTCAAAAATATCTCTTTATCTTATCTTTTTCAAAATTTGATTTTAAAATATCCTTTCTAACTTCTTATCTTCTTATCTTTTCAAAATTGATTTTCAAATTTGTTTCAACTAACTAACTAACTTTTTGTTTGTTTTTTATCTTTTTCAAAACTACCTAACTAACTCCCTCTCTCTCTAATTTTCGAAAATATCTTCCCTCTTTTTCAAAATTTCTTTTTAATTAACTAATTATTTTAATTTTTTATTTTAATTCTCGAAAATTACTAACCTTTTTCAAAAACTGTTTTTGAAAATCACTAACTCTTTTTCAAAAATTATTTTTGAAAATTCTCTCTCATCTCACATCTCTGCTCTCCTCACCCTTGTGTTTCTTTCCTTACATTACATTCTTTTCTTCTTCTTTTCTTCTACTCACACGGGGACCTCTATACTGTGGTAAAAAGGATCCCTATTATTATTATTTTTCTGTTCCCTCTTTTTCATATGAGCAGGAGCAAAGACAAGAATATTCTTGTTGAAGTAGATCCAGAACCTGAAAGGACGCTGAAGAGGAAACTAAGAGAAGCTAAATTACAACAATCCAACAAGCACCTTTCAGAAATTTTCGAACAGGAAGAGGAGATGGCAGCCGAAAATAATAATAATGCAAGGAGGATGCTTGGTGACTTTACTGCACCTATTTCCAATTTACATGGAAGAAGCATCTCCATTCCTGCCATTGGAGCAAACAATTTTGAGCTTAAACCTCAATTAGTTTCTCTGATACAGCAGAATTGCAAGTTTCATGGACTTCCATCTGAAGATCCTTTTTAGTTCTTAACTGAATTCTTGCAGATATGTGATACTGTTAAGACTAATGGAGTAGATCCTGAAGTCTACAGGCTCATGCTTTTCCCTTTTGCTGTAAGAGACAGAGCTAAAGTATGGTTGGACTCTCAACCTAAGGATAGCCTGAACTCTTGGGATAAGCTGGTCAAGGCTTTCTTAGCCAAGTTCTTTCCTCCTCAAAAGCTCAGTAAGCTTAGAGTGGATGTTCAGACCTTCAGACAGAAAGAAGGTGAATCCCTCTATAAAGCTTGGGAGAGATACAAAGAACTGACCAAAAAGTGTCCTTCTGACATGCTTTCAGAATGGACCATCCTGGACATATTCTATGATGGTCTGTCTGAATTAGCTAAAATGTCATTGGATACCTCTGCAGGTGGATCCATTCACCTAAAGAAAATGCCTGCAGAAGCTCAAGAACTCATTGACATGGTTGCTAATAACCAGTTCATGTACACTTCTGAGAGGAATCCTGTGAGTAATGGGACGCCTATGAAGAAGGGAGTTCTTGAAATTCATACTCTGAATGCCATATTGGCTTAGAATAAAATATTGACTCAGCAAGTCAATATGATTTCTTAGAGTCTAAATGGAATGCAAGCTGCATCCAATAGTACTCAAGAGGCATCTTCTGAAGAAGAAGCTTATGATCCTGAAAACCCTGCAATAGCAGAGGTGAATTACATGGGTGAACCTTATGGAAACACTTATAACCCCTCATGGAGAAATCACCCAAATCTCTCATGGAAGGATCAACAAAAGCCTCAACAAGGCTTTAATAATGGTGGAAGAAATAGGTTTAACAATAGTAAACCTTTTCCATCATCCACTCAGCAACAGACAAAGAACTCCGAACAAAATACCTCTAATTTAGCAAACTTAGTCTCTGATCTATCTAAGACCACTGTAAGTTTCATGAATGAAACAAGGTCCTCCATTAGAAATTTGGAAGCACAAGTGGGCCAGCTGAGTAAAAGGATCACTGAAATCCCTCCTAGTACTCTCCCAAGCAATACAGAAGAAAATCCAAAAGGAGAGTGCAAGGCCATTGACATACTCAACACGGCCGAACCTAGAGAGGAAGGGGAGGACGTAAATCCCAGTGAGGAAGACCTCCTGGGACGTCTAGTGATCAATAAGGAGTTTCCCTTTGAGGAACCAAAGGAATCTGAGACTCATCTAGAGACCATAGAGATTCTATTGAACCTCCTTATGCCCTTCATGAGCTCTGACGAGTATTCATCTTCTGAAGAGAATGAGGATGTTACTGAAGAGCAAGTTACCAAGTACCTTGGTGCAATCATGAAGCTGAATGCCAAATTATTTGGTATTGAGACTTGGGAAGATGAACCTCCTTGTTCACCAATGAACTAAGTGATCTGGATAAACTGACATTGCCTCAGAAGAAACAGGATCCTGAAAAGTTCGTAATACCTTGTACCATAGGCAACATGATCTTTGAAAAGGCTCTGTGTGACCTTGGTTCAGGGATAAACCTCATGCCCCTCTCTGTAATAGAGAAACTGGGAATCTATGGGGTGTAAGCTGCTAAAATCTCATTAGAGATGGCAGACAATTCAAGAAAACAGGCTTATGGACAAGTAGAGGACGTGTTAGTAAAGGTTGAAGGCCTTTACATCCCTGCTGATTTCATAATCCTTGATACTGGGAAGGATGAGGATGAATCCATCATCCTTGGAAGACCTTTCCTAGCCACAGCAAGAGCTGTGATTGATGTTGACAGAGGTGAATTAGTCCTTCAATTGAATGAGGACTCCCTTGTGTTTACAACTCAAGGTTACCCTTCTGTAAACATGAAAAAGAGGCACAGTAAGCTTTTCTCAAAACAGAGTCAACCAGAGCCTCCACAGTCAAACTCTAAGTTTGGTGTTGGGAGGCCACAACCAAACTCTAAGTTTGGTGTTGAACTCCCATATCCAAACTCTAAGTTTGGTGTTGGGAAGTCTCAATAATGCTCTGAATATCTGTGAGGCTCCATGAGAGCCCACTGTCAAGCTATTGACATTAAAGAAGCGCTTGTTGGGAGGCAACCCAATTTTTATTTATCTAATTTTATTTTTTTTGTTCTTTCATATTTTATTAGGTTCATGATCATGTGGAGTCACAAAATAAATAAAAAAATTGAAAACGGAATCAAAAACAGCAGAAGAAAAATCACACCCTGGAGGAAGACCTTACTGGCGTTTAAACGCCAGTAAGAAGCATCTGGCTGGCGTTCAACGCCAGAACAGAGCATGGTTCTGGCCCTGAACGCCCAAAATGGGCAGCATCTGGGCGTTTGAACGCCAGAATTGCACCCTGGAGAAGAGCTGGCGCTGAACGCCCAGAACAAGCATGGTTTTGGTGTTCAACGCCAGAAATGGGCAACAAATGGGCGTTCAACGCCCAGAACAAGCACCAATCTGGCGCTGAACGCCCAGAGTTGTGTGCAAGGGCATTTTGCATGCCTAATTTGGTGCAAGGTTGTAAATCCTTGAACACCTTAGGATCTGTGGACCTCACAGGATCACCTCAGGATCTGTGGACCCCACAGGATCCCTACCTACCTTCACTCACTTCTTCTCACCCCTCTTTCACACAATCCCATAAACACTCTTCCCCAAAACTCTTCACCAATCACCCCGATCTCTCTTCCCTATAACCACTTTACCACTCACATCCATCCACTCTTCCCCATAAACCTACTTCATAAACCCCACCTACCTTCAAAATTCAAAATCAATTTCCCACCCAAAAACCACCCTTATGGCCGAACCTTACCCCCCCTCCCTTCCCTATATAAAGCCCTCCATTCTTCCTCATTTTCACACAACACAACCCTCTCTTCTCATCTTGGCTGAATACACCCCTCCCCCCTTTCCTCTATATTTTCTTCTTCTTCTTCATCTATTATTTCTTCTCTTGCTCGAGGGCGAGCAATATTCTAAGTTTGGTGTGGTAAAAGCATAAGCTTTTTGTTTTTCCATTACCATTGATGGCACCCAAGACCGGAGAATCATCTAGAAAAGGGAAAGGGAAGACAAAAGCTTCCACCTCCGAGTCATGGGAGATGGAAAGATTCATCTCCAAAGCTCATCAAGACCACTTCTATGATGTTGTGGTCAAGAAGAAGGTGATCCCCGAGGTCCCTTTCAAGCTCAAGAAGAATGAGTATCCGGAGATCCGACATGAAATCCAAAGAAGTGGTTGGGAAGTTCTAACAAACCCCATCCAACAAGTCGGCATCCTAATGGTTCAAGAGTTCTATGCCAATGCATGGATCACTAGGAACCATGATCAAAGTAAGAACCCAAACCCAAAGAATTATATTACAATGGTTCGGGGGAAATACTTAGATTTTAGTCCGGAAAATGTGAGGTTGGCGTTTAACTTGCCTATGATGCAAGGAGATGCACACCCCTACACTAGAAGGGTCAACTTTAATCAAAGGTTGGACCAAGTCCTCATGGACATATGTGTGGAAGGAGCTCAATGGAAGATTGACTCCAAAGGCAAGCCGGTTCAATTAAGAAGACTGGACCTCAAGCCTGTGGCTAGAGGATGGTTGGAATTCATCCAACGCTCCATCATCCCGACTAGCAACCGATCTGAAGTTACTGTGGATCGGGCCATCATGATTCATAGCATCATGATTGGAGAGGAAGTAGAAGTTCATGAAGTCATCTCCCTTGAACTCTACAAAATAGCCGAAAAGCCCTCTCTTAGGGCAAGGTTAGCTTTTCCTCATCTTATTTGCCATCTATGTTACTCAGCTGGAGCTTTCATAGAAGGAGACATTCCCATTGAGGAAGAGAAGCCCATCACTAAGAAAAGGATGGAGCAAGCAAGAGAGCCTATTCATGGATCTCAAGAGACGCATGAAGCTCATCACCATGAGATTCCAGAGATGCCTCAAATGCATTTTCCTCCACAAAACTATTGGGAGCAAATCAACACCTCCCTTGGAGAATTAAGTTCCAACATGGGACAATTAAGGGTGGAACATCAAGAGCACTCCATCATCCTTCATGAAATAAGAGAAGATCAAAAAGCAATGAGGGAGGAGCAACAAAGACAAGGAAGAGACATAGAAGAGCTCAAGGACATCATTGGTTCCTCAAGAAGGAAACGCCACCATCACTAAGGTGGACTCATTCCTTGTTCTTATTTTCTGTTTTTCGTTTTCTCTATGTTAAGTGCTTATCCATGTTTGTGTCTTCATTACATGATCATTAGTATTTAGTAACTTTGTCTTAAAGTTATGAATGTCCTATGAATCCATCACCTCTCTTAAATGAAAACTGTTTTAATTCAAAAGAACAAGAAGTACATGAGTTTCGAATTTATCCTTGAACTTAGTTTAATTATATTGATGTGGTGACAATACTTTTTGTTTTCTGAATGAATGCTTGAACAGTGCATATGTCTTTTGAAGTTGTTGTTTAAGAATGTTAAATATGTTGGCTCTTGAAAGAATGATGATAAGGAGACATGTTATTTGATAATCTGAAAAATCATAAAAATGATTCTTGAAGCAAGAAAAAGCAACAAAGAACAAAGCTTGCAGGAAAAAAAAAATATAGGCGAAAAAAATAAAAAGAAAAAGCAAGCAGAAAAAGCCAAAAGCTCTTAAAACCAAGAGGCAAGAGCAAAAAGCCAATAACCCTTAAAACCAAAAGGCAAGGGTAAATAAAAAGGATCCCAAGGCTTTGAGCATCAGTGGATAGGAGGGCCTAAAGGAATAAAATACTGGCCTAAGCGGCTAAACCAAGCTGTCCCTAACCATGTGCTTCTGGCGTGAAAGTGTCAAGTGAAAAATTTAGGGATGAGCGGATAATTTATACGCTTTTTGGCATTGTTTTTAGTATGTTTTTAGTAGAATCTAGTTACTTTTAGGGATGTTTTTATTAGTTTTTATGTTAAATTCACATTTCTGGACTTTAATATGAGTTTGTGTATTTTTCTGTGATTTCAGGTATTTTCTGGCTGAAATTGAGGGACTTGAGCAAAAATCAGATTCAGAGGTTGAAGAAGGACTGCTGATGTTGTTGGATTCTGACCTCCCTGCACTCAAAGTGTCTTTTCCGGAGCTACAGAACCCAAAATGGCACGCTTCCAATTGCGTTGGAAAGTAGACATCCAGGGCTTTCCAGCAATATATAATAGTCCATACTTTGATCGGGTTTAGATGATGTAAAAGGGCGTTGAACGCCAGTTCTACGCTGCTGTCTGGAGTTAAACGCCAGAAACACGTCACAAGCCAGAGTTGAACGCCAGAAATACGTTACAAACTGGCGTTCAACTCCAAGATTGACCTCTACACGTGTAACATTCAAGCTCAGCCCAAGCACACACCAAGTGGGCCCCGGAAGTGGATTTATGCATCAATTACTTACTTCTGTAAACCCTAGTAACTAGTTTAGTATAAATAGGACTGTTTACTATTGTATTAGAGATCTTTGATCAGTTTTATGCTATCTTAGACTTTCATGGGGGCTGGCCATTCGGCCATGCCTGAACCATTATCACTTATGTATTTTCATACGGTAGAGTTTCTGCACTCCATAGATTAAGGTGTGGAGCTCTGCTGTTCCTCAAAGATTAATGCAAAGTACTACTGTTTTTCTATTCAATTCAACTTATTCCGCTTCTAAGATATTCATTCGCACTTCAATCTGAATGTGATGAACGTGACAATCATCATCATTCCCTATGAACGCATGCCTGACAACCACTTCCGTTCTACCTTATATTGAATGAGTATCTCTTGGATCTCTTAATCAGAATCTTCGTGGTATAAGCTAGATTGATAGCGGCATTCATGAGAGTCCGGAAAGTCTAAACCTTGTCTGTGGTATTCCGAGTAGGACTCTGGGATTGAATGACTGTGACGAACTTCAAACTTGCGAGTGCTGGGCGTAGTGACAGACGCAAAAGGAGGGTGAATCCTATTCCAGTATGATCGAGAACTTCAGATGATTAGCCATGCTGTGACAGAGCATTTGGACCATTTTCACAAGAGGATAGGATGCAGCCATTGACAAGGGTGATGCCTCCAAACGATTAGCCATGCAGTGACAGCGCATCGGACCATTTTCCAGAGAGGATTAAAAGTAGCCATTGACAACGGTGATGTCCTTACATAAAGCCAGCCATGGAAAGGAGTAAGACTGATTGGATGAAGACAGCGGGAAAGCAGAGATTCAGAGGAACGAATGCATCTCTATACGCTTATCTGAAATTCTAACCAATGAATTACATAAGTATTTCTATCCTTATTTTCTATCTATTTATTATTTATGTTCGAAAACTCCATAACTATTTTATATCCGCCTGACTGAGATTTACAAGGTGACCATAGCTTGCTTCATACCAACAATCTCCGTGGGATCGACCTTTACTCACGTAAGGTTTATTACTTGGACGACCCAGTGCACTTGCTGGTTAGTTGTATCGAAGTTGTGAATGAAAAATGATTTATTAAGATGTGCGTACAGAGTTTCTGGCGCCGTTGCCTGAGATCACAATTTCGTGCACCAATTGCCAAGAGGTCAATGAGTTGCATGATTGAAGAGGATATAAGCTAGATTTGATCCAAAGAGACAACATCTCCCAATCTCAATGAATTTCCCTATTCTTATCTATCCATTTCTTTACAGCTTAATTTTACATTCAGCAATTCCCCATTCCCATTTACATTCAAGTCATTTATGATTCTGCACTTTACATTCTGCCATTTATATTTATGCACTCTATTGCTTTTCTTTATATTATAGTCATTTACATTTATGTCATTTACAATTCTGCACTTCACAATCCTATTGATCTGCTTGACTAATTCATTAATTAATTAAAAATGCTCGAATTTGCCAATCTCTGTGGATACGATCCCACTCCACTGTGGGTTATTACTTGACGATAATTTTGGGGCGCTTGCCAAAAGAACTAATTCACCAATTTTGAATGGGGGTGTGAATTAGACTCATCAAGTTTTATGGCGCTGTTGCCGGGGATTGGCTTAAATTTGACAGTGATTAAATTGATTGGAGAGCTAGATTAAGCAATTTAAATTCCTTGTTATTTTAGTTTCTTTTATTTAGCGCCTTTTATATTTTTCTTATTTTATTTTTTAGTTTTGAGTTCTATTTCTTTCTTCTTTGATTATTCTTATTCATCATCCATATTTTCACTCTTCTAACTGTTTGATTAATTGCACCACTCACACTAACAACCACTCTAACAATAGTAACTTCTTTATTCATTTTCTTTCTTGCTTTTGCCTTGTTGGTTGTATGATGATGCGTGAGCATCTTTCCTATCTTTTCTTAGTGAATTTGCATCTAAATTATTGAGTTTAATAAAAACTTAATTATCTTTTAGCCAATATGGATGCTACTTTAAATCTTGTACAATTCTGTTTATTTTAGGTAGCATTCAGCTGAATTTGATGGAGTTTCTGCAGAAGAAAAGATGAAGGCGAATGATGCTGTCAACCCTGACCTCTCTGCACTCAAACCTGAATAACTCGAGCTACAGAGGTCCAATGGACGTGATTGTCATGGCATTGGAAAGTTAACTTCCAGATATTTCCAACGATATATAATAGTCCATACTTCTTCTCCGAACTCGCTGCCAAAGCTGCGCCTAACTTGAGATTTCTCAAGTTAGGCGCAAGACACAACAACAATACGCGAGATTGGTCCTGTCCACTTCAAGTTAGGCACACTAAAGCCCAAGTTAGGCTCACTAAAGCCCAAGTTAGGCACAGCTTCACTCAACTAAACTCCAATTCATGCTGCCAAGCCCAAGTTAGGCATGGATCCTAGTGAAGCCAAGTGGTCCCCATCCATCAATTGAAGATTTTCTGATTGCTATAATTAATTCTAATTTAAATTCAATTTTTAAAAATAGGAAAAGATATTATTTTAGTTTTAAAGATAGATTTTAAATTAATTAGGATTAGATATAAATAAGGGGATACCACCTCAACATTATTCCAGACTTCCAATTCTATACAAATTTACATTCCAGAATCCTTATTTTCTTCTCTGAACCATGAGCAACTAAACCTCCACTGTTTAGGTTAAGAGCTCTGTCTATTTGTATGGATTGATTTTATTACTTTTTCTATTTTAATTCATGTATGCATTTATAATTCAAGAATTATTTTCGCTCTTTATTTTATGAATTTGGGTGGAACGGAAGTATGACCCTCTTTCTAATTGAGTTCTTGTATAACTTGGAAAAGCTCTTTACTTGAACAACATCTTGAAAACATATTCTCCTAAATTTTAATTATTTGGATTTAACGGGATACGTGACATATAATCCTTTTATTTTTCGGTAATTAGAGTTTTTGTGGCATATAAACTGGAATTTGATCATCATCCTCTAATTGGAATTAATAGACCAAGGAATTGGCTGTGGATGAATTTTAGAGGAGACTAGAAAGGTCTATGTAATTAGGGTATAGTCACATATAGTTTGCCATAAATTAAATTCTACATGATTAAAATAGTTAGTAAGAAAATTTAATCCAGAAAAATAGATAACTCTGAAACCTTAACTGTCTTCTCAATATTTTATTCCCAACTTATTTATCTGCCTATCTTTAATATTCTAAATTTACTGTTAATGCTTTTGAACTTCGAAACACTATTTTCTGTTTGTCTAACTAAGCCTATCAAATACTATTGTTGCTTAATCCATCAATCCTCGTGGTATCGACCCTTACTCACGTAAGGTATTACTTGGTATGACCCGGTGCACTTGCCGGTAAGTTAGTGGGTTACAAATACCGCACCAAGTTTTTGGCGCCGTTGCCGGGGATTGATTGTGATTAACAACTATTCATTGTTTGATTGCTTTGATTAGATAATTTTTCTTTTAATTAATTTTGTTTTAATATTATTAATTTTTTATTTTCCATTTTTTTCCCTTTAACGTCGTCTATTCCTTTTTCGTTTGTTACTCCTTCCCCCGTGTTTTTCTTTTTTTTTTTTACTTCTGTTTTGCTTTTGATCTTTTAATTACTTTCACCTGTTTTAAATTTTTGTTATTTCATTTTTATTTTATTTTCTTTTTTTACTTTTAATTTTATTTTCTTTTACTTTCGTTTTTTGTTTCCTTCCATTAATTTTTTTTCTATATTCTATTAGTTTTATTTTATTTTTATCTTTAATTTAAAAAAAATTTAAATAAATAAATAGCACTAATATTTTTCTTAATTTATGAAATTAAGTTTGGTGTTTCCTAGTTTGTTTTATTTTAATTTTTCTTATTTTAATTTTTAGAATTCTGTTCTTTCTTCTTTGCTTTCCTGTTTGCCACATGGTGCGTTTAATTCTGTTTGGTGTTATGTGCTAAGGAAAAATAATGGAGAGAGATAATATGGGTTACTACTCACACCCGAGTAGTGATTCATATTATTGTGGATGGGGGAACTACCCAAATTTTGGTTGGCAAAGTCAAAACCAAAGAAACTTCAGTACTCCATATTCCAACTATCAAGAACCACTATCTCCATATTCATACCAAGAACCACCACCTCTCTATCCATATCAAGAGCCATCATCTTTCTACCCATATCAAGAGCCACTATCTCCCTATCCATACCAAGAACCATCATCTTTTTACTCTTATCAAGAACCATCACCTCCTTCTTATTCATATCAAGTGCCACCATCTCCTTATTCATTTCAAATACCATCAGACCTTGAGCTTCTCATGAAAGAATGCATACATGATATAAAGAAAAGTGTCAAAAATGTAGAGAAACATGTGCAGTCGATTATCAAGTCACAGGAAGAGGAGCAAGCAAATTCTTTTCCAAGAGATATAATGCAAGATCCTATGGAAGAAAGTGAGGAAATCAATCAAAGGAGTTCATACTCAAATGAATTAGAGAACTTTCCACCCTCACACATGGAAGAAGAAGAAGATGCAAAAACAAAGGAGGTTGATGCACCAACAAAGAAGGAAGATGCACAAACAAAGGAGGTTACAAGGGATGAAAATAATTATGGGAATCTACACTCCAATGAAGCAGAGAGTGGCATGGAGGGTGAGTTTATTGAACCACCAATTCAAGAAGTTCTTGGTACACTCTAACCATCACACAACACCCACATGTTGAAATCAAAGAAGTGAAGATAACCAAGGGAAGCACTAAAAAAGAGATTGTGACCAAGAAACAGAAGAAAAGGTCAACAAAAAGCAATCCAACCTCTACCCCAACAAGCAAGATGAACAAGCTAATCACAATAAAAGAAAGCTTGTTAGGAGGACTTCATATCAGGGGCACTAATCTTCACCTCTCCCCCCTTGGAGACATTTCTTTTAAAAAACTGGAAGAAGAGGAAGAAACTTCAATAATCAAGTGTCAAGCTAGTGACATTAAAGAAGCGCTTGTCGTGAGGCAGCCCGATAATTTCGTATCCTTAGTTATTTTTCGTAGTAGTAGTTTTCTTACTTATTTAAGTTTTTTTATTGAGTTCTTACTAATTTTCTGATCATGCAGCTATTTTATCACAGGAACCGAACACCTCAGGCGAAAAAAAAAACAAAAAAAAATATTAAAAAAATAATAATACAAAAAACTATATATATATATATATATATTAATTATTTTTTATTTCTCTTGCTCTTTTATCATTTTATTCTTCTTTCATCACACTATTTGTTTTTGTTTTCAGTTCTTCTTTGCTTGAGGACAAGCAAACCTTTAAGTTTGGTGTTGACGCATCGCTTGAGGGTTTTCTGTTTATTTTTTTATGGCACCAAAAGGGAGGCGAATCATCTTCATTGAGGAGCACGACCTGAAGAATAAAACGACTGCTAGGATAACTAAAGTGGTTGAGTTCCTTTCATTTTTTATTCCTCCCCTCTTTTAAGTAGTCTTATTTACTTATATGTGGTGGCAATACTTTTTATTTTCTGAATGAATGCTTGAACAGTGCATATTTTTGATAGTGAAGTTTATGAATGTTAAAATTGTTGGCTCTTAAAAGAATGATGAAAAAAGAGAAATGTTATTGATAATCTGAAAAATCATAAAATTGATTCTTGAAGCAAGGAAAAGCAGTGAAAAATACAAAGCTTGCGAAAAAAATGGCGAAAAAAATAAAAAAAAGAAAGAAAAAAAGAAAAAAAACAAGCAGAAAAAGCCAATGATCCTTTAAACTAAAAGGCAAAGGGTAAAAAGGATCCAAGGCTTTGAGCATTAATGGATAGGAGGACCCAAAGAAATAAAATCCTGGCCCAAGCAGCTAAATCAAGCTGTCCCTAACCATGTGCTTGTGTCATGAAGGTGTCAAGTGAAAAGTTTGAGACTGAGCAGTTAAAGTCGTGGTCCAAAGCAAAACGAGTGTGCTTAAGAACTCTGGGCACCTCTAACTGGGGACTCTAGCAAAGCTGAGTCACAATCTGAAAAGGTTCACCCAGTTACGTGTCTGTGACATTTATGTATCCGGTGGTAATACTGGAAAATAAAATGCTTAGGGTCACAGCCAAGACTCATAAAGTAGATGTGTTCAAGAATCAACATACTGAACTAGGAGAATCAATAACACTATCTAAATTCTGAGTTCCTATGGATGCCAATCATTTTGAACTTCAAAGGATAAAGTGAGATGCCAAAACTATTCAGGATTGCAGTTATAAACCCCACTATAAGAAGAGACATGAGCTTAATCGAACTCTTATTCTCATGCAAATTCACATCCTAAGCTTATATTAGTTCTGGTTGCTTGAGGACAAGCAACAGTTCAAGTTTGGTGTTGTGATGCGTGAGCATCTTTCCTATCTTTTCTTAGTGAATTTGCATCTAAATTGTCTTAGGCGTGGATCCTAGTGAAGCCAAGTGGTCCCCATCCATCAATTGAAGATTTGCTGATTGCTATAATTAATTCTAATTTAAATTCAAATTTTAAAAATAGGAAAAGATATTATTTTAGTTTTAAAGATAGATTTTAAATTAATTAGGATTAGATATAAATAGGGGGATACCACCTCAACATTATTCCAGACTTCCAATTCTATACAAATTTACATTCCAGAATCCTTATTTTCTACTCTGAACCATGAGCAACTAAACCTCCACTGTTAAGGTTAGGAGCTCTATCAATTTGTATGGATTGATTTTATTACTTTTTCTATTTTAATTCATGTATGGATTTATAATTTAAGAATTATTTTCGCTCTTTATTTTATGATTTGGGTGGAACGGAAGTATGACCCTCTTTCTAATTGAGTTCTTGTATAACTTGGAAAAGTTCTTTACTTGAACAACAGCTTGAAAACATATTCTCCTAAATTTTAATTATTTGGATTTAACGGGATACATGACATATAATCCTTTTATTTTTGGGTAATTAGAGTTTTTGTGGCATATAAACTGGAATTTGATCATCACCCTCTAGTTGGAATTAATAGACCAAGGAATTGGCTGTGGATGAATTTTAGAGGAGACTAGAAAGGTCTAAGGAATTAGGGTCTAGTCACATATAGTTTGCCATAAATTAAATTCTACATGATTAAAATAGTTAGTAAGAAAAGTTAATCCGGAAAAATAAATAACTCTGAAACCTTAACTATCTTCTCAATATTTTATTCCCAACTTATTTATCTGCCTATCTTTAATTTTCTAAATTTACTGTTAATGCTTTTGAACTTCCAAACACTCTTTTCTGTTTGTCTAACTAAGCCTATCAAATACTATTGTTCCTTAATCCATCAATCCTCGTGGGATCGACCCTTACTCACGTAAGGTATTACTTGGTATGACCCGGTGCACTTGCCGGTAAGTTAGTGGGTTACAAATACCGCACCATATGACAGGTAGAAGAAGTGGGGCTTCAACTTCTTTTGATTTTGAACCTGAGAGGACCTTCCTTAGATTAAGGAGGGAAGCAAGAGGGAAGGGTGTCATTGGTGCTGAGAAAGAGGAAGAGAATTTTGAAACAGACATGGAGGAGAATATGGGGAACCACCATGAAGAAGAGGCTCACAACCATGCCAAAGAAGGCCCAGTCAATCATGAGAGGCAAGAAAGGAGAGTCTTAGGCTCCTACATCAACCCAAACCCAGGAAATTGTGGTAGCAGCATTCTGAAGCCAACAATTCATGCCAATAATTTTGAGTTGAAGCCTCAGCTCATCACACTTGTTCAGAACAATCGCTCTTACGGAGGAAGTTTCCAAGAAGACCCTAATCAACATCTCAGCACATTCTTGAGGATATGTGATACTATAAAGTCCAACGGGGTACACCCTGACATCTACAAACTACTCTTGTTCCTTTTCTCACTCAGAGATAAGGCAACAAAGTGGTTGGAATCATTCCCCAAGGATAGCCTAACTACATGGGAGGAGGTCGTGAACAGATTCCTTGCAAGATTTTACCCTCCACAAAGAATCAATAGGATAAGAGCTGAGGTGCAAACTTTTAGACAACAAGATGGAGAAACACTCTATGAGGCCTGGGAGAGATTCAAAGATCTGACAAGAAGATGCCCACCAGAAATGTTCAATGAATGGGTACAACTACATATCTTTTATGAGGGTTTATCCTATAAAGCAAAGAAGGCAGTGGATCATTCTTCAGGAGGCTCACTCAACAAAAAGAAAACCATTGAAGAGGCCATAGATGTCATTGAGACTGTAGCTGAAAATGAGTATTTCTATGCTTCAGAAAGGACTCAGAAGAAGGGAGTGCTAGAACTCAACTCTGTAGACGCTTTGTTAGCTCAGAACAAGGCAATTGCAGCTCAAATAGTAGCTCTAACCAAGAGGATGGAGGCCAATCAAGCCTCAGTCATTCAAGACCAAACTCCTCAACAAGAAGGGAATACACCAGAATCTGAAGGTGACTGGGAACAAGCTAATTATGTGAACAATTCACCCAGACCACCATATGACGCACACTCTAAGACTTGCAACCCAGGTTGGAGGAACCACCCAAACTTTGGGTGGGGAAATCAACAAAACCACAACCAGGACCACAACAAGCCTTATTCATCAAATCAGCATTCCAACCACAACCCCAACCATCAAACAGGGAACCATAGACCCTATCATAACTCACAAAACACATCATACCATAGTAACCAACCCATACACAACAACCTCAATCAAGATGCACCATCCTCAACTATGCAGACATGTGAAATCAAGAGCAACTTTGAGAGGATGGAGGCTGTAATAGCACAACTGTCCTCACAGATTACAGGGGCAGTCTCCACCCTCATGGACAGACAAGCATAAACTGACAGAAGGATAGACGCTAATCAAGAAGAATACAGGTCAAATCTGAAAAATCAAGGTGCAGCAATCTCAAAGTTGGAAGCACAAGTGCGGATTTTATCCAAGCAAATTCCACTTTCCACACACACATTTCCTAGTGATACCATGGCTAATCCAAGAGGGGAATGCAAAGTCATTACTCTAAGAAGTGGGAAGGTTGTAGAAGAAGGAACCCCAAGCAAAGACAAGCATGAAGAAGCTGCAGCAAAGCATGGGAACAAGGATGAAGGGGAAATCCCTGCTCCACCTCCACCAAAACTAGTCTTGAAGCCTTATGTGCCAAAAGCACCATACCCACAAAGACTAGGAAAAGATGGGAAGGATGGCCAGTTTTTTAAGTTCCTAGAGATCTTCAAGAGGCTCCAAATTAACATACCATTTGCTGAGGCATTAGAACAAATGCAACTCTATGCCAAATTTTTGAAGGAGCTTATATCCAAAAAGAGGAACTGAGAGGCAAAAGAAACCATAATATTGACTGAGGAATACAGCGCCATCATATAGAAGAAGCTTCCTCAAAAGCTAAAAGACTCAAGGAGTTTTCAAATCCCCTGCATCATAGGGGACATCACTATTGAGAAAGATTTGTGTGATTTAGGAGCTGGCATAAATCTTATGTCCCTGACCATGATGAGAAGGATGAAGATTGAGGAAGCCAAGCCAACAAGAATGCACTCCAATTGGCTGATAGAACATTTAAGTTTCTACATGGGGTGGTGGAGGACTTGCTAGTGAAAGTAGGAGAATTCATTTTCCCTACTGATTTCGTTGTTCTGGACATGGAAAAAGAGGCCAACACGTCCATTATCCTAGGAAGACCATTCCTAGCTACTGCTGGAGCCATCATTGATGTGCAGAAAGGGAAACTAGTCTTGAGGTTACATGAAGAGAAAATGGTCTTCAACATCTTTAAAGTAATGAGTTACCCCAAGGAATCCATAGGAGAATGCATGCTGGTGAACACCATAGAACAGATAGTTCAAGAAGTTTTGGAAGAAGAACAATGTGGAGGAACCATTGAGCTGTAACAAGCATCAGATGGAGAACCACCACAAGTAACCATGAGAAACTCAATCATGCCAACCACCACAGACAACAAAGATGCAGAGTCACCAAAACTAGAGCTGAAAACCTTGCCACCCAGCTTGAAATATGCATATCTAGGTGCTAACAACACTTACCCAGTGATCATAAATTCAAGTCAGAGCAAGGAACAAGAAAAGGAGCTTATCCAAGTGCTGAGACAACACAAGGATGCCATAGGCTGGACACTTGCAGATTTAAAAGAGATCAGTCCTTCAATGTGTATGCATAAAATCTTACTTGAAGAGGATGCCAAACCTTTAAGACAACAACAAAAGAGGCTGAACCCAACTATTAATGAAGTGGTTCAGAAGGAAGTGCTGAAATTGTGGCAAGCAGGGGTGATCTGCCCCATCTCAGACAGCCCTTGGGTAAGCCCGGTGCAAGTAGTCCCTAAGAAGGGAGGGATCACTGTTGTAGCAAATGAGAAGAATGAATTGATACCCACAAGGACAGTGACCGGATGGCATATGTGCATTGACTACCGAAAACTTAATGAAGCCACTCGGAAGCACCACTTTTCCCTACCTTTCATGGAACAGATGCTTGAAAGATTGGCAGGACATGAGTATTATTGCTTCCTGGATGGGTATTTGGGCTACAATCAAATTGTTGTAGACCCCAAGGATCAGGAATAAACTTCATTTACTTGTCCATATGGTGTCTTTGCTTATAGGAGAATGCCCTTTGGATTGTGCAATGCACCTGCAACATTCCAAAGGTGCATGCTCCCCATTTTTCTGACATGATTGAGAAGTTCATAGAAGTATTCATGGACAACTTCTCTATATTTGGGAACTGATATTCTGATTGCCTATACCATCTTGCTCTTGTGCTAAAAAGGTGTCAAGAAACCAACCTAGTTTTAAACTGGGAGAAGTGCCATTTTATGTTGACTGAAGGGGTGGTTCTTGGTCACAAGATTTCAAAAGATGGCATAGAAGTGGACAAGGAAAAAGTGGAAGTAATTGAAAAATTACCTCCACCATGCAATGTCAAAGCAATCAGAAGCTTTTTGGGACATGCTGGGTTCTATAGGAGGTTTATCAAAGACTTTTCAAAGATTGCAAAACCCCTTAGTAACCTACTTGTCTCAAATACTCCCTTTGTTTTTGATAGAGAGTGCATGGTAGCCTTTGATGAACTTAAGAAGAAACTCTCCTCTGCACCTATTATAGAACCACCAAGCTGGGATCTTCTCTTTGAACTAAATGTGTGATGCATCTGATTTTGTTGTTGGTGCCATTCTAGGACAGAGGAAAGACAAGCTAGTACATGTCATTTATTATGCTAGCAAGGTTCTTAATGAGAATCAATGGAACTATACCACCACAGAGAAAGAACTTTTAGCCATCATTTTTGCTTTTGATAAGTTTAGATCATATCTTGTTGGCTCAAAAGTAATTGTGTTCACTGATCATCCAGCACTTAAATACTTGCTTACCAAACAAGAATCTAAGCCCAGACTAATAAGGTGGATTCTGCTGCTCCAAGAATTTGATATTGAGATTAAAGATAGGAGCGGAGCAGAGAACAAGGTAGCTGATCACCTCTCAAGGATCCCATAATAAGAAGAAATGCATCAAGTAGCAGTAAATGAAAGCATTCCTGATGAACAATTGATGATAATTCGAGTAGCCCCTTGGTTTGCAGACATAGCTAACTTCAAGGCTATTGGGGAGCTACCAACTAACATCAATAAGCACATGAGGAGGAAGCTAATTAAGGATGCAAACACTGCATCTGGGATGAACCTTATTTGTTCAAAAAGTGTGCTGATGGAATCCTAAGAAGGTGTATATCCCATGAAGAAGGGCATGAAGTGTTATGGCAGTGCCATGGATCCGCATATGGAGGTCACTTCAGTGGAGAAGGAACAGCAGCAAAAGTGCTTCAATCCGGATTTTACTGGCCAACAATGTTTAAGGATGCCAAGGAAATGGTGTCAAGGTGTGATGAATGCCAAAGAGCTGGTAATCTAACCAAGAGAAATGAGATGCCACAGCAATTTATACTAGAGTTGGAACTATTTGATGTCTGAGGGATTGATTTCATGGGACCCTTCCCAACCTCCTACTCAAATAGCTACATATTGGTGGCTGTTGATTATGTCTCAAGTTGGGTAGAAGCCATAGCCACTGCAACAAATGACAACAAGGTTGTGATAAGCTTCTTGAGAAGGAACATCTTCAGCAGATTTGGAGTTCCCAGAGCTCTCATTAGTTATGGAGGGACACACTTGTGCAACAAACAACTCGAAACACTCCTTCTCAGATATGGAGTAAAGCATAAAGTGGCAACCCCATACCACCCACAGACGAATAGGCAAGTTGAAATCTCCAACAGAGAGCTGAAACGAATCCTTCAAAAAACTGTTGGAAGCTCAAGAAAGGATTGGTCTAAGAAACTGGATGATTCACTATGGGCCTACAGGACAGCCTATAAGACTCCCATTGGGATGTCTCCATACCAATTGGTATATGGCAAAGCTTGTCATTTACCAGTTGAACTTGAGCATAGAGTATTTTAGGCTCTAAAAATGTTAAACTATGATGAGAAAGCTGCTAGAGAAAAGAGATTAATGCAACTCAATGAGCTGGAGGAGTTTAGAAATCAAGCATATGAGAATGAAAAAATCTACAGAGAGAACACAAAAAGGTGGCATGACAAAAAGATAGCAAGAAGGGAGTTCACTGAAGGACAGAAGGTGTTACTCTACAACTCAAGACTCAAGTTCTTCCCTGGGAAACATAAGTCTCGATGGTCAGGACCTTTCACCATACTCAAGGTGTTTCCTTATGGTCATGTGGAGCTCATGGAGGACAAGACTCAGAGAACTTTTACTGTCAATGGCCATAGACTCAAGCACTACTTGGGAGGCTCCTTAGAGGATCAGAGAGTGAGCTACAAGCTTAGCTGAAGATGAAGGAATGTTAAGCTAATGACAATAAAGAAGCGCTAGTTAGGAGGCACTCCAACACTTTATTCTTTTTTATTTAATTTCCTTTCTTAGAGTAGTTTAAAATCTATTGCTTTACATAGTTTAATTTTCAATCTCACTTTGAGGTTACTGACGTGACAAAAATTGGCAAGTTAAGAAATTATTATAAGAGATACGTTGCAAGTACAGTTCTTAACCAACCAAAAATCCGCTTATCAATTTAGAAGGGGTTGTCACAAAATTAGAATTAAAATACTGGGAGTATGAATCCCAGGTCGTCTCCCAACGAGTTGTAGAAAGGTGTGCTATTTTATTAATCAGATGTTTTCTAAAATGGTTTGAGTTGGTAAACAGGAAATTAAATCAGAGAATTTATGTAATTTAAATAAAAATCTTGACCGGGAGTAGATTAGTTGGAAGCCCTATCCTTGATGGAGTTCTCCCAAGATAAAAGTGATAATTGAAGGTTGTTCTACTTAGTTCTCCTTTACTAGGTAGAGGAAAGTCAAGTAACTTGGAAAGCAATTTCTATTCATAAGTCCTAATCCTCTCCCTTGGGAAGGACTAGTGTCAGTGACTAGAGGGCGATCTAACACTAAACCCAATTACAATTTTTCTCTTGAGTGTTCCAACTCAAGGTTCTCCTTTTAATCATCTCCCAATCAAGTTATGGAACTACTCGCTCGTTATGAATGTAAATTTCACAAAATAAGGAAGAGAAATAAAGAGAAACATGATAAATAATAATAATCAAAGAGACCAATTAAAGACAAAAATAATTCTTGTATTAATAAATTCTAAAAATAATCCAATAGTAACTCTGAATAAATTAAGGACATGGAAGAGTAAGAGACAAGTAAGGAAAACAAACTAGAATAATGAAGTCTTGACGGAGGTAGTAACTCTTCTCAATATCCCAATCCAAAAAGCAATAAAATCAAAATCCTAAGAACTATGAATGTGTAGAAAGAAAACCTAGAGGAGGAGTAAAATCAGATCTAAAACTAAAATTATGCGGAATGAATGTTGTTCTTGGTCTCTGCATGTTCCCTGGCTCTAATATGCTTTTCTAGGCTAAAAACTGGGTCAAAACAGGGCCCAAAATCGCCCCCAGCGAATTCTGCAGATTCTGCAGATCGCGCACGTCACGCGATCGCGTCATCCAGGCGTTCACGTCATCCAACGTTTTGCCTTGCCACGCGTGCGCGTCGTCAACGCATTCGCGTCACTTGTGCAGTTTTCAATCCATGCGTTCGCGTCAGGCATGCGAGCGCGTCCCTGCAATTTCCTCTATTTTGCGCGGTCGTGTGAGGCATGCATCCGCGTCACTTCTCGCTGGTCATCTCCTCCATTTCTTGTGTTCCTTCAATTTTTTTGCAAGCCTCCTTTCCAATCTCCAAGTCATTCATGCCCTATAAAGCCTGAAACACTTAACACTCAGATCACGGTATCGAATGGAATAAAGGAAAATTAAAATACATAGTTAAAAGTCTCTAGGAAGCAGTTTTCAACCATGGAGTAATTTTGGGAAGGAATTGTAAATAAATGCTAATTTAATGAATAAGTGGGTAAAGATTTGATAAAACCACACAATTAAACACAATATAAACCGTAAAATAATGGTTTATCAGTTACATTATCGAATTAGGATTAGTTTACAATTGTAGGTTAGAAAGTTTGATATTAGCTTTGGTAGCTAGATTTTCTTTATACTCTTTTATTTCTTTCTATTCTAGAATTGCAACTTGGTGAAGGCATAAATCATGATGAGTGAATGGGCTGAGAACTAGCTAAATTGCTAAGTTTGGTGTGGCCTCTCACCCACTTAATCTAGGCTTGCAAACAATTAATAGCTTGATTTTGAAGAGTAAGTCCAGGGATTAAGTTTGGTGTGGCCACCACCAAAGATCACCTAGCAGTCCAAGTCACCTAATTTGAAAGCACTTAATGATTTGGGTAAGAACATGAATGTGGTTTAATGAGTTCAGAGGAATTGGAATTAAAAAAAAATGAAAAGATTGATGTTACTCCATTCTTATGAACACATTAAATACACAATGATGGAACCAATTTATTAAGATGCCAAAGAATTAAGTTTGGTGTCCCCATCAGTTGCAATCCAAATCACTCTTGATGAGAAGGAATGTGAAGGGGTTCTTTTGTCATTACTAATGGGTTCAGTTTCAATTTCAGGAGAGAAGATAGGGCCCACATGGTAAAAAACTCACAAAGCAAGGAAGTCAAAGTGTACTTACACTTTGGAACTCAACAGACGCAGAAGACATGTGAGAAAAGAGTTGGCGCCTCTTCCCACGCTAGGCGCCACTCCCCAAGTGGGAAAATATTTAACTCTTTTTATTTCCCACCTTTCGTACCACACCATTTACCCATTATAAAAGCCTCACCTCCCCATCTCCTCTCCCACTTCAACAAACCCCAATCACACACGAAGAGCATTCACCCGTCACCTTCCTTTCTCTCTTCATCTTTTACCATCTTTTTTCCTTCTTTCTTTCTTCTTTTTTTTTCTTGATTGGGACAATCAAGTCCTAAGTTTGGTGTTGGAGCAAAACATTATTTTGCTTGCTCTTTCTTGTAACCCCCACACATTTTTTTCACAATCACATTCACACTCTCTCAACCTAATGGCACCACCAAAAAGCTCAGCCTCAAAGAAAAGAAAAATCAAGGAACCAACCTCCGGATCCTCAAGCTCTTTCAACAAGTACAAGTTCCTCTCCGCATTCAACCAAAATCAATTCTATGGTTGGGTGAGTGAGAGGGAAATCATTCCAGAAGTTAGGCTTCAACTAGGGAGGAATGAGCATATTGAAATCAACATTGAGATCAACAACAGGGGTTGGTCACTTCTATGTAACCCACCAAGGAAAGTGGTAGAGAGCTTGGTGAGGGAATTCTATGCTAATGCAGTACCTCAACCAGGGCAACAATATGGCTACATTAACTATGTAAGGGGGAAGTCCATCGACTACAGCCCCTCTAGCATAGAAAGAATGCTAATGGTGAAGAAGATAAGCTCTACTCGGAGCTATGAAGAAAGAATGAAACACCAAGACCCTGGGTTTGAGGAAATCCTGAATAAAATTTGTGTGATGCATGTGCGTTGGATAAATGATAAGGATGGGATACCCAACCAATTGAGGAGAAGAGATTTGAGCCCCCAAGCTAGAGGGTGGCTAGAATTTGTGAGGAGGTCCCTAATCCCCACATCCAACACTTCAGAGGTGACCAAGGAGAGAGCAGTACTCATCTACAGCATCGTGAAAGGAGAGAACATCAACGTGGGGGAGATGATTACCAACAACATCAACAAAGTGCTGAAAAGAACCAGTGACAACACAAGGCTGGCATTCCCCAGCATTATACAGAGGCTATGTGATGAGGCTGGAGTTGAAAAGATCATTGATGAGGTGCTTGTGAAGCAAGACAAGTTCATAACTGCCAAAAAGATGGCCAAGGTGGTAGCTGTTCACCCACTCAACAGGGCCAGAGAACGAAGAGCTCATGCCCATGAACCACAACAACAACAAGAAGAGGAAGAAACAGAAGAGCAACCTCAATTCCTGGCACTTCAACCACCACCACAATACCAACATCAGCAATTTCCAAAGGGATTCAACTGGGAACAATTGCAAGGAGATGTACACCAAATAAAGGGAGACCTACACTACCTGAGGGAAGATGTCAATCAACTCAAAGAAACTCAGCAACAACAATGGAGCCAAGTCAAGGAGCCAACTCCAAGGGGGTTTTGAGAACCTCAAGGAGCAGCAAGATCAGATTAACTGGGAAGAGATGCAAGGCAGCTTAGGAATGATTCTGAGACGAAAATTACAACAAATGGAGAGTCTTGCTGAATTCAGACACCTTTATAAAGCAAGGACTGTAGCCAGAGAGGAATATGATTGTTATGCACAAACAAAGTTGAGCTACATGTGCAATGCAGTAGCTAACATGAACCCCAATTACCCCACCTATATGCAGAAATTGGAGGAACTCAGCTCAAGGCAAGAAGAAATAGTATACCAACACAAGGAGAATGTAAAATCTTATATGAGGAGGCTAGGATACTGGAAGCCCAAGGATGCCAAAGCACAAGAAGGTTCCTCCAAGCCAGATGAAGGTGGCTCCTCCCCCTCCAAGAAGAAGGACAAAGGGAAGGGGCCAATGAACTAAAGATGAAGCTGCTCAAGGTTGTTGAGTCCCATGATTGACATTTTCTAAATTCTGAAATCTTATTTAATCTTTTGCTTTATTTATTTTTTGAATAAATAATCATGCTAGGATAGTTTATGTTTTATGCTTAGTTTTAATTCTTGTATGAAGTCTTTATGAGTTTTTTTTTTACAAGAAAGAAAATGCCATGTATTTCAAGACTTCATTTCAACATAAATAAAAGTAGAACTTGTCCCCATAAGAGTTACTGTGAGTTGTGAAAAAACATCAAGAGAGACCAAGGCCAATAGGGATTATCAAACAAACTAAGAAATAAGAAACTAAGTGTAGAATCTTGGATGAAATAAAAAGAAATTGAGTCATGGAGAGCAACTAGTCCTAGAAGGTATAACAAGGGAAGGTTAAAGGGTGTTCCTTGAATATCCATAGAACGAAGAGGTAGTAAGCAATAAAGGCCCAAGGCTCTGAGCATCAACTACTGGGATAGAAAAAAAGAAACATTAAAAAGCTCAAAAAGAACTAAAGATCTTAGTAGATGCTTGTGGTGAAGATGTGTCAAGAAGGGACCTGGGCAAGTAAATTCTTAGGGGTGTCTCAACACCTAGTACCCTAAAACTAACTGGTTTGGGAGTGCTAATTGAAAGCCTAATTAAAGGGTTGTCTTGAGACAAAACACTTAGAGTCGTGGTCAAGAAAGCAAAACAATCCTTACTACTTCAAGGTGACAATCAATAGAAAGGATCCCTAAAGCCTATACCTGAAATAACCCTCAAAGATCCAAGAGTTTTCCATGACATTAAAACATTCATACATGTGTTGAACACTTAGTCTTACTCTTAGTTATATTGCAATCACTCAAATCCAAGGCCTTAAGTTATAAAGACTTACTCACATTGATTTGCTTGGGACAAGCAAAGCTTAAGTTTGGTGTTGTGATGACTTGCATCATCTACCCTTCTTTCTTACATAAAGAAGACCATAAAAGAGCATAAATCTCATTTGATCAGTACAATTCATGCATTATTTGATGAATATTATGGTACACTACTTTGAGATGAGTTGTGCTGAATTTCAGGTGAAAAAGGATTAAAAAATGGGTAGAAGACAAACAATAAGCTGGGTGTCTGAAACTGGCGTGCCACTTGGAAGCAAACACCACAAAAATGCACTGGCATGGCATGCCAGGAGCAGGGTGTGGCACGCCAGTACTAAAGTCTAGAGAAGAAGTCCAAGCATGCATGTGGGCATGGCACCCCAGGGACTGGCCGTGGCACGCTAATACAAAATTCCAGAGAGCTACAATGGAGGAAACAAAAGGGGCGTGGCACGCCAGGTTGGGCGTGGCACGCCTGACCCATCAACTATCATGGGCGTGCCACTTGAGCAAAGGGGTGTGGCATGCCAACTCACCATTCCAAAAACCTCTACTATGGCGTGCCACTTGGTATCGAAGGCGTGGCTCGCCATCTCCAAGAAGTCACTTGGGCGTGCCACTTGAGAACCCAGGTGGTGCACGAAATCACGATCACACTTTTGCAACTTGATCATTTTGCGTCTGTCACTACGCCCAGCACTCGTGATTTTGAAGCTCGTCACAGTCATCCCTTCCCAGATCCTACTCAGAATACCACAGACAAGGTTTAGACTTTCCGGATCTCAGGAATGGCCGCCAATAATTCTAGCCTATACCACGAAGGTTCTAATCTTAGATTAGAGACCCAGGAGATTTGCACTCAAGCTATTGCAGATAGAACGGAGGTGATTGTCAGGCACGCGTTCATAGGTGAGAATAATGATCCAACAGCATCTGTAGTCCTTTTTCAGCCTCTGAATTAGATTTTTGCTCAGGTCCCTCAATTTCAGCCAGAAAATACATGAAATCACAGAAAAACACAAAAACTCATAGTAAAGTCTAGAAATGTTATTTTTATTTAAAAACTAATAAAAATATAATAAAAAGCAACTAAAACATACTAAAAACTACCTAAAAACAATGCCAAAAAGTGTATAAATTATCCGCCCATCACAACACCAAACTTAAATTGTTGCTTGTCCCCAAGCAACTGAAAATCAAATAGGATAAAAAGAAGAGAATATACAATGAATTCCAAAAACATCTATGAAGATCAGTCTTGATTAGATGAGCGAGGCTATTAGCTTTTTGCTGCTGAACAGTTTTGGCATCTCACTTTATCCTTTCAAGTTCAGAATGATTGGCATCTATAGGAACTCAGAATTCAGATAGTGTTATTGATTCTCCTAGTTTAGTATGTTGATTCTTGAACACAGCTACTTTATGAGTCTTGGCCGTGGCCCTAAGCACTTTGTTTTCCAGTATTACCACCGGATACATAAATGCCACAGACACATAACTGGGTGAACCTTTTCAGATTGTGACTCAGCTTTGCTAGAGTCCCCAATTAGAGGTTGGTGCACGAAATTGTGATCCCCGGCAACGGCGCCAAAAACTTGTATGCACGTCTTAATAAATTGTTTTTCATTCACAAATTCGATACAACTAACCAGCAAGTGCACTGGGTCGTCCAAGTAATAAACCTTACGTGAGTAAGGGTCGATCCCATGGAGATTGTTGGTATGAAGCAAGCTATGGTCACCTTGTAAATCTCAGTCAGGCGGATATAAAATAGTTATGGAGTTTTCGAACATAAATATAATAAAATAAGGATAGAAATACTTATGTAAATCATTGGTGAGAATTCACTACAAGAAAAATATCCATTCAGCCACACTTTTTTTAAGCTACATTTGAAAAGCGTAGCCTATTCATAGAATAGGCTACGCTTTTCTCCGTGTTGCCTTTTTATAAGAGAAAAGGATACACAATTGTGGCATCATTTAAAAAGTGTAGCCTTAGGTATTATAGAAATCACTTATAAAGCGTAGCGATAGATTGATACCTATGGATTCACTTTTCGTATCAAAGGGAACGCTTTTAGAAAGTAGCCTATTTATTAAGTTTTGGGTGCATTTTAAAAGTGATGCCTAATGTATCTAGAACTAAAAACTTAATACTTGTCAAATTTTTTCCTCTTAACACTTGTAAATTTTTTCCCTCTTAACTTTTTATCCAGTTCACACTTAATGAAAAATTTCCCTCTAAGAGAAGAAAACCATTTCACCTTTCACAAAAAAAAAAAAAAAAAAAAACTCAGCTCACACTCAGCTCACAAAGAAAACCATTTCACACTCAGCTCACAAAGAGAAGAAAACCCTCATCGTCATCACCCTCAGCTCACTCATTATCACCCTCGCTCAGATCGCTCATCATCACCCTCAGAAAACCCTCACTCACCACTCACTACTGACTCATCATCGCGAATCGAAGCTAACCACTGACGCCCACTCACCACTCACCCTCAGCTCACTCATCATCACCCTCAGATCGCTCATCATCACCCTCAGAAAACCCTCACTCACCACTCACCGCCACACACCACCCCCACTAACCACTGACTGTCAATCGAAGCTAAGTCGCCCTCTTGCACAGATCGTAGCGCGCCACCCAGACTGTTCATCTACCTTCGTAGTCTCTGCTCTCACCATCACTGGTCACCATCGTTGTATCTGCACTCACTGTCGCCGCTCAACCAAGTTGTCTCTGCTCTCACCGTTGCATCTCACTCTTGTTGTCTTTGTGCCGACCGTCACCGCGCACCTAGCATCATCGTTCTCTCTGCTCACCATCATCGAGAAGGTGTGTATAGATTTTCATTTGGTTCTGAAATTGGAGGTTTAGGGTTCCGATTTAGGGTTTTTAATTTGGGGGTTTTGTACACTAATTGCCTGTTATCTGTGAAATCTGAAGTTTGGTTTAGTTCAAGTGATTCAGTTGTTGTTTACTGAAATCTGAATTGAGTAGAGGTTGCTTGTTGTTCTAAACCATACTTGTTTGGGTAATAGAAAAATGAAATGCAGTCGCTGCCATCACATAGAACTAATTAGTTATGATTCTTTATTGCTTCCTTAATTGCCTCCGGTAAGACAAGAAAATCGAGATTTCTTAATATATTTCTGTCACAAATAATTCTATGAATCAAAGTTTCTTCTGTACAAAAAAAATCATTGAATAGTTCTTCTGCATAGAAATTAAAAGTAGTATATGGTTCTTTAATTAGAGGTCACAAGAGAGCAAAGTATATGGTTCTACTTATATATGCATAGAGAGAAAGGCCTGAAACAGTTGATGGACAAAGATAGTGTGGTGCACAAGAAGGTGAAATAGATGAAGAATATGGCTGGAAAAGCTGTCCTTAATGGTGTTCTTCTTTGAATTCTGTTGAAGAACTAATTGAGGATATCGTAGATAGCAATTTATAACTATTCTGTTGTGTTTCATGAATATAGTTTTCCTTTCTTAGAATCAATGAATAAATTAGTGTGATAGAGAATTTTCTGACTAATATGATATAAGTTAGAAATTAAATTATTGTAGTTGGTATATCAATTTTTCTTGAACTGTTGCCAGATCTTTCTATTCCCATATGCTCTATTTTAATGTTGACTAAACCTCTATGATAGTGATGCTATTAGCTTTAGCACTAAGTCATACTTATTATCATTAGTGGAAAATTACAAATTACAATTTTTTCATCTTCGTGACCTACTTCCTTATATATACGCCTGCTGAATGGTGTTATCAAGTTTAAAAGCATTCAAACTACTTTAAACAGTTGAAAGAAAGATCAAAAAAACTATGATACGAAATGCAACATGGTTAAGAAGTTATTAGATCTCTGCTTATCTGAGACAGAATCCTACTTAGTTTATTGAAATTCAATTGTTTTTAGGTTTTTTTATACTACAATATCTAGGAATATTAATATGTATCATTTCTCCTTTTATTCATGGTTGGTTTTTTCATTAGCTTATTCATTGATACTGAATCCTTGCCAGAAATATCATTTAAATTTTTTTCCTTTAATAAAAACTCTCAACTTCTAATTCTAGTATCTTTAACATGCAATAGTTAGTTGTTGTTAAATTACTAAAATTCTAGCAGGTAAGGATCAGGATTTCTAAGATCACAGCATGATCTTTTGCAGAAGAATTACTAACTAGATCCTAATTTTGAATGAGTTCAACCATGGTAAGACTTTGACCTATTGAAGCTTAGTCCATTGTAAGACATCAAGCCACAATTTTTTGTAGTTTCCTAAGGAATGCTTGAGCACAATGTTGGTGGGTTTCGATTTGACCAGAGAGAGGTAGTTCATAGTTGCAAGATTGATCCTTGTGTTCAGAGAGTTTTATCAGTATGTTAAACTTGTGTTCCATGTGATTGTATTTGTATTTTTCTTACTTGTTTATTTTGAGTTTTTGACCTTAATTATGTGATGAATGTTGCAGGCAAGACGAGCTTTGAGGGCGTTGAGGGCAGTGGTGAGGCTGCAGGCTATATTTCGCGGAAGGCTAGCGAGGAAGCAAGCTGCTGTTACTCTAAGGTGCATGTAGGCTCTTGTTCGAGTTCAAGCTCGCGTCCGCACTAGGAATGTGAGGAACTCTCCAGAAGGAAAAGCCGTGCAGACACTATTAGATCAGTACCGTAACTAAGCTGATCCTATCAAGGAGGCTGAGGTATTGTAAAAGCTTTTTAAATTCCTCCCCCCAAAAAAAATTGTAAAAGCTTTCCAATTTTAATCACTTAAATCACCTCAATTGAAGATATTTCTGGTGCTTTTTCCAATTTTAATCTGTACCCTGTACTGGGTATTTCAATTTGATTAATTTATTTATTTTTCTTATATTAATATAATAATAATAATAGTTTTTTATTATGGTTATAAAATCTGGGTTCTGATTTTCTGGTCTCCTGAAGGATATGTGTGTGTGTGTGTGGCTTTTTTCTGAATTACTTAAAATGCACAAGTGTTAGCTTGGATCTATGTCTTTTGGTTGGTCATCCTAATAAATGGGGTTGCTTGGTGGTTTAGTATTGAGGGTTGTTCTACCTGCTCTGTTTAACTGTTTTGAGGGTACGGTTTATAATATTAGGAGTATGAGGGTGGTTGTTGTTCTATCTTTGCTGAGGTTGATGGTGCACCTGTGTCACTTAATTAAGACATGTTGCTACAACACTATGCCATTGCCCATGTAATTTATCACACATTTTATGAAAGATAACACAATTGATTACCTTGTTCTTGAAAGTTGGAGTCATCGATGCAAGAGTCCATGTCATCAAAACAAGATCCTTCAATTTTCACTCTTTATACTTGTCTGATTTTGTAGTTGATGGTTTTCCACCTTTTTTTAGCAAATTGAGATGAATTTTTTTCTTTTGAAAAATAATCTCCTAAAGATTGGCTCTGTACAGTGATGAGTATAGTTTTGTGCCATGTACTATCTAATTAAGATGCATGCCACATTATTATTGTGATAACAAATGATTATTGTTTGTCTACTTTAACTTTATTCTTTGTTGATTGAGATTCAAGAAACTGCATGTAATTAAACAGGATTAGATTAAAGAGAGGTGGCATTTATTTCTTTGGTCTCTTTGATTATAGTAATAAAAAAAGTCAAAACCCAATGAAATTGAAAATGAATTGAATCTGAATTATTTGACTGAAAAAAGGAAACATTAAAATTCTTTCCGCTTAAAATTTCTTGATTCCTTCAAATTTGTGTGAAAAAATCAGCTTGCATAAAGTTAATTAGAACTATTTCCCTAAAAATTACTATTATTACAACTCTTTTCATTATTATTAAAGAACATTCTTTGCCAACTGGATATATAGTTATATTGCTTGGGTGCTCTGTTTTTCGAAAGAGCCATTCCCATTATGGAATAGCCAAACAAGGGTACACTAGTTATGAATATCATGAGCTATGTATATATATAATATTGATATAACATGCTGGAGTGGATCACAGAGCAGAAGAATATTAATTAATTAAAAAATTGGAGTGGTAAATATCATAGTTTTACAAAATAATATTTTGTATTTTTACTTAATTAGATTGCCGTTATCTGTTGAATAATTTAATTGCTGCTGCTGCTGCTGGGTCCCAAATCTGTTTGATTGTATCAATTTAATTCTTTCTAAATGATGATTGTGCTGAATTCGTGGTTAAATGGTTGGATATGGCAATAACAATTTTTTTTGTCTGTAATTTTTACAGTTATTCGTGGTAAAGGTTAAAGGCGAAAGTTTTTGGTTAAGGTCTTCCAAGAAGATTTTGTCAAAACGTTGATCGTGTCATGGCAAGGTACAATGCATACTTTAATTCTTTTGATTTGTTAGTTTTGAAGTTGCAATTTAACTTATTATATTTGTACTATAAATTCTATGTTCCTCTTTATTTGTTTTACCTCAATAGGTTTCTAGAGAATTACTTCTAAGACTAGGAACTATTTCCCAACCTAGTTACAAGTCTTTGAATGTCCTTTTCATTGCCCATTCCCTTTGTAGCGAATAACTCCCTGCCTCCTCTATTCTTCTAATCTTCACTTTGCGACCCCTTATAAATTTTCGGCCTAAAAGATTTAATAATTATCGATTAGGTTTTGTGATATGCCAAAGGATTGGATGGATCTACCGAGGTATAGCGAAGAGTATATCAATGGTGTTATTAGTTTTTTAGACTTTGCATACTCTGAGGGAGAACCGGACGGACGACAAATTCAATGTCCTTGTAAGAGGTGTTGTAACATTAATTGGTATAGAAGAGATGTGGTATTCGACCATTTAGTAGCCGACGGATTTGTTAAGGGATATAGAACATGGATTAATCATGGCGAATGGGCAATCCCGATGGCGGTTGACGATGACACGGATGATGAAGAAGGTGCACGTGATGACATCGAAGGACTGCTTAATGATGCATTTGGAGATGTATCTCATGCTGAGGGTGTTACTGTAGGTCAAAATGAAGAGGCTAAAAAGTTTTACAATTTAATAGATGGGGCAAGTCAAGAGTTATACCCGGGTTGCAAGAAATTTTCTACATTATCTTTTACCATCCGTCTGTACTTGTTAAAGTGTTTACACGGTTGGAGCAATGCCTCCTTCACTTCACTTCTTGAGCTATTGAAAGAGGCAATGCCTGACATTAACATACCTTCATCTTTCCATAAGACAAAGTCTATGATAAGAGATTTAGGTCTAGATTATAAAAAATTGATGCTTGTCCTAATGATTGCCTCCTGTATAGAAAAGAACTAAAGGATGAAAAACACTGTAGTGTGTGTGGAACTTCTCGATATACTGAAAATTCCAGTGATAATAGCGAGAACCAACCTGACAAGAAAGGTCGTCTGATTCCTGCAAAGACTCTGAGATACTTTCCTCTAATTCCAAGACTTCAGAGATTATTTATGTGCTTAAAGACGGCAGCTAGTCTGAGGTGGCATGATGAGGAGCGCATAAAAGATGGGACGTTAAAGCATCCTGCTGATGGCTTGGCATGGAAGAACCTTGATGAAATGGATGAAGAATTTGCAAAAGAATCTCGCAACATTAGACTAGGCTTGTCAAGTGATGGGTTCAACCCATTTCGTAGCATGAACATTTCATGGAGCACGTGGCCCGTGATGCTGATGATATACAACTTGCCTCCGTAGATGCGCATGAAACCCGAATATTGTATGCTTTCTTTGCTTATTCCTGGGCCACAATCACCTGGTAAAGACATTGATGTGTATCTACAACCATTGATTGAAGACTTGAAGTTGTTGTGGGAAAAAGGGGTCGAAACCTATGATGCGTCAAAGAATGAGACCTTTCACATGCGGGCAGCTCTTTTGTGGACAATCAACGATTTTTCTGCTTATGCTATGTTGTCTGGGTGGAGTACAAAGGGAAAGTTGGCTTGCCCTTGTTGCAACAAAAATACCAGTAGCTTACAATTAAAACACAGTCGGAAGACAGTTTATATGGACCATCGTGTCTTTTTACCCATGGATCATCCATGGAGAACCAATACAAGGTCTTTTAATGGGAAGCAGGAATTAAGACCCCCTCCACCTGTTATAGAAGGACCCGAAATTTTTGAGATGCTACTAAATGCTGAGAATGTCTTTGGAAAGAAGCAAAGTACATCAAATAGTTTCCCAGGAATTGGAAAAAAAAGATCAATTTTCTTTGAATTGCCTTACTGGCACAAGAACCCACTGCGTCACAACTTAGATGTCATGCACATAGAGAAGAATATACTTGACAGTATAATTGGAACTCTCTTAGATATCCCAGGCAAGACAAAAGACCATTTGAATGCTCGATATGACTTAAAAGAAATGGGTATCTGGAAAAATCTTCAACCAAAGGAGGTGAATAATGGCAAGAGAACAAAGTTGGCAACGGCATGCTTTTCTATGACTGCTGTAGAGAAGTCAGTTTTTTGTGGTGTTTTGAAGACAACAAAGCTACCTGATGGCAGTGCTTCGAATATATCACGCTGTGTACATCTAGGAGAAAGAAAAGTTTCTGGGTATAAGACCCACGATGCTCACTTTATGCTTCACTATTTACTACCAATACCAATTAAAAGCATCCTTCCTAATCATGTGGCCATTCCGTTGATTCGACTAAGTTCCTTTTTTCGTCGCTTGTGCAAAAAGTTCATCACACTGGAAGAGATAGATTTACTGGAGTTAGAGATTGTGGAAACATTATGCCAGCTTGAGAGGATCTTTTCCCCTAGTTTTTTTGACATAATGGTTCATCTTCCCATTCATTTAGCAAATGAGGTGAGATTGGGAGGTCCGGTGCAGTTTCGTTGGATGTATCCTCCGGAAAGGTACATCTGTACATTAAAGTCATATGTTCGCAACAGAAGTCGGCCCGAAGGTTCTATTGCAGAGGCATATCTGGCTGAGGAGTGCTTAACTTTCTGCTCAAGATACTTGCATGGAGGTGTGCAAACAAGACTTAATAAACGGCCTCGGAATGATGATGATCCTAACGAAGACGAAGTTGTGCCATCAAAGTTGTTTTCTAACAAAGGTCATTCATTAGGCGTGGGAAATGGAGAACCAATTAATCTAGATGACAGATCAATTGCTCAAGCCCATGTGTATGTATTACATAATTGTGAAGAAGTGGCAGATTATGTTAGGTAACTTAATTAAACTTTTTTTTATTCCGATCAAGTTCACCCATATTTTTTAGATCAAACCTAACTATTATTAATTATAGAGAGCATGAGGAAGAGGTTAACAATCAGCGGGGAACAAAATGGAGAAAAGCAAAAGTTCACAACAAAACGTTCGCGCAGTGGTTTGAAACTCGTGCGAGGGATCCAAATGTGCCTTTCTGGCTAAAAGAATTATCTCGAGGTCCAAGCTCTGTTGCAAGAAGATTTTCTGGATATGTAATTAATGGATACAGGTTTCACACGGTGGAACGTGAGGCAAGGAGAAAAACACAAAATAGTGGTGTCACATTAACTGCTTTAACTTCAAGCTTTGCAAGTGCTAAAGATCAAAGTCCAATCCAAGACAATGTAGCTTATTATGGCAGGTTGTTTGAGATAGTAGAGTTAGACTATTTTGGGCGTTTTAAGGTTGTCTTATTTCGGTGTGAGTGGTACGATGCTGGGAGAGATAAGTATGGGCTTACATTTGTTCACTTCCATAAGAAATGCTTCCAGGATGAACCTTTTATACTAGCATCTCAAGCACATCAGTGTTTTTATGTGCAAGATCCATATGAACATAACAAACATTATGTTATGAAAACTGTCCCAAGAGACTTATTTAAAACAAGCGATGAATCTGAGTCTGAGGCCCGTCAAACACACTATAGTGAACAACACGAGCGTATAATGAGCCCTGCCATACCAGCTGATAATGGTGAACTTATTCTGGAGAGGACTGATTTACGACCCACGGTTATTGAAACGGTTCCCCAAGTGACTTCTGCCCAAGAATATGAGGCAGACTTCATTGGAGATTCTGATTCTGATTGGTCATCCTAAGCAATTTATTGCTTAATATGTACATATGTATACTTAAGTTTTCTTCTTCACATTTTTATTTGTAAGTAATACTTATTTTTTTGTTAATTTGTCAGTCTCTTACATTTTTCTTATATTGATTTTGATGGGTATTGATGAGCGGATAATTTATACGCTTTTTGACACTGTTTTTAGTATGTTTTTAGTAGGATCTAGTTACTTTTAGGGATGTTTTCATTAGTTTTTATGTTAAATTCACATTTCTGGACTTTACTATGAGTTTGTGTGTTTTTCTGTGATTTCAGGTATTTTCTGGCTGAAATTGAGGGACTTGAGCTGAAATCAGATTCAGAAGTTGAAGAAGGACTGCTGATGCTGTTGGATTCTGACCTCCCTGCACTCAAAGTAGATTTTCTGGAGTTACAGAACTCGAAATGGCGCGCTTCGAATTGCGTTGGAAAGTAGACATCCAGGGCTTTCCAGAAATGTATAATAGTCCATACTTTGGCCAAGAATACACGACGTAAACTGGCGTTCAACGCCAGCTCTCTGACCAAACTTGGCGTCCAGCGCCAGAAAAGGATCCAAAACCAGAGTTGAACGCCCAAACTGGCACAGAAACTGGCGTTCAACTCCACAAGTGGCCTCTACACGTGCAACACTCAGGCTCAGCCCAAACACACACCAAGTGGGCCCCGGAAGTGGATTTATGCATCAATTACTTACTCATGTAAACCCTAGTAGCTAGTTTATTATAAATAGGACCTCTTACTATTGTATTAGGCGTCTTTTAGACCATCCTGGATTGTATTTTGATCCTGTGATCACGTTTTAGGGGGCTGGCCATCTCGGCCATGCCTGGACCTTTCACTTATGTATTTTCAACGGTAGAGTTTCTACACTCCATAGATTAAGGTGTGGAGCTCTGCTGTTCCTCAAAGATTAATGCAAAGTACTACAATTTTCTATTCAATTCTTCTTATTTCTCTTCTATGATATCCATTCGCACCCAAGAACGTGATGAAGGTGATGATTATGTGTGACGCTCATCATCCTTCTCCCTTATGAACGCGTGCCTGACAAACACTTCTGTTCTACATGAATTAAGCTAGAATGAGTATCTCTTAGATCTCCTAACCAGAATCTTCGTGGCATAAGCTAGAATGATGGCGGCATTCAAGAGAATCCGGAAGGTCTAAATCTTGTCTGTGGTATTCCGAGTAGGATTCAAGGATTGAATGACTGTGACGAGCTCCTAACTCACGATTGCAGGGCGTTAGTGACAGACGCAAAAGGATAGTAAATCCTATTCCAGCATGATCGAGAACCGACAGATGAATAGCCGTGCCGTGACAGGGTGCGTGAGCATATTATTCACTGAGAGGATAAGATGAAGCCATTGGCAAGGGTGATGCCTCCAGACGATTAGCCGTGCCGTGACAGGGCATTGGATCATTTTCCCGTGAGATGACCGAAAGTAGCCGTTGACAGTGGTGATGTATCACATAAAGCCAGCCATGGAAAGGAGTAAGACTGACTGGGTGAAGATAGCAGGAAAGCAGAGGTTCAGAGGGACGAAAAGCATCTCCATTCACTTATCTGAAATTCCTACCAATGAATTACATAAGTATCTCTATCCCTATTTTATTATATAATATTCGAGAACACCATTATCACTTTATATCTGCCTGACTGAGATATACAAGGTGACCATAGCTTGCTTCATACCAACAATCTCTGTGGGATTCGACCCTTACTCACGTAAGGTATTACTTGGACGACCCAGTGCACTTGCTGGTTAGTTGTATCGAAGTTGTGACAATTATGTATTGAGATCAGCGCACCAAGTTGCTCACGTTGCCAGGGATTGTTTGAGCCTGGACATCACAATTTCGTGCACCAAGTTTTTGGCGCCGTTGCCGGGGATTGTTTGAGTTTGGACAACTGACGGTTCATCTTGTTGCTCATATTGGGTAACTTTCTTTTCGTTTTCTTTTCAAAAATCTTTCAAAAAGATTTTCAAAAATCTCTCATCTGTTTTCAAAAAAAATAAAAATGTTTTCAAAAATAAAATATTTTTCTTCAGAATTTTTTAGAATGAATTCTAGTGTTTCATGAAGCATGTGAAGCCTGGCTGGCTGTAAAGCCATGTCTAAATTCTTTTGGACTGAGGCTTCCAAACTATCAGAGGTAAGTTACATACTTGGTAAATGATGAGCAGCAATTTGTTATCAAGATCAATATACTCTGATGTTAAATGCTGAAGCTTGGCTGGCCATTGGCCATGTCTAGTGTTTTGGACTGGAGCTTTCATTGAAAGCTTGGCTGGCTAGTGAGCCATGTCTAATTCCTGGACTGAAGCTTTAGACTAACATGGCAAGATTCCTGGAATTCATATTAAAAATTTTGGAATCCTTATTTTTCTTTTTCAAATAATTTTCGAAAAATCCAAAAAAAAAAAATTAGAAAATCATAAAAATCAAAAATATTTTTCTGTTTCTTGTTTGAGTCTTGAGTCATATCATAAGTTTGGTGTCACTTGCATATGCATCTAGCATTTTTCGAAAATATCATGCATTCATAGTGTTCTTCATGATCTTCAAGTTGTTCTTGGTAAGTCTTCTTGTATGATCTTGATGATTTTTTGTTTTGTGTCTTTTCATGTTTATCATATGCATTCTTGAATTCTTAGTGCCTAAGCATTAAAAAATTCTAAGTTTGGTGTCTTGCATGTTTTCTTTGCATTAAAAATTTTTCAAAAATATGTTCTTGATGTTCATCATGACATTCATAGTGTTCTTGGTGTTCATCTTGACATTCATAGCCTTCTTGCATGCATTCATTGTTTTGATCTAAAAATTTCATGCATTGCATCCTTTTAGTGTTTTCCTCTTGCATCATAAAAATTCAAAAATCAAAAAAATATCTTTCCCTTTTTCTCTCATGAAATTCGAAAATTTGAGTTGACTTTTTTCAAAAATTTTTAAAATCAAGTTGTTTCTTATGAGTCAAATCAAATTTTCAATTTGAAAATCTTATCTTTTTCAAAATCTTTTTCAACAATCAAATCTTTTTCAAAATTCTTAGTTATTTTCGAAAATTCCAAAAATATTTTTCAAAAATCTTTTTCTTATTTTTATACCAAATTTTCGAAAATAACATAATCAATTAATGTTTTGATTCAAAAATTTGAAGTTTGTTACTTGCTTGTTAAGAAAGATTCAAACTTTAAGTTCTAGAATCATATCTTGTGATTTCTTATGAATCAAGTCATTAATTGAGATTTTAAAAATCAAATCTTTTTCAAAATTAATTTCCAAAATATCTTCTTATCTTATCTTTTTCAAAAATTTGATTTCAAAATATCTTCTCTAACTTCCTAACTTCCTATCTTTTCAAAATTTGTTTCAACTAACTAACTAACTTTTTGTTTGTTTCTTAACTTTTTCAAAACCACCTAACTAACTCTCTCTCTCTCATTTTCGAAAATATCTTCCCCCTTTTTCAAAATTTCTTTTTTTATTTATTAATTATTTTATTTTTTAAATCTTAATTTTCGAAAATCACTAACTTTTTTCAAAAAAACTGTTTTCAAAAAAAAATTCACTAACTCCTTTTCAAAATTAATTTTCGAAAATTCCCTCCTTCTCTCTCATCCTATTCTATTTATTCATTCATTAACTAACATCTCTTCCTCACTTCATCACCAAATTCGAACCCCCTCTTCTATCTATGTTCGAATTTCTTCTTCTTTTCTACTAACAATAAGGAACCTCTTTACTGTGACATAGAGGATTCCTCTTCTTTTCTTTTTCTCTCCTCTTTCTTATGAGCAGGGACAGAGAAAAAAGCATTCTTGTTGAAGCTGATCCAGAACCTGAAAGGACTCTGAAGAGAAAATTAAGAGAAGCTAAATTACAACAATCCAGAGACAACTTGATTGAAAATTTCGAACAAGTAAAGGAGATGGCAGCCGAACCCAACAACAATGCAAGGAGAATGCTTGGTGACTTCACTGCACCTAATTCCAATATACATGGAAGAAGCATCTCCATTCCTGCCATTGGAGCAAACAACTTTGAGCTGAAACCTCAGTTAGTTTCTCTGATGCAGCAGAACTGCAAGTTTCATGGACTTCCATCTGAAGATCCTTTTCAGTTCTTAACTGAATTCTTGCAGATATGTGATACAGTTAAGACTAATAGAGTAGATCCTGAAGTCTACAGGCTCATGCTTTTCCCTTTTGCTGTAAGAGACAGAGCTAGATTATGGTTGGATTCTCAACCCAAAGACAGCCTAAACTCTTGGGATAAGCTGGTCACGACTTTCTTAGCCAAGTACTTTCCTCCTCAAAAGCTGAGCAAGCTTAGAGCTGATGTTCAAACCTTCAGACAGAAAGAAGGTGAATCCCTCTATGAAGCTTGGGAAAGATACAAACAGTTGACCAAAAAGTGTCCTTCTGACATGCTTTCAGAATGGACCATCCTGGATATATTCTATGATGGTTTATCTGAGCTATCAAAGATGTCACTGGACACTTCTGCAGGTGGATCCATTCACCTAAAGAAAACGCCTGCAGAAGCTCAAGAACTCATTGACATGGTTGCTAATAACCAGTTCATGTACACTTCTGAAAGGAATGCTGTGAGTAATGGGACGCCTATGAAGAAGGGAGTTCTTGAGGTTGATACTCTGAATGCCATATTGGCTCAGAATAAAATATTGACTCAGCAAGTCAATATGATTTCTCAGAGTCTGCATGGAATGCAAGCTGCATCCAACAGTACTCAAGAGGCATCTTCTGAAGAAGAAGCTTATGATCCTGAGAACCCTGCAATAGCAGAGGTAAATTACTTAGGTGAACCTTATGGAAACACCTATAACTCAACATGGAGAAATCATCCAAATTTCTCATGGAAGGATCAAAAGCCCCAACAAGGCTTTAATAATGGTGGAAGAAACAGGTTTAGCAATAGCAAGCCTTTTCCATCATCAACTCAGCAACAGACAGAGAACTCTGAACAAAATGCTTCTAATTTAGCAAATCTAGTCTCTGATCTATCTAAGGCCACTGTAAGTTTCATGAATGAAACAAGATCTTCCATTAGAAATCTGGAAGCACAAGTGGGCCAGCTGAGTAAAAGGATCACTGAAATCCCTCCTAGTACTCTCCCAAGCAATACAGAAGAGAATCCAAAAGGAGAGTGCAAGGCCATTGACATAAGCGCCATGGCCGAACCTGTGAGGAGAGGAGAGGACGTGAATCCCAAGGAGGAATACCTCCAGGGACGTCCAGTGATCAATAAGGAGCTTCCCTCTGGGGAACCAAAGGACTCTGAGGCTCATCTAGAGACCATAGAGATTCCATTGAACCTCCTTATACCCTTCATGAGCTCTGATGAGTATTCCTCTTCAGAAGAGAATGAGGATGTTACTGAAGAGCAAACTGCCAAGTTTCTTGGTGCAATCATGAAGCTGAATGCCAAATTATTTGGCATTGATACTTGGGAAATTGAACCTCCCTTGTTCATCAATGAACTGAGTGATCTGGATCAACTGACATTACCTCAGAAGAGACAGGATCCTAGAAAGTTCATAATACCATGTACCATAGGCACTATGATCTTTAAAGCTCTTTGTGACCTTGGTTCAGGAATAAACCTCATGCCCCTCTCTGTAATAGAGAAACTGGGAATTTATGGGGTGCAAGCTGCTAAAATCTCACTAGAGATGGCAGACAGCTCAAGAAAACAGGCTTATGGACAAGTAGAAGATGTATTAGTAAAGGTTGAGGGCCTTTACATACCTACTGATTTCATAGTCCTGGATACTGGAAAGGAAGAGGATGAATCCATCATCCTAGGAAGACCTTTCCTGGCCACAGCAAGAGCTGTGATTGATGTTGACAGAGGTGAAATAGTCCTTCAATGGAATGAGGACTCCCTTGTGTTTAAAACTCAAGGATCTCCCTCTGCAACCATGGAGAGGAAGCAGAAAAAGCTTCTCTCCAAGCAGAGTCAACCAGAGCCCCCACAGTCAAACTCTAAGTTTGGTGTTGGGAGGCCACAACCAAACTCAAAGTTTGGTGTTGAACTCCCATATCCAAACTCTAAGTTTGGTGTTGGAGATTTTCAACAAAGCTCTGCACATCTGTGAGGCTCCATGAGAGCCCACTGTCAAGCTATTGACATTAAAGAAGCGCTTGTTGGGAGGCAACCCAATGTTTATCTAATTCTTATTTTTATTGTTTTTCATGTTTTATTAGGTTCATGATCATCTGGAGTCACAAAATAAATAGAAAAATTGAAAACGGAATCAAAAACAGCAGAAGAAAAATCACACCCTGGAGGAGCATCTGTCTGGCGTTCAGCGCCAGAACAGAGCATGGTTCTAGCGCTGAACGCCCAAAATGGGCAGCTTCTGGGCGCTGAACGCCAGAACAGGCATGGTTCTGGCGTTCAACGCCAGAAATGGCACACAGATGGGCGTTGAACGCCCAAAATGGCCACCAACCTGGCGCTGAACGCCCAGAGTTGGATACAAAGGCATTTTTACATGCCTAATGGGTGCAGGGATGTAAATCCTTGAACACCTTAGGATCTGTGGACCCCACAGGATCCACTCAGGATCTGTGGACCCCACAGAATCCCCACCTACCTCCACTCACTTCTTCTCACCACTCTCTTTCACACAACCCCATAAACACTCTTCCCTAAAAACCCCTCACCAATCACCTCAATCTCTCTTCCCCACTAAACCTTCACCACTCACATCCACCCACTCTTCCCAATAAACCTACCTCATAAACTCCACCTACCTTCAAAATTCAAAACCAATTTCCCACCCAAACCCACCCATATGGCCGAACCTTAACCCCCCTCCATTCCCTATATAAAGACCTCCATTCTTCACCAAATTCACACAACACAACCCCTCTATACCCTTCTTGGCCGAACCACATCACCCTCTCCCTCTCCTCCATTTCTTCTTCTTCTTCATCTATTCTTTTATTTATTGCTCGAGGGCGAGCAATATTCTAAGTTTGGTGTGGTAAAAGCATCGGTTTTTTTGTTTTTCCATTACCAATGATGGCACCCAAGACCGGAGAATCCTCTAGAAGAGGGAAAGGGAAGACAAAAGCTTCCACATCCGAGTCATGGGAGATGGAAAGGTTCATCTCCAAAGCCCATCAAGACCACTTCTATGATGTTGTGGCCAAGAAGAAGGTGATCCCTGAGGTCCCTTTTAAACTCAAAAGAAATGAGTATCCGGAGATCCGACATGAAATTCAAAGAAGAGGTTGGGAAGTTCTAACAAATCCCATCCAACAAGTCGGCATCCTAATGGTTCAAGAGTTCTATGCCAATGCATGGATCACCAAGAACCATGATCAAAGTAAGAACCCGGATCCAAAGAACTATGTTACAATGGTTCGGGGGAAATACTTAGATTTTAGTTCGGAGAATGTGAGGTTGGCGTTCAACTTGCCATACATGGAAGAGAACGCACGCCCCTACACAAGGAGAGTCAACTTTGATCAAAGGTTGGACCAAGTCCTTATGGACATATGTGTAGAAGGAGCTCAATGGAAGATTGACTCCAAAGGCAAGCCGGTTCAACTAAGAAGATTGGACCTCAAGCCTATAGCTAGAGGATGGTTGGAGTTTATTCAATGCTCAATCATTCCCACTAGCAACCGGTCTGAAGTTACTATAGACCGGGCCATCATGATCCATAGCATCATGATTGGAGAAGAGGTGGAAGTTCATGAGATTATACCTCAAGAACTCTACAAGGTGGCTGACAAGTCCTCCACTATGGCAAGGTTAGCCTTTCCTCACCTCATTTGCCACCTATGCAATTCGGCTGGGATTGACATAGAGGGAGATATCCTCATCAAAGAGGACAAGCCCATCACTAAGAAAAAGATGGAGCAAGCAAGAGAGCCCAGTCATGGAGCTCAAGAGGTGTATGAAGCTCATCACCATGAGATTCCGGAAATGCCTCAAATGCACTTTCCTCCACAAAACTATTGGGAGCAAGTCAACACCTCCCTAGGAGAATTGAGTTCCAATATGGGACAACTAAGGGTGGAACATCAAGAGCACTCCATCATGCTTCATGAAATAAGAGAAGATCAAAAAGCAATGAGGGAGGAGCAACAAAGACAAGGAAGAGACATAGAAGAGCTCAAGGACATCATTGGTTCCTCAAGAAGGAAACGCCACCATCACTAAGGTGGATTCATTCCTTGTTCTTATTTCTTCTGTTTTTCGTTTTCTATGTTATGTGCTTATCTATGTTTGTGCCTTCATTACATGATCATTAGTAGTTAGTAACTTTGTCTTAAAGATATAAATGTCCTATGAATCCATCACCTCTCTTAAATGAAAAATGTTTTAATTCAAAAGAACAAGAAGTACATGAGTTTCGAATTTATCCTTGAACTTAGTTTAATTATATTGATGTGGTGACAATGCTTCTTGTTTTCTGAATGTATGCTTGAACAGTGCATATGTCTTTTGAAGTTGTTGTTTAAGAATGTTAAATATGTTCGCTCTTGAAAGAATGATGACTAGGAGACATGTTATTTGATAATCTGAAAAATCATAAAAATGATTCTTGAAGCAAGAAAAAGCAGCAAAGAACAAAGCTTGCAGAAAAAAAAATAAAAAAATAAAAAAAGAAAAAAATAGGCGAAAAAAAAAAAGAGAAAAAGAAAAAGCAAGCAGAAAAAGCCAATAACCCTTAAAACCAAAAGGCAAGGGCAAATAAAAAGGATCCCAAGGCTTTGAGCATCAGTGGATAGGAGGGCCTAATGGAATAAAATCCTGGTCTAAGCGGCTAAACCAAGCTGTCCCTAACCATGTGCTTGTGGCGTGTAAGTGTCAAGTGAAAACTTGAGACTGAGCGGTTAAAGTCAAGGTCCAAAGCAAAAACAAAGAGTGTGCTTAAAAGGTTCACCCAATTATGTGTCTGTGGCATTTATGTATCCGGTGGTAATACTGGAAAACAAAGTGCTTAGGGCCACGGCCAAGACTCATAAAGAAGCTGTGTTCAAGAATCATCATACTGAACTAGGAGAGTCAATAACACTATTCGAAATCTGAAGTTCCTATAGATGCCAATCATTCTGAACCTCAATGGATAAAGTGAGATGCCAAAACTATTCAAGAGGCAAAAAGCTATAAGTCCCGCTCATATGATTGGAGCTATGTTTCATTGATAGTTTGGAATTTATAGTATATTCTCTTCTTTTTATCCTATTTGATTTTCAGTTGCTTGGGGACAAGCAACAATTTAAGTTTAGTGTTGTGATGAGCGGATAATTTATACGCTTTTTGACACTGTTTTTAGTATGTTTTTAGTAGGATCTAGTTACTTTTAGGGATGTTTTCATTAGTTTTTATGTTAAATTCACATTTCTGGACTTTACTATGAGTTTGTGTGTTTTTCTGTGATTTCAGGTATTTTCTGGCTGAAATTGAGGGACTTGAGCTGAAATCAGATTCAGAAGTTGAAGAAGGACTGCTGATGCTGTTGGATTCTGACCTCCCTGCACTCAAAGTAGATTTTCTGGAGTTACAGAACTCGAAATGGCGCGCTTCGAATTGCGTTGGAAAGTAGACATCCAGGGCTTTCCAGAAATGTATAATAGTCCATACTTTGGCCAAGAATACACGACGTAAACTGGCGTTCAACGCCAGCTCTCTGACCAAACTTGGCGTCCAGCGCCAGAAAAGGATCCAAAACCAGAGTTGAACGCCCAAACTGGCACAGAAACTGGCGTTCAACTCCACAAGTGGCCTCTACACGTGCAACACTCAGGCTCAGCCCAAACACACACCAAGTGGGCCCCGGAAGTGGATTTATGCATCAATTACTTACTCATGTAAACCCTAGTAGCTAGTTTATTATAAATAGGACCTCTTACTATTGTATTAGGCGTCTTTTAGACCATCCTGGATTGTATTTTGATCCTGTGATCACGTTTTAGGGGGCTGGCCATCTCGGCCATGCCTGGACCTTTCACTTATGTATTTTCAACGGTAGAGTTTCTACACTCCATAGATTAAGGTGTGGAGCTCTGCTGTTCCTCAAAGATTAATGCAAAGTACTACAATTTTCTATTCAATTCTTCTTATTTCTCTTCTATGATATCCATTCGCACCCAAGAACGTGATGAAGGTGATGATTATGTGTGACGCTCATCATCCTTCTCCCTTATGAACGCGTGCCTGACAAACACTTCTGTTCTACATGAATTAAGCTAGAATGAGTATCTCTTAGATCTCCTAACCAGAATCTTCGTGGCATAAGCTAGAATGATGGCGGCATTCAAGAGAATCCGGAAGGTCTAAATCTTGTCTGTGGTATTCCGAGTAGGATTCAAGGATTGAATGACTGTGACGAGCTCCTAACTCACGATTGCAGGGCGTTAGTGACAGACGCAAAAGGATAGTAAATCATATTCCAGCATGATCGAGAACTGACAGATGAATAGCCGTGCCGTGACAGGGTGCATGAGCATATTATTCACTTAGAGGATAAGATGAAGCCATTGGCAAGGGTGATGCCTCCAGACGATTAGCCGTGCCGTGACAGGGCATTGGATCATTTTCCTGTGAGATGACCGAAAGTAGCCGTTGACAGTGGTAATGTATCACATAAAGCCAGCCATGGAAAGGAGTAAGACTGACTGGGTGAAGATAGCAGGAAAGCAGAGGTTCAGAGGGACGAAAAGCATCTCCATTCACTTATCTGAAATTCCTACCAATGAATTACATAAGTATCTCTATCCCTATTTTATTATATAATATTCGAGAACACCATTATCACTTTATATCTGCCTGACTGAGATTTACAAGGTGACCATAGCTTGCTTCATACCAACAATCTCTGTGGGATTCGACCCTTACTCACGTAAGGTATTACTTGGACGACCCAGTGCACTTGCTGGTTAGTTGTATCGAAGTTGTGACAATTATGTATTGAGATCAGCGCACCAAGTTGCTCACGTTGCCAGGGATTGTTTGAGCCTGGACATCACAATTTTGTGCACCAGGTATATTGACTCTACTTAACTAATTTATTTGTGTAGGAATAAGGAATTTATTGATCTTAAAGCTACATCAAGTAAGAATTTGCTTAGACAATTCGAGGCTAAGAGACAAAGGATTGTAACTGAACGCAAGAAATATGAAATGGAAGCTGCAGCTGCTAATGACAAGGAGAAAGCTGAGCGAAGGGTGGATGAACCTAAAAGTCAATTGGAGATGCGTGCAACCAAAGGACAGAAGAAATCCACGTCAAAGAAGCTGGATTTTAGTCATCTACAAAGCACATTCGACTCTATTAGCAAAAGGACTAACTCCACGCCTACCACCTTGGAAGTACAGCCAAATATTCCACCACAACAGCCAGAAAATAAAAAGAGAAAGGAGCTATTGACCATGTTTACTGCTGAGAAAGTCAAGAATGGAGTGCAGGGTGGAAAATCAACACAAGGCTTGAAGAAGTCTAAGCCTACAAACATGGAGGCAGATGAACTTACAAGGAAGCTCGAAGCAATTAGTAAACTGAACAAGAACGTGTCAACAAGTCTAAGCCAAGAGCGGAGTTGTCCAAGTTCTACTCAACTCACAATCAATAAAGGGCAGCAGCAAAATATTCAACTCACAGATGAAGAGACTCAAACAGGGAAAGATGACACAACTTTTCCTTCTCCTGAAACTACCCCACACAATGAAAATGCAATGTTGGAGCAAGGAATATCAACAAAGGGTAAGAGGATGCCAGGAGTAAAGGCTACAACAATTGACGAATTCTTAAAGGAAAATGGAATAGATGTGGAAATTGAAGGACCAAGCACTGAACTAAGTGAGGACGGGGAAGAAAGCATGGCACTTGATAAAGACTATTATCAACATGTGATGGAGGACATTGATGATGAAGAAGGAACTGTTTTGCTCTGCTTCTACTGATGATAAATATTTTTTTTTTTAAATTGTTATAGAAAAACTGGACTGGTAGATCTAGTTGTTTGAAGCTGTGACTACATGCATTGTGTGAACACTTTATGATTGATCCCTACTACCATTAGTTTACTTAGATTCTGATATGACACGTTTGAAGCAAAAGGCACTTATCTTAATTACTTTTCAGGTGAATTATTATTATGTGGAATTTCTAAATCTGGAAGCTTTAATTACCAACATGAATATCTCTATCTGCCAATGCATGTGGAGTATGTAATTTCATAATTGGCCAGTGGCCACAATTCAGTGAAGTCCATGATGTGGAATGAACTTAAAAATTGTGTGCTTTGATCGATTTCTAGAATAGCTAAAACTTGTCCACTTCATGGTATCAACTACATATGTCAGATTTATAATTTTTATAATTTTTATATTTGTGTACTTGTTTGCTTTATATGCTTGTTGAGCTCGAGTTAATTAAGCATAATCTGATGTTGACCAATGAATGAAACTAGGAGAGCCAAAGAAGAAGAAAACCCGTGGAAAAACAACTTGCAAGGAGATTTATGCAAGGACTATGGAACAGCGGGAAGAAGTCACTTTTGATCTTGGACAGCCCATAGAACCAACCGACCAAAGTGTTTCTAATTTAACTAGTTTTGTTGGCACTATTGGTAGAAGTAAAAGATTCGTTAGTCTTTTGTACACTAGTTGGCATGCTGTTCCTCCTAAAGCTAAGAAGTTCATGTGGGACTATGTTAACGTAAGACACTTGGTAATTATTGATTTCAGTTTTTTTATTCAGCACAAGAGCATATAACAATTACCTATAATCATGCAGACCAAGTTTCTCCTCCCAGACAGTGGAGAAAAGTGGGTAATGCAAGCGATTCGAGATGCTTGGAAGCGGTTCAAAGGAAAGATTAAGCAAAAGCACTTCGTTCCCTATGATACTATTGAAGATATGGTGAAGAATCGACCCCCACAAGTACCAGAAAGTGGTTTCATAAAATTGATCTATTATTGGAGTCATCCTCTAATCCAGGTAAAAGACTATATATGTCGACTTTTCATGTGAAACTATTTGACTATTGAAAGAGCAATTTGGCAGATGAAGGATCTGAGTAGCTAGCTTTTTAGTTCTTACACATAATCTCTTATTGCAGAATACCTTTTCCCCTTGAATTTACTTTTGTAATTTTTCTGCATCTGATGCTTCTGATTTGGAAGTGGGGTTCTGTTCTGTTTCATACTTCATTTTTCAAGTTTGAGATTGATTTTTTTCCTCTTTCTTTCTTTCTTTCCCTTCCCACTGAAGTTATATATAAAATTTGTTCACTGTATTTATGAACATATATACTCTTGAGATTTGAGGTTCGTGTCAAACTCGAGAGTTCATCTAAATTCATGGAGCTTAGCTAAACTCGAATCGTCAAACTCAACCCTGATTCTTTAAGCCTTCAATCTGGAAACAGTTCTAAATTTGATACAGCTCTGCATAGGATGCAACTAATATAACACTAATTGTGGTGTGGACTACTTGGAACATTGAATTATCCATAGGTTTTGGTTTCTTCTGTAAATATTTGTGGTTGAAAACCTTTGTATAGTCATCTAACAAGTTCTATTTTTCAATGTGATATAACACTTTCTGCCAAGTTATTTTTTTTATTCAATTTGAGTAATAGATTTTCTCATGAAAACCACATCTGAATTTTGCTTTTACTGGATTGACTTATAGGTCACTGGAATTAATTGATTGAATGATGAGGGGTTTGGGTAAGCATATTTTACACGAGATGAGATGTCATTGCCTTTTACAATTGGAATACTAAAATGGAAGTATAAAGCTAAGAAGGAAGTGGAAATCATGAAAAATGTGAATGGATTTTTTCGGTTATAAAATTTACTTGATCATGTGAAGTGTGAATTTTTACAGTTGTGAAAAAACTGAACAGGTGTTCCAATGTATTATAAATAGATCTTTTATGCTTGCTTTTGGGTATTGTTCAGTGCTTTAGCTTAATAATGCAGCCTTGCTAGTCGATTTTCCTAACTCATTATGCTGCACGCTTTAGTAACTATATGCTAACTTTTTATTCACTTCCAGTCAATAAGTCAAAGAAACAAGCAACACAAGGAAAATGTGAAGTTTCCACATCGCATGGGGCCTATCAATTTCGGAAGAGTACGAGTGGCTATGGTAAATAGTAGATTTATATTTATTAGATTTTATATTTGCATAAATTGAAGGAAGAAATCGAAGTATGATCTTGTTTTGCAGCAAGCAACAAAGGAAACAAAGGAGGAACTAAAAAGGTTTGAGATGTTCATTGCTACCCGAACAAGTCGGAAGAGGAAAGAAGTGGATGAGGAAACACAAACTGCTGTTGTAAGAGTTCATTAAATCATTCATAATTACATATCAAATTTAAGATACGGTAACTAACTCAGCTTTAAATGTTTCTTCTATGCAGGAAGACTTCCAACACCGCCAAGCTGCTGGTGAAACAGAAGAGGAAGCATTTGAGGCCTTATTCGGGAAAGAACAACCAGGTCGGGTAAGGTTGTATGGAAGATCTGTGACAAAGACTGATTTAAAAAAATATGCTGAAATTAATGAAATCAAGAATCAGCACAAAGAGGAAGTGTCCAGTCTGAAGGATAAACTTGGACACATGGAGGCCCAACAGCAAAAACAAGAGGCCAAACAGCAAAAACAAGACGAAGAGAATCATGGGTTGCGAAATATGATCAAGTTATTACTGCAGCGATCGGAACCTGGAATGAGGCCAGAAGAACTAGAAGCTTTATTACAAGACGCCCAACAGTCTCCTATTGATGCGAATAGCGGCCATGGATCAACACATTTTCCGAACTTAGATGTGGTATGTCCTTATCTATTCTTTGTTCCATAGTTTTTTACTTGCATTTACATTAATTGCTATGACTGAAAATGTTTGTTGGCTTTATTAACACTGAAGTTGTATTGCTATGGCTGAAATTTGTTTGTGTAATTCTGGTGGTTGTATTTTTGATTTTGTGCACTTGGTACATATAAATTTGTCCGTATATCTAATTTAAGTGTGAAAGTCTGGTTAATTAGTGCATGAAAAATGCTATAGGGACATATTAGGATTGTGTTAAAGGAAATGGAAGAAAGAAACACCAGTAGGTTTTCATGGTTTGAATGAAACAAAATACATAATTCCTTGAATTCACCTCTTCTGCCATGACCATATTTTTTTTAGTATATGCTTTCTTGGTTTATTATGACTACGTGTTCCATTTAATTTTTATAATTACGAATGTCATTATGAATATTTTTTTAACTACTTTTCTATATAATTATGCAGGGTAACAATGAAGATTAAGCAATGAAGATTAAGCTGATTATTATTGTGGTTTATTACCTAAGATAGAGTGCTATTTAGAATCTTTACCTGTATGGTTGACTAATGATTTTTATTAGAAGATACTTTTATTGGCTAAGTGATATTATGGTTTTGATATGGCTATGCTTACTTTAGTTTGAGTTGTATGAATTTTTACAGTTAACTTCATTCTAGTACTTTTGGATCAATGTTATAAATATATTTTGGTTAGAGACAATTTTTATTATATAAAAAAATTATTAAGTATAATTATGTATTTATTTTTATTTTGTAATAATCAATTCATTTATACATGTAATCATATTAACTATTATGTTGTATTAATAATTATTAGATATATATATATATATACAAAAAATAAAAGACCTAAGGCTACACCTATATGTACAGTAGCTATAGTATACAAAAAAAAAAATCGAGACCTAAGGCTACACTTATATATAGTAGCTATAGTATATAGAAAAAAAAAAAAAGAGACCTAAGGCTACACTAATATACAGTAGTTATAGTATACAAAAAAAAAAAAAAAAGAGGGACCTAAGGCTACGCTTATAAAAAGTAGCTATGGTATACAATGTGGTTACGCTTTACAAGTGATGCAGTACGGGTTAAAAAGCGTAGCCTATTCTGGAAGAACGAAAGCTGAAAAGCATAGCCTTTGGTCCTGGACAGCATCACTTGAAAAGCGTAGCCTATTCCCAAACGCCAAAAGCGTAGCCCTTGGTGCAGAAAAGCGTAGCCTTTGAGAATAGGCAATGGCCAAATAGGAATCACCCCAAAAAGCGTAGCCGTAGCCTAAGGCATAATTTTTTTTTCACTTTTGGCTACATTTTTCAAGTGTACCTGAATGGGTGTTTTTCTTGTAGTGATTTCAGATAAGTGTATAGAGATGCTTTCGTTCCTCTGAACCTCTGCTTTCCTGCTGTCTTCATCCAATCAGTCTTACTCCTTTCCATGGCTGGCTTTATGTAAGGGCATCACCGTTGTCAATGGCTACATCCCATCCTCTTGTGAAAATGGTCCAAATGCTCTGTCACAGCACGGCTAATCATCTGAGGTTCTCGATCATACTGGAATAGGATTCACCCTCCTTTTGCGTCTGTCACTACGCCCGGCACTCGCGAGTTTGAATCTCGTCACAGTCATTCAATCCCTGAATCCTACTCGGAATACCACAGACAAGGTTTAGACTTTTCGGATTCTCATGAATGCCACCATCAATCTAGCTTACACGACGAAGATTCTGATTAAGAGATCTAAGAGATACTCATTCAATCTAAGGTGGAACGGAAGTGGTTGTCAGGCACGCGTTCGTGGGGGAATGATGATGATTGTCACATTCATCACATTCAGGTTGAAGTGCGAATGAATATCTTAGAAGCGGAATAAGTTGAATTGAATAGAAAAACAGTAGTACTTTGCATTAATCTTTGAGGAACAGCAGAGCTCCACACCTTAATCTATGGAGTGTAGAAACTCTACCGTATGAAAATACATAAGTGATGAAGGTTCAGGCATGGCTGAGAGGCCAGCCCCCAAAACATGATCAATAGATCAAAATATAATCCAAAGATATCTAATACAATAGTAAAAAGTCCTATTTATAATAAACTAGCTACTAGGGTTTACAGAAGTAAGTAATTGATGCATAAATCCACTTCCGGGGCCCACTTGGTGTGTGCTTGGGCTGAGCTTGAATGTTACACGTGCAGAGGCTCTTTCTGGAGTTGAACGCCAGGTTGTAACGTATTTCTGGCGTTCAACTCTGGTTTGTGACTTGTTTCTGGCGTTTAACTCCAGACAGCAGCGTAGAACTGGCGTTCAACGCCCTTTCACGTCATTTAAACGCGGCCAAAGTATGGACTATTATACATTGCTGGAAAGCCCTGGATGTCTAATTTCTAACGCAATTGAAAGCACGCCATTTCGAGTTTTGTAGCTCCAGAAATCCACTTTGAGTACAGGGAGGTCAGAATCCAACAGCATTAGCAGTCCTTCTTCAACCTCTGAATCTGATTTTTGCTCAAGTCCCTCAATTTCAGTCAGAAAATACATGAAATCACAGAAAAACATACAAACTCATAGTAAAGTCCAGAAATGTGAATTTAACATAAAAACTAATAAAAACATCCCTAAAAGTAACTAGATTCTACTAAAAACATACTAAAAACAATGCCAAAAAGCGTATAAATTATCCGCTCATCACAACACCAAACTTAAATTGTTGCTTGTCCCCAAGCAACTGAAAATCAAATAGGATAAAAAGAAGAGAATATACTATAAATTCCAAACTATCAATGAAACATAGCTCCAATCAGATGAGCGGGACTTGTAACTTTCTGCATCTTGAATAGTTTTGGCATCTCACTTTATCCATTGAAGTTTAGAATGATTGGCATCTATAGAAACTCAGAGTTCAGATAGTGTTATTGATTCTCCTAGTTCAGTATGTTGATTCTTGAACACAGCTACTTTATGAGTCTTGGCCGTGGCCCTAAGCATTTTGTTTTCCAGTATTACCACCGGATACATAAATGCCACAGACACACAATTGGATGAACCTTTTCAGATTGTGACTCAACTTTGCTAAAGTCCCCAATTAGAGGTGTCCTGGGTTCTTAAGCACACTCTTTTTTTGCTTTGGACCTTGACTTTAACCGCTCAATCTCAAGTTTTCACTTGACACCTTCACGCCACAAGCACATGGTTAGGGACAGCTTGGTTTAGCCGCTTAAACCATGATTTTATTCCTTTAGGCCCTCCTATCCACTGATGCTCAAAGCCTTGGGATCCTTTTTATTTGCCTTTGCCTTTTGGTTTTAAGGATTATTGGCTTTTTTCTCTTGCCTCTTGGTTTTAAGAGCTTTTGGCTTTTTCTGCTTGCTTTTTCTTTTTTTCTATTATTTTTTTTCGCCTATTTTTTTTCTGCAAGCTTTGTTCTTTGCTGCTTTTTCTTGCTTCAAGAATCATTTTTATGATTTTTCAGATTATCAAATAACGTGTCACCTTGTCATCATTCTTTCAAGAGCCAACATATTTAACATTCTGAAACAACAACTTCAAAAGACATATGCACTGTTCAAGCATTCATTCAGAAAACAAGAAGCATTGTCACCACATCAATATAATTGAACTAAGTTCAAGGATAAATTCGAAACTCATGTACTTCTTGTTCTTTTGAATTAAAACATTTTTCATTTAAGAGAGGTGATGGATTCATAGGACATTCATAACTTTAAGACATAGTTACTAACTACTAATGATCATGTAATGAAGACACAAACATGGATAAGCACTTAACATAAAGAAAACGAAAAACAGAGAATTTAAGAACAAGGAATAAATCTACCTTAGTGATGGTGGCGTTTCCTTCTTGAGGAACCAATGATGTCCTTGAGCTCTTCTATGTCTCTTCCTTGTCTTTGTTGCTCCTCCCTCATTGCTTTTTGATCTTCTCTAATTTCATAAAGGATGATGGAGTGCTCTTGATGTTCCACCCTTAGTTGTCCCATGTTGGAACTTAATTCTCCTAGGGAGGTGTTGATTTTCTCCCAATAGTTTTGTGGAGGAAAATGCATTTGAGGCATCTCCCGGATCTCATGGTGATGAGCTTCCTGCGCCTCTTGAGCTCCATGAATGGGCTCTCTTGCATGCTCCATCTTTTTCTTAGTGATGGGCTTCTCTTCCTCAATGTGAATGTCTCCTTCTATGAAAGCTCCAGCTAAGTAACATAGATGGCAAATAAGATGAGGAAAAGCTAGCCTTGCCCCAGGGGAGGGCTTTTCGGCTATTTTGTAGAGTTCAAGGGAGATGACTTCATGAACTTCTACTTCCTCTCCAATCATGATGCTATGGATCATGATGGCCCGATCCATAGTAACTTCAGATCGGTTGCTAGTGGGGATGATGGAGCATTGGATGAACTCCAACCATCCTCTAGCCACAGGCTTGAGGTCCAGTCTATTTAGTTGAACCGGCTTGCCTTTGGAGTCAATCTTCCATTGAGCTTCTTCCACACATATGTCCATGAGGACTTGGTCCAACCTTTGATTAAAGTTGACCCTTCTAGTGTAGGGGCGCTCATCTCCTTGCATCATAGGCAAGTTAAATGCCAACCTCACATTTTCCGGACTAAAATCTAAGTATTTCCCCCGAACCATTGTAACATAATTCTTTGGATTCGGGTTCATACTTTGATCATGGTTCCTAATGATCCATGCATTGGCATAGAACTCTTGAACCATTAGGATGCCGACTTGTTGGATGGGGTTTGTTAGAACTTCCCAACCTCTTCTTTGGATTTCATGTCGGATCTCCGGATACTCATTTTTCTTGAGTTTGAAAGGGACCTCGGGGATCACCTTCTTCTTGGCCACAACATCATAGAAGTGGTCTTGATGAGCTTTGGAGATGAACCTTTCCATCTCCCATGACTCGGAGGTGGAAGTTTTTGTCTTCCCTTTCCCCTTTCTAGAGGATTCTCCGGTCTTGGGTGCCATCAATGGTAATGGAAAAACAAAAAGCTTATGCTTTTACCACACCAAACTTAGAATTTTGCTCGCCCTCGAGCAAGAGAAGAAAGAATAGATGAAGAAGAAGAAGAAAATATGGAGAGGAGGGGGGAGGTGTGTTTCGGCCAAGAAGAGAAAGGAGGGTTGTGTTGTGTGAAAATGAGGAAGAATGGAGGGTTATATATAGGGAAGGGAGGGGGGGTAAGTTCGGCCATTTAGGGTGGGTTTGGGTGGGAAATTGATTTTGAATTTTGAAGGTAGGTGGAGTTTATGAGGTAGGTTTATGGGGAAGAGTGGATGGATGTGAGTGGTGAAGAGGTGATGGGGAGGAGAGATTGAGGTGATTGGTTAAGAGTTTTGGGGAAGAGTGTTTATGGGATTGTGTGAAAGAGGGGTGAGAAGAAGTAAGTGGAGGTAGGTGGGGATCCTGTGGGGTCCACAGATCCTGAGGTGATCCTGTGGAGTCCACAGATCCTGAGGTGTTCAAGGATTTACAACTTTGCACCCAATTAGGCATGCAAAATGCCCTTGCACACAACTCTGGGCGTTCAGCGCCAGATTGGTGCTTGTTCTGGGCGTTTAACGCCAGCTCTTCTCCAGGGTGCATTTCTGGCGTTCAAACGCCCAGATGCTGCCCCTTTCTGGCGTTCAGCACCAGAACCATGCTCTGTTCTGGCGTTGAACGCCCAAAACATGCTTCTTACTGGCGTTTAAACGCCAGTAAGGTCTTCCTCCAGGGTGTGATTTTTCTTCTGCTGTTTTTGATTCTGTTTTCAATTTTTATATTTATTTTGTGACTCCACATGATCATGAACCTAATAAAACATGAAAAACAATGAACATTAGATAAATAAACATTGGGTTGCCTCCCAACAAGCGCTTCTTTAATGTCAATAGCTTAACAGTGGGCTCTCATGGAGCCTCACAGATGTGCAGAGCTTTGTTGAGACCTCCCAATACCAAACTTAGAGTTTGGATATGGGGGTTTGACACCAAACTTAGAGTTTGGTTGTGGCCTCCCAACACCAAACTCAGAGTTTGACTGTGGGGGCTTTGTTTGACTCTGCTTTGAGAGAAGCTTTTTAAGCTTCCTCTCCATGGATGCAGAGAGAGATCCTTGAGTTGTAAACACAAGGTTGTCCTCATTTATTTGAAGGATCAATTCTCCTCTGTCCACATCAATCACAGCTCTTGCTGTGGCTAGGAAAGGTCTTCCTAGGATGATGGATTCATCCTCATCCTTCCCAGTATCTAGGACTATGAAATCAGTAGGGATGTAAAGGCCTTCAACTTTTACTAACACGTCCTCTACTTGTCCATAAGCCTGTTTTCTTGAATTGTCTGCCATCTCTAAGGAGATTTTAGCAGCTTGCACCCCATAGATTCCCAGTTTCTCTATTACAGAGAGGGGCATGAGGTTTATTCCTGAACCAAGGTCACACAGAGCCTTAAAGATCATGGTGCCTATGGTACAAGGTATTAAGAACTTTCCAGGATCCTGTTTCTTCTGAGGCAATGTCAGTTGATCCAGATCACTTAGTTCATTGGTGAACAAGGGAGGTTCATCTTCCCAAGTTTCAATGCCAAATAATTTGGCATTCAGCTTCATGATTGCACCAAGGTACTTGGTGACATGCTCCTCAGTGACATCCTCATTCTCTTCAGAAGAAGAATACTCATTAGAGCTCATGAATGGCATAAGGAGGTTTAATAGAATCTCTATGGTCTCTAGTTGAGCCTCAGATTCTTTTGGTTCCTCAGAAGGAAACTCCTTATTGATCACTGGACATCCCAGGAGGTCTTCCTCACTGGAATTCACGTCCTCTCCTTCCTTTACAGGTTCGGCCATGGTGATCAATTCAATGGCCTTGCACTCTCCTTTTGGATTTTCTTCTGTATTGCTTGGGAGAGTACTAGGAGGAATTTCAGTGATCCTTTTACTCATCTGGCCCACTTGTGCTTCCAAATTTCTAATGGAGGATCTTGTTTCATTCATGAAACTCACAGTGGCCTTAGATAGATCAGAGACTAAGTTTGCTAGATTAGAAGTATTTTGTTCAGAGTTCTCTGTCAGTTGCTGAGTGGATGATGGAAAAGGTTTACTATTGTTAAACCTGTATCTTCCACCATTATTAAAGCCTTGTTGAGGCTTTTGTTGATCCTTCCATGAGAGATTTGGATGATTTCTCCATGATGGATTATAGGTGTTTCCATAAGGTTCACCTAAGTAATTCACCTCTGCTATTGCAGGGTTCTCAGGATCATAAGCTTCTTCTTCAGAAGATGCCTCTTGAGTACTGTTGGATGCAGCTTGCATTCCATTCAGACTCTGAGAAATCATATTGACTTGCTGAGTCAATATTTTATTTTGAGCCAATATGGCATTCAGAGTATCAATTTCAAGAACTCCCTTCTTCATAGGCGTCCCATTACTCACAGGATTCCTCTCAGAAGTGTACATGAACTGGTTATTAGCAACCATGTCAATGAGTTCTTGAGCTTCTGCAGGCATTTTCTTTAGGTGAATGGATCCACCTGCAGAAGTATCCAATGATATCTTTGATAGCTCAGATAAACCATCATAGAATATATCCAGGATGATCCATTCTGAAAGCATGTCAGAAGGACACTTTTTGGTCAGCTGCTTGTATCTTTCCCAAGCTTCATAGAGGGATTCACCTTCTTTCTTTCTGAAGGTTTGAACATCCACTCTAAGCTTGCTCAGATTTTGAGGAGGAAAGAACTTGGCTAAGAAAGCCATGACTAGCTTGTCCCAAGAGTTCAGGCTATCTCTGGGTTGAGAATCCAACCACACTCTAGCTCTGTCTCTTATAGCAAAAGGGAAAAGCATGAGCCTGTAGACTTCAGGATCTACTCCATTAGTCTTAACAGTATCACAGATCTACAAGAATTCAGTTAAGAACTGAAAAGGATCTTCAGATGGAAGTCCATGAAACTTGCAGTTCTGCTGTATCATAGAAACTAGCTGAGGTTTCAGCTCAAAGTTGTTTGCTCCAATGGCAGGAATGGAGATGCTTCTTCCATGTAAATTGGAATTAGGTGCAGTAAAGTCACCAAGCATTCTCCTTGCATTATTATTATTTTTGGCTGCCATCTCCTCTTCCTGTTCGAAAATTTCTGAAAGGTTATCTCTGGATTGTTGTAATTTAGCTTTTCTTAGTTTCCTCTTCAGAGTCCTTTCAGGTTCTGGATCTGCTTCAACAAGAATATTCTTGTCCTTGCTCCTGCTCATATGACAAAGAAGAGGGCACAGAAAAAATAATAATGATAATAATAGGGATCCTTTATACCACAGTATAGAAGTCCCTGTGTGAGTGGAAGAAAGGAAGGGGACAAAGAATGTAATGTAAGGAAAGAAATACAAGGGTGAAGAGAGCAGAGATGTGAGGTGAGGAGATGTTAGTAGATGAATTCCTCCCTGGCCATCCAACGTTTGCGCCAATGTTAGCCCCCTAACTTGGAGGCTAACGTTGGCACATGAAAACACAAGGGAGAGGGGCCAACGTTTGCGCCAACGTTAGCCCCCTAACTTGGAGGCTAACGTTGGCGCCACACACCACAACAGCTTGAAGGGGTATACTTCCAACAAGAATAACTTGAGCTACAGAGCTCCAAATGAGGTGATTCAAGAAGCATTGGAAAGTAGGAATCAAGAGCTTTCCAAGCATATATGGCACTGCATGGTGGACACTAAAATTGAGGGAGAAAACTACCCCGCAATGTGCATAAACGAACATGGTGGCAACATGCAGTGAGGCCACTTGACCTCTGCACCTTCAAAGGAGTATAACTCGAGCTGTAGAGCTCCAATTGATGTGCTCCCAACGGCATTGGAAAGTAGACATCCAGGGCTTTCCAACAATGTATAATAGTATGGGGTGGACAATACATTTGAGCCTCCAGAACTGGCGTTTTCGCCAACGTTTGAGGCTAACGTTACCTCAAACGCAGCACACCAAAGCCAGCGACCATGCCCTCTTCAAATGATCATAACTTGAGTTGTAGATGTCCAATTGAAGTGATTCCAAGTGGGTTAGAAAGCTGACATTCAGAGCTTTCCAACCATATATGATAGTCTATATTGGACATAAAATTGGCAACATGACAAGAGGACAAAGTTGGCGCCATAAATGTGCATAAGGGAGGCCAACGTTAGGGTCAAAGTTAGACCCCTAACGTTGGCACCAACGTTCATACCAGCAAGTTGTGTGGGCTGCTATGAAAAGTTGGAGCCAAAGTTAGACCCCTAACTTTAGCTCCAACTTTTGGTCCAACTTTTGCAAACTCAACCCGGTTCAATTCGGTTCCTCTTCAAACTCCAAGAGCAATCAACCAAGGCCTTTATCAACCCAATTCCATCAAGAGCAAGGGCCCAAATGATCATCACTCAAAGGCACAAGAAATAGATAAAATAGGAATTTCATTTAATTGTAATTTGTTCTTAATTTCATTTTCATTTCCATTTTGTAAAGCCTATATAAGGCATCATTTTCATATTTGTGAGAGAGGCTGGCTCCACGAGGGAGCATTAGGATTTGAGAGCTCTCTCTTAGTTTTCAATTTCGTTTTGAATCTTGGGTTGAGAATCGAAGAAATTCTGTTTCAATCTCACCTTGAAAATTTTCTTGTTTACTTTCTCTGCACAATTGAATTTCCATTCCTGTTTACTACTTCACCTTCTCTTGGCTTCTGCAATTTACTTTTCTTTAATTTCTCTTGCAATTGTTCTAAGCTTTGATTTACTGCTTTCATTTAATTTCCCTGCACCCAATCCCCTTTACTTTCATGCAATTTACATTTCTTGCTCTTTAAGTTTCAATGCAATTTACTTTCTGCACTTTAATTTTCCTTGTCATTTACATTCTGTTGGCTTCAATGGTCACTCAAATCACTCAATGTTAGCTTGACTAAACTAATCACCCACTAAAATTGCTTGATCCATCAATCCCTGTGGGATCGACCTCACTCCCGTGAGTTATTATTACTTGATGCGACCCGGTGCACTTGCCGGTTAGATTTGTGTGTTTTGGGAGAAATTTATTTTTCACCAAAATACTCATCAAAAAGATAAGAAGATAAGAAGTTAGAAAGATATTTTAAAATCAAATTTTGAAAAAGATAAGATAAGAAGATATTTTTGAAAAGATATGATTGAAATTAGTTTTGAAAAAGATTTGATTTTTAAAATCACAATTAATGACTTGATTCACAAGAAATCACAAGATATGATTCTAGAACTCAAAGTTTGAATCTTTCTTAACAAGCAAGTAACAAACATGAAATTTTTGAATCAAAACATTAATTGATGATGTTATTTTCGAAAATTATGAGATAAAATTAAGAAAAAGATTTTTGAAAAATATTTTTATAATTTTTGAAAATAACTAAGAAAAATGAAAAAGATTTGATTTTTTTGAAAAAGGTTTTGAAAAAGATGAGATTTTTAAATTGAAAATTTGATTTGACTCATAAAAACAACTAGATTTTAAAAATTTTTGAAAAAGTCAAATCTAATTTTCGAATTTATGAGAGAGAAAAAGGGAAAGATATTTTTTTGGATTTTTTGAATTTTTATGATGAGAGAGAAAAACAATGAAAATGCTCAATGCATAGAAATTTTTAGATCAAAACATGTGATGAATGCAAGAACACTATGAATGTTAAGATGAACACCAAGAACACTTTGAATGTCAAGATGAACATCAAGAACTTATTTTTGAAAAATTTTTAATGCAAAGAAAATATGCAAGACACCAAACTTAAAAATTTTTCATGTATAGACACTATGAATGCAAGAATGCATATGAAAAACAAGAAAAGACACAAAACAAGAAAACATCAAGATCAAACAAGAAGACTTACCAAGAACAACTTGAAGATCATGAAGAACACCATGAATGCATGAATTTTTCGAAAAATGCAAGATGAACATGCAATTGACACCAAACTTTAAATCTGACTCAAGACTCAAACAAGAAATACAAAATATTTTTTTGATTTTTATCATTTTATGATTTTTTTTTTAAAAAATGTTTGAAAACTTTTTGAAAAGAGAACGAAAAAAAAGTTACCCAATCTGAGCAACAAGATGAACCGTCAGTTGTCCAAACTCGAACAATCCCCGGCAACGGCGCCAAAAACTTGTACGCACGTCTTTATAAATCGTTTTTCATTCACAACTTCGATACAACTAACTAGCATGTGCACTGGGTCGTCCAAGTAATAAACCTTACGTGAGTAAGGGTCGATCCCACGGAGATTGTTGGTATGAAGCAAGCTATGGTCACCTTGTAAATCTCAGTCAGGCGGATATAAAATAGTTATGGAGTTTTCGAACATAAATATAATAAAATAAGGATAGAAATACTTATGTAAATCATTAGTGAGAATTTCAGATAAGTGTATAGAAATGCTTTCGTTCCTCTGAACCTCTGCTTTCCTGCTGTCTTCATCCAATCCGTCTTACTCCTTTCCATGGCTGGCTTTATGTAAGGGCATCACCGTTGTCAATGGCTACATCCCATCCTCTTGTGAAAATAGTCCAAATGCTCTGTCACAGCACGGCTAATCATCTGAGGTTCTCGATCATACTGGAATAGGGTTCACCCTCCTTTTGCGTCTGCCACTACGCCCAGCACTCGCGAGTTTGAAGCTCGTCACAGTCATTCAATCCCTGAATCCTACTCGGAATACCACAGACAAGGTTTAGACTTTCCGGATTCTCATGAATGCCACCATCAATCTAGTTTACACCACGAAGATTCTGATTAAGAGATCTAAGAGATACTCATTCAATCTAAGGTAGAACGGAAGTGGTTGTCAGGCACGCGTTCGTGGGGGAATGATGATGATTGTCACGTTCATCACATTCAGGTTGAAGTGCGAATGAATATCATAGAAGCGGAATAAGTTGAATTGAATAGAAAAACAGTAGTACTTTGCATTAATCTTTGAGGAACAGCAGAGCTCCACACCTTAATCTATGGAGTGCAGAAACTCTACCGTATGAAAATACATAAGTGATGAAGGTTCAGGCATGGCCGAGAGGCCAGCCCCCAAAATGTGATCAATAGAGCTACTGGAGGCGGATGGTCAACTTAGAGCTCTTTGTGGCATTAAGAGTAAGAGGAAGATGGTCAGTGGTAAGAATTGTCCTGCAAGGTTCATTATGGTTGGAAGCTTTAAGTTTAAACGCAATGGTTGGTGTAGAGCTCAACCGAATGGGTTTAGGAAGTTGTTTGGCCACTTTAGTGAGAATTCAGATTGCTTGCTACCCAGATGGAATCATGATGATCAACACAATGACGGGTGTAAAAGCAAAGTATGGGATCCTGGATTCTGTTCTGACATTCAGCACACTGGAAGCCTGAGAACCTGTTTAAAACTGCTCAAGGGCTTTACGTGCCTAGTTTGGCATCCCGGAGGCCACTGGAATCACAAATATTGGTGGAGATTCCTGGATGAGTTCAAGCACAAGCCACCATAACAAAGGACTCCCCAAATGTCCAACTTAAGGACTTTAACTAAAAGTGCTAGATGGGAGACAACCCACCATGGTATGATCGATCCTTTTTCATTTTTTTATCTAGTTTTATTTGTTTTCAAGTTTTATTTTATTTTATTGTATTGAACCTGGAGTTTTGCATAACATTCATATTAACATTGCATTCTGCATACTGCATTATTAAAAAAAAAAATACGCACCCGACGCGGTAGCGTCGCTGACGCGTCCGCGTCACCAGTTCGTTGTGAAGCAAAGAAATAAAACAAAGAGTCACGCGAAAGCGTGGCTGGAGGTGCGCTTTAGGCACAAACTTGCCCACGCGTCCGCGTGACCCACGCGGCCGCGTCATTTGGAGAAATAGCCTCCCCACGCATCAGCGTCACCTACGTGAACGCGTGGCTATGTAAAATCGACGTAAAGGGGTGCATGGCAGAGAGTTATGATGGAGAGGGGTTGGAATGGCGCTAGACGCACAAGCCCTCCCACGCGAACACGTGCCCCACACGTCGGCGTCATTTTTAAAAGAAAGGCCATTCACGCGATCGCGTCAACCACGTGACCGCGTCACCCAGATTTTTGGCAAAATGAGTTTGAAATAGAGAGTTGTGCCACCGCGAGGTTGTACTCACGCCAATCACACAAATCAGGTCACGCGATCGCGTGACCCATGCATCCGCGTCACCTGACCTTATCACGCACCACGCGACCGCGTCACCCACGCGTCCGCATCGCCTGCGCCGCACAACTTATCCAGATCAGCGCCAATTATCTTGTTTTTTCTTTTCTAATCCTAATCTCTTCTATGTTTTCTTTTTTTTTCTTCTTTCTTTCTTACTTTATTTCTTTCACTTCTCATTCTTTTTCACCTTCATTCCATTTTTCTTAATTTATTTACATATTTCATTCATTGCATTTTAATTTTGTGCATATTTTTCTTTTCTCTTCTAAATTTATTATTTTTCCATTGGTGTTACTTGTTCATATTCAACTGTTGTGTCTTTTCTGGTATTAGTTTGGTGCTCAGTGTCTTATTTTACACTGTTGGATAATATTATTTAAGTCAATACTAATCTTTTATGATATTTGTATTAATTTTGCATTGACATTAATTTATATTGTCTTGCACTCTCCTTCCCTATGTTTCAAATCTTGCACCACTAGTATGCCATTGTTTCTATTGTTTTCTCACGTACATGTTGAAGCTTCCATGTAAATGAGACCCTTATCAATTGGTATTAACCCAACCATACTTCATTTATTTTCTTATCTTTACTTCTGGGTTACTTTTCTTCCCTTTTTCTTTTAGGATAGCCACCCGGAAGGGAACCGGAAGACGTTTACATGGGGAGACAGACAAGTCCATCTGCACAATCTTTGGAGAAAAGCGTCAGTTGGAACAACCTGTCCACTTGTACTTTAGCATGCACCGAGGACGGTGCAATCTTTAAGTGTAGGGAGGTCGATACCGATCTCCATGGGTTAGTATTTTCTTCTCAACACCAATATTTTATTTTCTTTGTTAATTGCTGCATTTGCATATTTAATTGCATGTTTGTTTGATTTTATGCATTTAGTTACCACTTGGTTGAAGTAATATTTTTTTTCAAGAAATTTTTATAGTATTTCACTAATTTAAATTAAAAATTTTTTTTATTAAAACTTGTTTGAAGTTATATTTGGAACATATTTTAAAAATCTAAGAACACACAACCTGTGAGATTTTGAGCTTATTTACATGGTTACATTATTTAACCATAAATTTTTATTCTTGTGTGTTTTCTTCTCTATAATTGCAATCTTTGCTTTGTTCCATTCTATATGTCCATTATTTAGTTTATTTACATGCTTGCATATGATTGAGGCCATTATTTGATTCTAGCTCACTTATCCCAAATTAGCCTACCTTTTACATCACCCTTGTTAGCTCCGTTGAGCCTTTAAAACCCCCCCTGTTCTATAAACCACATTACTAGCCTTAAGAAGAAAAATAAAATAAAAATTCCAAGTTGAATCCTTGGTTAGCTTAAGATAGAAATTGTGTAATTGTTTAAGTGTGGGGAACCTTATGGGAACATGGATGATAGAAACAAAGGTAGAAAGTTAAAAAGACTAAAAATATCTCAAAATAAAATTTTGGGAAGCATGCTCATGTGAAATCAAAGCAAGTAAATTACCATGTGCATTAAAAAAAATTTATATTTTATTTCAGTACCCAAATAAGGGGATACAAAAGAATTCCCTAAATGCAAAAAAAAAAAAGCAATGCACATGGGATAAAAATTAAAATTAAGGCATGAACATGTAACATAAAAAGTGGGAAAAATTGGGTAAATAGGTAAAGAAACCTTTGAATTATAAAGTATGTATATGTTAGGTGAGATCTTAGACTAATCAAGGATTCACTTTATAAAGCTCACTTGGCCATACATATATCCTTACCTTTACCTCAGCCCCATTACAACCTTAAAAAGACCTCATGATGTTTGTATTGGTACATTAAATATTTGTTGATTGGTTAGATGAAGAACAAAGTTTAGAAAGCATGATTAGAGAAGAGTAGAGTGAATTACCCTATACACTTGAGAGACTAGAGTGATATACACTACCAGTGAGGGTTCAAGGCTTGATTCTATGTTCCCTGCTTTCATGAGCTGTCTTCTTACAAGTTTACTTGCTTTTTATTGTACGATTTGAATTAGTGGAAATTAGTTTGTATTTGTCTTGGAGAACTTGTTTTCTTTTAACTAAGTAGGTAGAAACATTTTGCATGTAGTTGCATTCATACAGATAGGTTGCATTTCATGCATTCTATCATTCCTCTTCACTCTTATAGCTTCTCTTGAGCTTAGCATGAGGACATGCTAATGTTTAAGTGTGGGGAGGTTGATAAACCACTATTTCATGGTTTATCTTGTGCTCAATTGAGTGGTTTTTATCAACTCTTTACCCACTTATTCATACTATTTGCATGGTTTTACATTTGCCTTCCTGATTTTGTGCTATAATTGAAAACATTCTTCTTTGGACTTATATTTGCTAATATTAATCCTCTCTTATTACCATTAGATGCCTTGATATGTGTGTTAAGTGATTTCAGAGATTACAGGGCAGGAATGGCTCAGAGGATGGAAAGGAAGCATGCAAAAGTGGAAGGAATACAAGAAGTTGGAGAAATTGCTAAGCTGTCTAGCCTGACCTCTTCACACTCAAATGGCTATAACTTTAGCTACAAAGGTCCAAACGACGCGGTTCCAGTTGCGTTGGAAAGCTAACGTCTGGGGCTTCGATTTGATATATAAGACGCCATAGTTGCCCTGAAGCTAGATGACGCGAACGCGCGCTCCACGCGGACGCGTCGCAGTTCCGAAAATCAGCGTGGCAGTTTTTTTCTCCAGCAATTTCTGGGCTGTTTTCGACCTAGTTTTTGGCCCAGAAAACACAAATTAGAGGCTATAAAGTGGGGGAATCCATCCATTCATAAGAATAAGCTCATAATTCATAATTTTAGTTTTAGATGTAGTTTTTAGAGAGAGAGGCTCTCTCCTCTCTCTTAGGATTTAGTTTTAGGATTTATGGTTACTTCTTCTTCATCACAGGTTCAATGTTCCTCTTATTTATTTTCTACTTTTATTATATACTTTTAATTATTATTTATCTTTTCAATTTGGCTTATGCTACATTCATGTTATGATTTTCTTAATTAATATTATTTGAGGTATTTCAGATTTAAGATTGCTTTGCTTTAGTTATATTGATGCTTTTAATTTAATTTAGATATTTTCTTCCTTTTGGCTTTGGTTAAGTAATTGGTAACGCTTGAGCTGTCAAATAAAGCAGTGGTTGAAATTGGAAGTTGCTCCAATAACTCTAGTCTTTCCATAGGAATTGACTAGGACCTGAGGATTAAGCTAATTAATCCACTTGATTTACCTTCATAGTTAGAGGTTAACAAAGTGAGATTAAAATCCAATTCTCATCACAATTGATAAGGATAGGACTTCCAATTCTAATACCTTGCCAAGAGTTTATTTTATTATTACTATTTTATTTTTCTTATCATTTAACATACTACTTCCTTACTTTCAAAACCCCCCAATTTACAAGACTCATAACCAATAATAAGAACACCTCCCTGCAATTCCTTGAGAAGTCGACCCGAGGTTTAAATACTCGGTTTTCAATTTTAAAGGGGTTTGTTACTTGTGACAACCAAAACTTTTGTAAGAAAGATTGATTGCTTGGTTTAGTAACTATACTTGCAACGAGAGTTTATTATAACTTCTAAACCATCAATCTTCAGTTCTTCACTCGTCCTCGAGCAAAAGAAGAAAAAGGGATTAGAAGAAGAAGAAAATGGAGGAGATGGAATGGGTTTAGGAGGGAAATGGTTTGAATTTGAATTGTGAGGTGGGTAGGATTTTTGGGGAAGGGTGTTATTGGAAGGTGTGAAGAAGAGAGAGATAGAGTTGAGGTAGGTGGGGATCCTGTGGGTCCACAGATCCTGAGGTGTCAAGGATTTTTCATCCCTGCACTATGTTGGAGTGTAAACGCCCCTTGGAGTGCCAATCCTGGCTCTAAACGCCAGGTTGCTGCCCATTTCTGGCGTTTAACGCCAGCTTTTCTTCCCCTTCTAGCGTTTAAATGCCAGCTTTGTGCCCTTTTCTGGTGTTAAACACCCAGAATGGTGCCAGACTAGGCGTTTAACGCCCATTCTGCTACCCTTACTGGCGTTTGAACGCCAGTAAGCTCCTCCTCCAGGGTGTGCTATTTTTAATGGTGTTTTTCATTCTGTTTTTGCTTTTTTAGTTGTTCTTGTGACTCCACATGATCATCAACCTAAAGAAAATATAAAATAGCAATGTAAAATAAATATATATAATTAAAGAACATTGGGTTGCCTCCCAATAAGCGCTTCTTGACTGTCTTTAGCTGGACTTTCACTGAGCTGTTAATTTAGTCTCAGTTTTGAGCATTCTTGCTCAAAATTGCTTTCAAGATAATGTTTTATTCTCTATCCATTAACAATGAACTTTTTGTCAGAGTCAATATCCTGAAGCTCAACATATCCATATGGTGACACACTTGTAATCACATATGGTCCCATCCACCGGGATTTTAATTTCCCGAGGAATAATTTGAGCCTAGAGTTAAACAGCAGAACCTTCTGTCCTGGCTCAAAGACTCTAGATGACAGTTTCTTGTCATGCCAACTTTTTACTTTTCCTTATAAATTTTTGCATTTTCAAAAGCATTGAGTCTGAATTCCTCTAGCTCATTCAGCTGGAGCAATCTTTTCTTTCCTGCTAACTTAGCATCCAGGTTTAGGAATCTGGTTGCCCAGTAGGCCTTATGTTCCAGTTCCACGGGCAGATGACAGGCCATGCCATACACAAGCTGGTATGGGGAGGTTCCTATAGGAGTCTTGAATGCTGTTCTGTATGCCTACAGAGCATCATCCAAGCTTTTTGCCCAATCCTTTCTACGGGCAATTACAGTCTGTTCCAGGATTCTTTTTAGTTCTCTATTAGAGACTTTAGCCTGCCCATTTGTCTGTGGATGATATGGAGTTGCTACTTTGTGGCTAATTCCAGATCAGACCATAGCAGAGTAAAGCAGTTTATTACAGAAATGAGTGCCCCCGTCACTGATGAGTACTCTGGGAACACCATATCTACTGAAGATATGTTTCTGAAGGAACTTCAGTACTGTCTTAGTATCATTAGTGGGTGTGGCAATTGCTTTTACCCATTTAGATACGTAGTCTATTGCCACCAGAATGTAAGTGTTTGAGTATGATGGTGGGAAAGGACCCATGAAGTCAATACCCCATACATCAAATAACTCAATCTCTAATATCCGTTGTTGAGGCATGGTATAACCATGAGGTAAGTTACTAGCTCTCTGGCAACTGTCACAGTTACGCACAAACTCTCGGGTATCTCTGTGCAGAGTAGGCCAGTAGAACCCACAATGGAGGACCTTAGTGGTTGTTCGCTCACCTCCGAAATGTCCTCCATACTGTGATCCATGGCAATGTCATAGGATCTTCTGTGCCTCCTCTCTAGGAATGCATCTGCGGATCATTCCATCTGCACATCTCTTAAAGAGATATGGTTCATCCCATAAGTAGTACTTTGCATCAGAAATTAGTTTTTTTGTTTGCACCCTGCTGTTCTCCTTGGGTATGAACCTCACAGCTTTATAATTTGCAATGTCTGCAAACCATGGTGCTTTCTGAATGGCGAAGAGTTGCTCATCTGGAAGGTCTCAGAGATCTCAGTAGGGGGGAGGGACGCCCCTGCTACTGGTTCTATCCGGGACAGGTGATCGGCTACCTGGTTCTCTGTCCCTTTTCTGTCTCTTATTTTTATATCAAACTCTTGCAGAAGCAATACCCATCTTATGAGCCTGGGTTTGGAATCCTGCTTTGTGAGTAGATATTTAAGAGCAGCATGGTCAGTATACACAATCACTTTTGAACCTACTAAATAGGATTTAAACTTGTCAATGGCATAAACAACTACAAGCAACTCTTTTTCTGTGGTTGTGTAGTTTTTTTGTGCGTCATTTAGAACACGGCTGGCATAGTAAATGACATGCAGAAGCTTGTTATGCCTCTGTCCCAGCACTGCACCAATGGCATGGTCACTGGCATCACACATTAGTTCGAATGGTAATGTCCAGTTTGGTGCAGAAATAACTGGTGCTGTGACCAGCTTAGCTTTTAGAGTTTCAAACGCCTGCAGACACTCTGTGTCAAACACAAATGGCGTGTCAGCAGCTAGCAAATTGCTCAGAGGTTTTGCAATTTTTGAAAAATCCTTTATAAACCTCCTATAGAATCCTGCATGCCCCAGAAAGCTTCTGATTGCCTTAACATTGACAGGTGGTGGTAATTTTTCAATTACTTCCACTTTAGCTTGATCCACCTCTATTCTCTTGTTTGAAATTTTATGCCCAAGGACAATTCCTTCAGTCACCATAAAGTGACATTTTTCCCAGTTTAAAACTAGGTTGGTCTCTTGGCATCTTTTCAGAACAAGTGCTAAATGGTCAAGACAGGAGCTGAATGAGTCTCCAAATACTGAAAAGTCATCCATGAAGACTTCCAGAAATTTTTCTACCATATCAGAGAAGATAGAGAGCATGCACCTCTGAAAGGTTGCAAGTGCATTGCATAGACCAAAGGGCATCCTTCTGTAGGCAAATACTCCAGAAGGACATGTAAATGCTGTTTTCTCTTGGTCCTGAGGATCTACTGCAATTTGGTTGTAACCTGAATAGCCATCCAAAAAGTAGTAGTATTCATGACCTGCTAGTCTCTCTAGCATCTGGTCTATGAATGGTAAAGGAAAATGATCCTTTCTGGTGGCTGTATTGAGCCTTCTGTAGTCAATACACAAACGCCACCCTATAACTATTCTTGTAGGAACCAGTTCATTCTTTTCATTATGAACCACTGTCATGCCTCCCTTCTTGGGGACAACGTGGACAGGTCTTACCCAAGGGCTATCAGAAATAAGATAAATAATCCTAGCCTCTAGTAACTTAGTGACCTCTTTCTACACCACCTTCTTCATGGCTAGATTTAGCTGCCTCTGTGGTTAAACAACTGGCTTAGCATCATCCTCCAATAGGATCTTGTGCATGCATCTTGCTGGGCTAATTCCCTTAAGATCACTTATGGATCACCCAAGAGCTGTCTTGTGTGTCCTCAGCACCTGAATTAGTGCTTTCTCTTCCTGTGGATTCAAAGCAGAGCTTACGATCACCGGAAAAGTGTCACCTTCTCCCAGAAATGCATATTTCAGGTATGGTGGTAGTGGTTTGAGCTCGAGTTTAGGAGTCTTATCCTCTTCTTGAGGAATTTTCAGAGGTTCTGTTATTTTTTTTGGTTCCTCCAGATCAGGCTAAACATCTTTAAAGATGTCCTCTAGCTCTGATTTGAGACTCTCAGTCATATTGATCTCTTCCACCAAGGAATCAATAATATCAACGCTCATGCAGTCATTTGATGTGTCTGGATGCTGCATAGCTTTGACAATATTTAACTTGAACTCATCCTCATTGACTCTTAGGGTCACTTCCCCTTTTTCGACATCAATGAGAGTTCGTCCAGTTGCTAGGAAGGGTATTCCTAGAATGAGAGTTGCACTCTTGTGCTTGTCCATTTCCAGCACTACAAAGTCAGTGGGAAAGGCAAATGGCCCAACCTTGACAATCATGTCCTCAATTATGCCTGATGGGTATTTAATGGAGCCATTAGCAAGTTGAAGATATATCCGGGTTGGTTTGACCTCTTCTGTCAAGCCAAGCTTTCTGATAATGGATGCAGGGATTAGATTGATACTTGCCCCAAGGTTACATAGAGCTGTCATGGTACAAGTACCCTCTAATGTGCACGGTATCATAAAGCTTCCTGGATCTTTAAGCTTCTCTGGTAAGCTTTTCAGAATGACTGCACTGCATTCTTCAGTGAGAAAAACTTTTTCAGTTTCTCTCCAATCCTTCTTATGACTTAAGATCTCTTTCATGAACTTAGCATAAGAAGGTATTTGCTCCAGTGCCTCTGCAAACGGGATCTTTATCTAAAGAGTCTTGAGATGGTCTGCAAAGCGGGCAAATTGTTTATCCTGTTCCGCTTGGTGGAGTTTCTGAGGATAAGGCATCTTGGCTTTATATTCTTCAACCTTAGTTACTGCAGGTTTATTCCCTATAGAGGTGGTTGGAGAAGCCTTCTTAGAGGAGTTACTATCAGCACTTGCAGGTGTCTGATCCCTCATTGGCGTTTGAACGCCAGGATTGGGTGCTGGATGGGCGTTTAACGCCAGCTTCCCACCCTTTTCTGGCATTTGAACGCCAGAACTGGGCAAGGAATGGGCATTCAAGGCCAATTTTTCTCCCTTTTCTGGCGTTTGAATGCCAGAAGTGGGCATCCACTGGGCGTTTGACGCCAATTTTTCACCCTTTTCTGGCATTTGAATGCCAAAATTATTCCTCTCTGGGCTCTTTCTGTCCTCAGAGGGATTTTGGACAGTGGTTTGGTCATCCTCTGTCACTTGTTCCCTTCTTGGCTTTCTACTACTTTGAGCTGAATTATTCAATGTCTTCTCGCTCCTTAGTTGAACAGCTTGACATTCTTCTGTTATCTGTTTAGATACCTGCTGTCTTGTCTGATTCAATTGTGCTTTCATATTCTTGTTAGCATTTTTAGTGTCTTGGAGCATCTCTTTAAATTCTGCTATTTATTTTGTCATAAGGAGCAATTGCTGATCAAGTTCAACGATCTGTTCTTGAAGATTAGGATCAGTAGTTATTGCCCTAGCCTCTTCTTTTATGGAGGACTCACTGCTTGAGTACATATGTTGATTTCTAACAACCGTATCTATGAGTTCTTGAGCCTCTTCAATTATCTTTCTCATGTGTATAGATCCACCAGCCGAGTGATCTAGAGACATTTGAGCTCTTTCTGTAAGTCCATAGTAGAAGATGTCTAACTGTACCCACTCTGAAAACATTTCAGAGGGGCATTTCCTTAGCATCCCTCTGTACCTCTCCCAGGCATTATAAAGGGATTCATGATCCTCTTGTTTAAAGCCTTAGATGTCCAGCCTCAGCTGTGTCATCCTTTTTGGAGGGTAAAATTGATTCAGGAATTTGTCTGATAATTGTCTCCATGTTTTTATGCTTGCTGTGGGTTGATTATTTAACCACCTCTTAGCTTGATCTTTTACAGCAAATGGAAACAGTAATAATCTATAGACATCCTGATCCACTTCTTTATGATGTACTGTATCAGCAATTTGTAAGAACTGTGCCAGAAACTCAGTAGGTTCTTCCTGTGGAAGACCGGAATACTGGTAATTTTGCTGCACCATGATAATGAGCTGAGGATTTAGCTCAAAACCGCTTGCTTTGATGGGAGGTATACATTACAGATGCTACTCCCATATGCAGCTGTAATGGGGTTAGCATATGACCCCAGAGTCCTTCGGGACTGTTCATTTCCACTTATGTCCATGATGGAGAAAAAGAAATTTATATGAATTGCAAATAAATTATATTTTTAAATTTTTTTATTTTATTTAATTAAAAGTAACCGAATAAAATAAAACAAAATAAATGGAAGATAAAATAAAAGTTTCAAAAATCAGAAGAAAATGAAATAAAAGCAAATTGATAACTAAATTAATTAATTAATTAAAAAGATTTTGAAATTAGCAATCAAAAAGATATGATTGAAAATTATTTTGAAAAAGATATGATTGAGAAGATATGATTGTAATTTATAAAAAAATATGATTGAAAAGATATGATTTTGAAAATCTTTGACTAATTTAATGCAAAATTTCGAAATTTATGAGTAAAATAAGGAAAAGATATTTTTTTATTTTTTGAATTTTAATGAGGAAAGAGAAAAACAACAAAATTACACTAAACATAGAAACTTTAGATAAAAACAAAGAGAATAAACAAGAAAATTTTGAATGTCAAGATGAACACCAAGAACACTTTGAAGATCAAGATGAACACCAAGAACAAATTTTTGAAAAATTTTTAAGTAAATAAAAGCACAAGGGACACCAAACTTAAAATTTTTAAAAAATCAAACACAAATTTTCGAAAATTTAAAGGAAAACACAAAGAAGACACCAAACTTAAAATTTTTTAAAGATCAAGAAAGAACTAAGAACATGCAAATTCGAAAAATTGAAAGAAAATAAAAGCATGCAATTGACACCAAACTTAAAATATGAAACTAAACTCAAATAAAAGACTCAAATTTAGTGACTCTAAACCAACAAAAATAAATTATTCCTAATCTAAGCAACAAAATAAACCGTCAGTTGTCCAAACTCGAACAATTCCCGGCAACGGCGCCAAAAACTTGGTGCACGAAATCACAATCACACTTTTGCAATTCCGCACAACTAACTAGCAAGTGCACTGGGTCATCCAAGTAATACCTTACGTGAGTAAGGGGCGATCCCACGGAGATTATCAGCTTGAAGCAAGCTATGGTTATCTTGTAACTCTTAGTCAGGATATCAATAATTCTCAGATTTAATTGTAAAAAGTAAAAGAACATAAGATAAATTCTTGTTTTGCAGTAATGGAGAACAGGTTGAGGTTTTGGAGATGCTCTGTCTTCTGAATCTCTGCTTTCCTACTGTCTTCTTCTTCACACACGCAAGGCTCCTTCCATGGCAAGCTGTATGTTGGTGGATCACCGTTGTCAATGGCTACCATCCGTCCTCTCAGTGAAAATGGTCCAAATGCGCTGTCACCGTACGGCTAATCATCTGTCGATTCTCACTCATATTGGAATAGGATCCATTGATCTTTTTGCGTCTGTCACTACGCCCAGCACTCGTGAGTTTGAAGCTCGTCACAGTCATCCGTTCCCAGATCCTACTTGGAATAACACAGGCAAGGTTTAGACTTTTCGGATCTCAAGAATGGCCGCCAATAATTCTAGCCTATACCACGAAGGTTCTAATCTTAGATTAGAGACCCAGGAGATATGCACTCAAGCTATTACGGATAGAACGGAGGTGGTTGTTAGGCACGCGTTCATAGGTGAGAATAATGATGAGTGTCACGGATCATCACATTCATCAGGTTGAAGTGCGAGTGAATATCTTAGAATAGAAACAAGCGTGATAGAATGGAAAACAGTAGTAATTGTATTAATTCATCGAGACACAACAGAGCTCCTCATCCCCAACCATGGGGTTTAGAGACTCATGCCGTCAGAAATACAATATGAAACATGTAAAGTGTCATGAGATGTGTAAATACAATTGCAAAAGGTCCTATTTATAGAAAACTAGTAGCCTAGGGTTTACAGAAATGAGTAAATGATCCAGAATCCACTTCCGGGCCCACTTGGTGTGTGCTTAGGCTGAGCATTAAAGCTTTCATATGTAGAGACTTTTCTTGGAGTTAAAGGCCAGCTTTTGTGCCAGTTTGGGCGTTTAACTCCAGCTTTTATGCCAATTCTGGCGTTTTGACGCCAGAATTTTTATGCTGATTTGGAACGCCAGTTTGGGCCATCAAATCTAGGGCAAAGTATAGACTATTATATATTGCTGGAAAGCCCAGGATGTCTAATTTTCAACGCAATGGAGATTGCACCAATTGGGCTTCTGTAGCTCCAGAAAATCCACTTTGAGTGTATGGAGGTCAGAATCCAACAGCATCTGCAGTCCTTTTTCAACCTCTGAATCAGATTTTTGCTCAGGTCCCTCAATTTCAGCCAGAAAATAACTGGAATCACAGAAAAATACACAAACTCATAGTAAAGTCCAGAAATGTGATTTTTATTTAAAAACTAATAAAAATATAATAAAAAGTAACTAAAAGATACTAAAAACTAACTAAAAATAATGCCAAAAAGCGTATAAATTATCCGCTCATCAGCAGACGTGGCACGTCAAGCCTGAAGTGTTCACAAATCCATGGGTGTGCCACTTGAATAGCATGGCATAGTACGCTGGTACAATAATACAGAGAAGGGGCTGAAGGTAATTGAAAACTGGGCGTGCCACTTGGTATCGAAGGCGTGGCACGCCAACCTTAGCATTTCACTATGGCGTGCCACTTGAAGACTAAGGCGTGGCACGCCAACTACTGGAACCAAGACAAGATCATGGGCGTGGCACACCAGCCTTTCAGCGTGGCACGCTGGTATAAGTTTCCAGAGAAGATGAAGGAGGCCAATTACATGGGGCGTGCCACTAGGTATTGAAGGCGTGGCACGCCACTCACCATTCTTCACTTAGGTGTGCCGCTTGAGCAACCAGGCGTGGCACGCCAGTGTCATTTAGAGAGCAAAGAAGCATTGGGGCGTGCCACTTGAGTTCGTGGCGTGGCACGCCAAACAGAGGAACCACTCACTCATAAAAGGGGCATGGCACGCCAGACCCTGGGCGTGCCACGCTAGTGCAACTTTCCAGAGAAGCTTAGCCAAGCATAGAGCAAGTGCGTGGCATGCCAGACCCTGGGCGTGGCACGCCAGTTCAAGTTTCCAGAGGCAAAAAAAGGTGGAAAAAGGCAAAGGGCGTGCCACTTGAGTTCGAAGGCGTGGCACGCCAACACAAGATTTCCACTATGGCGTGCCACTTGAGTTCGAAGGCGTGGCACACCAAGGTTGATAGAAATATGAGCATGCCACTTGAAGGATTGGGCGTGGCACGCCAAGCTAAAAATGAAGGACACATGACACGCCAGTAAAGCGCCAGCCAAACGCCAGCTGGGAAGCCACAAGAAAAATGAAGGGCACGTGTTTTCTTTTCCCTCCAAATTGTAATTTTCCTTTTTCACTTTTGTAATTCTTTTATTTTACTAGGAGTAGTATAAATACCCCCAAGGAGTACTGAAGAGGGGGTTAAGCAGTCAGTTTTAGATCCACTTTTACACTTCACTTTTGAGTACTTTTTGAGCTATTAGTAGCTAACTTCCCTCTCATTGAGAAAGGGAGCCTTGTTGTACTTGATGGATTGATAATAGTGAATTTTTTCTTCTCTTCATCTTCTCTTTAATTTGCTAGAAGGAATTTCGTTCTTAATACTTAGCATTCAATTATCTTGGAAAAGAGATTGAATGCAATTGGGTTTCATGGGAACCTTGGGAAAGGAAACATGAAACCATGCTTGAAATCCCTTCTCACACTTGAGTAGAATCTGGGTTTTGGTGTTTGGATATATGACATCTAATCCTCCCTCTACTTGGACCTACAATGGTGTGTGGTATAATCAGGGACCAAGCATATCTCTCTTTATGAGCAATTAGACTAAGGAATTGGCTATTGATCAAGATCTGAGAGATTGAGTCACAAAGGGATTGGGGCTCAATCAATCATGATTGCCAAGAGGTCAATGAGTTGCATGATTGAAGAGGATATAAGCTAGATTTGATCCAAAAAGACAATATCTCCCAATCTCAATGAATTTCCCCATTCTTATCTATCCATTTCTTTACAGCTTAATTTTACATTCAGCAATTCCCCATTCCCATTTACATTCAAGTCATTTATGATTCTGCACTTTACATTCTGCCATTTATATTTCTGCACTTTATTGCTTTTCTTTATATTCTAGTCATTTACATTTATGTCATTTACAATTCTGTACTTTACAATCCTATTGATCCGCTTGACTAATTCATCAATTAATTAAAACTGCTCGAATTTGCCAATCTCTATGGATACGATCCCACTCCACTGTGGGTTATTACTTGACGATAATTTTGGTGCGCTTGCCAAAAGAACTAATTCACCAATTTTGAATGGGGGTGTGAATTAGACTCATCAAACATTAGTGGGGATAAAAAAGGTATTTTGTATTTCTATATTTGGGAATTGAGTGCATACTCATGTATTGATTAAATGTATAGACCTTATGCATTGATGTTCTTGTATGTAGCTTGAAAGAAAGAAAGAAAATGAGAAAAACAAAAGAAAAAATAAATAAATGTGAAAAAGAAAAGAAAAAAATAGAAAAAAAATAGAAAAAGAAAGAAAAAGAAGAAAAACAATAAAAAGGGGACAAAATGCCCTAAAGTGAAGCTCAATAAAATCAATGCATATGTGTTGTGATCAAGGAAAAAAAGCATGAGTATGTGAAAAACTGAAGAATGGGTAGTTAGGTTTGTTTAGAATTGTATAGGTTGCTATATAGGTTAGGTGGGAAGTTTAAGGTAATCAAAGATTCAAATTTCAAGTCCACTTGACCAAATATGCATCCTTACCTTGACCCTAGCCCCATTACAACCTATGAAAAGACCTCATGATGAATGTATGTGATGAGCGGATAATTTATACGCTTTTTGGCATTGTTTTTAGTATGTTTTTAGTAGGATCTAGTTACTTTTAGGGATGTTTTCCTTAGTTTTTATGTTAAATTCACATTTCTGGACTTTACTATGAGTTTGTGTGTTTTTCTGTGATTTCAGGTATTTTCTGACTGAAATTGAGGGACTTGAGCAGAAATCAGATTCAGAGGTTGAAGAAGGACTGCTGATGCTGTTGGATTCTGACCTCCCTGCACTCAAAGTGGATTTTCTGGAGCTACAGAACTCAAAATGGCGCGCTTCCAATTGCGTTGGAAGGTAGACATCCAGGGCTTTCCAGCCATATATAATAGTCTATACTTTGGCCAAAAATAGACGACGTAAACTGGCGTTCAACGCCAGCTTTCTACCCAAATCTGGCGTCCAGCGCCAGAAAAGGAGCCAAAACCAGAGTTGAACGCCCAAACTGGCACAAAAGCTGGCGTTCAACTCCACAAATGGCCTCTGCACGTGCAAAACTCAGGCTCAGCCCAAACACACACCAAGTGGGCCCCGGAAGTGGATTTATGCATCAATTACTTACTCATGTAAACCCTAGTAGCTAGTTTATTATAAATAGGACCTTTTACTAGTCTTTTTGAAAATCTTTGGATTACCATATGATCCTTTGATCACGTTTTAGGGGGCTGGCCATCTCGGCCATGCCTGGACCTTCACTTATGTAATTTTAACAGTAGAGTTTCTACACTCCATAGATTAAGGTGTGGAGCTCTGCTGTTCCTCAAAGATTAATGCAAGTACTACTGTTTTCTATTCAATTCATCTTATTTCGCTTCTAAGATATCCATTCGCACCCAAGAACGTGATGAAGGTGATGATTATGTGTGACGCTCATCACCATCTCCCCTATGAACACGTGCCTGACAAACACTTCCGTTCTACATGAAATAAGCTAGAATGAATATCTCTTAGATCTCTTAATCAGAATCTTCGTGGCGTACGCTAGAATGATGGCGGCATTCAAGAGAATCCGGAAAGTCTAAACCTTGTCTGTGGTATTCCGAGTAGGATTCAATGATTGAATGACTGTGACGAGCTTCAAACTCGCGAGTGCTGGGCGTTAGTGACAGACGCAAAAGGAGGGTGAATCCTATTCCAGCATGATCGGGAACCGACAGATGAATAGCCGTGCCGTGACAGGGTGCGTGAGCATATTATTCACTGAGAGGAGGGGATGTAGCCACTAACAACGGTGATGCCCTTGCATAAAGCCAGCCATGGAAAGGAGTAAGACTGATTGGATGAAGATAGCAGGAAAGCAGAGGTTCAGAGGAACGAAAGTATCTCCATTCGCTTATCTGAAATTCCTACCAATGATTTACATAAGTAACTCTATCCTTCTTTTATTACTTATTTTCGAAAACACCATTATCCATTTATATCATCCTAACTGAGATTTGCAAGGTGACCATAGCTTGCTTCATACCAACAATCTCCGTGGGATTCGACCCTTACTCACGTAAGGTATTACTTGGACGACCCAGTGCACTTGCTGGTTAGTTGTATCGAAGTTGTGACAATCATGAATTAAGATCAGAGCACCAAACTTTGGAGCCATTACCAGGATTTGTTCGAGCCTGGAGATCACAATTTCGTGCACCAAGTTTTTGGTGCCGTTGCCGGGGATTGTTTGAGTTTGGACAACTGATGGCTCATCTTGTTGCTCAGATTAGGTAATTTTCTTTTCGTTTTGTTTTCAAAAAAAAAAAATCTTTCAAAAATATTTTCAAAAATCTCTCATATGTTTTCGAAAAAAAAAAAAAATTTCTCTTTTGTTTTCGAAAAAAATAAAAATGTTTTCAAAAATTTATTCAAAATTTTTAAGAATGAATTCTAGTGTTTCATGAAGCATGTGAAGCCTGGCTGGCTGTAAAGCCATGTCTAAATTCATTTGGACTGAGGCTTGCAATTTGTTATCAAGAGCAAATTAGTTGTTGCTCATCCACCTGCTGCTGATCCATGATCACCTGCTGAAGCTTGGTTGGCCATTGGCCATGTCAAGTGTTTTGGACTGGAGCTTTCTTTGAAAGCTTGGCTGGCTAGTGAGCCATGTCTAATTCCTGGACTGAAGCTTTAGACTAACATGGCAAGATTCCTGGAATTCATATTAAAAATTTTTGGAATCCTCATTTTTCCTTTTAATATGCAAAAAATATAAAAGAAAAAATCCAAAAAAAATATTAGAAAATCAAAAAAATCAAAAATATTTTTGTGTTTCTTGTTTGAGTCTTGAGTCATGTTATAAGTTGGTGTCAATTGCATATGCATCTTGCATTTTTTCGAAAATATCATGCATTCATAGTGTTCTTCATGATCTTCAAGTTGTTCTTGGTAAGTCTTCTTGTTTGATCTTGATGATTTTTTGTTTTGTGTCTTTTCATGTTTATCATATGCATTCTTGAATTCTTAGTGCCTAAGCATTAAAGAATTCTAAGTTTGGTGTCTTGCATGTTTTCTTTGCATTAAAAATTTTTCAAAAATATGTTCTTGATGTTCATCATGACATTCATAGTGTTCTTGGTGTTCATCTTGACATTCATAGCATTCTTGCATGCATTCATTGTTTTGATCTAAAAATTTCATGCATTGCATCATTTTTCTTGTTTTTCTCTCTCATCATAAAAATTCAAAGATCAAAAAAATATCTTTCCCTTTTTCTCTCATCAAATTCGAAAATTTGGATTGACTTTTTCAAAAAATTTTTAAAATCAAATTGTTTCTCATAAGTCAAATCAAATTTTCAATTTGAAAATCTTATCTTTTTCAAAATCTTTTTCAAAAATCAAATCTTTTTCAAAATTAGTTTCTAAAATATCTTCTTATCTTATCTTTTTCAAAAATATCTTTTCAAAATATCTTTTCTAACTTCCTAACTTCTTATCTTTTCAAAAATTGTTACAACTAACTAACTAACTTTTTGTTTGTTTCTTAACTTTTTCAAAACTACCTAACTAACTCTCTCTCTCTCAAATTTTCGAAAATATCTTCCCTCTTTTTCAAAAATTTCTTTTTTATTAACTAATTATTTTTATTTTTAAATTTTAAAAATTTTTCGAAAATTTCTAACATTTTTCAAAAACCATTTTTCAAAAAACACTAACTCTTTTTCAAAATAATTTTCGAAAATTATACCTCCCCCATCCTATTCTATTTATTCATTCATATCCTAACATCTCATCTCACATCTCTTCCATCCGTACAGTTGTGTTTCTTCCTTTACATCACATTCTTTATCTCCCCCTCTTTTCTTCCACTCACAAAGGATCCCTATACTGAAGAGAAAATTAAGAGAAGCTAAAATACAATAATCCAGAGATAACCTTTCAGAAATTTTCGAACAGGAAGAGAAGATGGCAGCCGAAAATAATAATAATGTAAGGAAGATGCTTGGTGACTTTACTGCACCTAATTCCAATTTACATGGAAGAAGCATCTCCATTCCTGCCATTGGAGCAAACAACTTTGAGCTGAAACCTCAATTAGTTTCTCTGATGCAGCAGAACTGCAAGTTTCATGGACTTCCATCTGAAGATCCTTTTCAGTTCTTAACTGAATTCTTGTAGATATGTGATACTGTTAAGACTAATGGAGTAGATCCTGAAGTCTACAGGCTCATGCTTTTCCCTTTTGCTGTAAGAGACAGAGCTAGATTGTGGTTGGATTCTCAACCCAAAGACAGCCTGAACTCTTGGGATAAGCTGGTCACGGCTTTCTTAGCCAAGTACTTTCCCCCTCAAAAGCTGAGCAAGCTTAGAGCTGATGTTCAAACCTTCAGACAGAAAGAAGGTGAATCCCTCTATGAAGCTTGGGAAAGATACAAACAGTTGATCAAAAAGTGTCCTTCTGACATGCTTTCAGAATGGACCATCCTGGATATATTCTATGATGGTTTATCTGAGCTATCAAAGATGTCACTGGACACTTCTGCAGGTGGATCCATTCACCTAAAGAAAACGCCTGCAGAAGCTCAAGAACTCATTGACATGGTTGCTAATAACCAGTTCATGTACACTTCTGAAAGGAATCCTGTGAGTAATGGGACGCCTATGAAGAAGAGAGCTCTTGAGGTTGATACTCTGAATGCCATATTGGCTCAGAATAAAATATTGACTCAGCAAGTCAATATGATTTCTCAGAGTATGCATGGAATGCAAGCTGCATCCAACAGTACTCAAGAGGCATCTTCTGAAGAAGAAGCCTATGATCCTGAGAACCCTGCAATAGCAGAGGTGAATTACTTAGGTGAACCTTATGGAAACACCTATAACTCAACATGGAGAAATCATCCAAATTTCTCATGGAAGGATCAAAAGCCCCAACAAGGCTTTAATAATGGTGGAAGAAACAGGTTTAGCAATAGCAAGCCTTTTCCATCATCAACTCAGCAACAGACAGAGAACTCTGAACAAAATGCTTCTAATTTAGCAAATCTAGTCTCTGATCTATCTAAGGCCACTGTAAGTTTCATGAATGAAACAAGGTCTTCCATTAGAAATCTGGAAGCACAAGGGGGCCAGCTGAGTAAAAGGATCACTGAAATCCCTCCTAGTACTCTCCCAAGCAATACAGAAGAGAACCCAAAAGGAGAGTGCAAGGCCATTGACATAAGCGCCATGGCCGAACTTGTGAGGAGAGGAGAGGACGTGAATCCCAAGGAGGAAGACCTCCTGGGACGTCCAGTGATCAATAAGGAGCTTCCCTCTGAGGAACCAAGGGACTCTGAGGCTCATCTAGAGACCATAGAGATTCCATTGAACCTCCTTATACCCTTCATGAGCTCTGATGAGTATTCCTCTTCTGAAGAGAATGAGGATGTTACTGAAGAGCAAACTGCCAAGTTTCTTGGTGCAATCATGAAGCTGAATGCCAAATTATTTGGCATTGATACTGGGGAAGTTGAACCTCCCTTGTTCATCAATGAACTAAGTGATCTGGATCAACTGACATTGCCTCAGAAGAGACAGGATCCTGGAAAGTTCATAATACCATGGACCATAGGCACCATGATCTTTAAGGCTCTGTGTGACCTTGGTTCAGGAATAAACCTCATGCCCCTCTCTGTAATAGAGAAACTGGGAATCTATGGGGTGCAAGCTGCTAAAATCTCACTAGAGATGGCAGACAGCTCAAGAAAACAGGCTTATGGACAAGTAGAAGATGTATTAGTAAAGGTTGAGGGCCTTTACATACCTACTTATTTCATAGTCCTGGATACTGGAAAGGAAGAGGATGAATCCATCATCCTAGGAAGACCTTTCCTGGCCACAGCAAGAGCTGTGATTGATGTTGACAGAGGTGAAATAGTCCTTCAATGGAATGAGAACTCCCTTGTATTCAAAACTCAAGGATCTCCCTCTGCAACCATGGAGAGGAAGCTTGAAAAGCTTCTCTCAAAGCAGAGTCAACCAGAGCCCCCACAGTCAAACTCTAAGTTTGGTGTTGGGAGGCCACAACCAAACTCTAAGTTTAGTGTTGAACTCCCATATCCAAACTCTAAGTTTGGTGTTGGAGAGTTTCAACAAAGCTCTGCACATCTGTGAGGCTCCATGAGAGCCCACTGTCAAGCTATTGACATTAAAGAAGCGCTTGTTGGGAGGCAACCCAATGTTTATCTAATTCTTATTTTTATTGTTTTTCGTGTTTTCTTAGGTTCATGATCATGTGGAGTCACAAAATAAATAGAAAAATTAAAAACAGAATCAAAAATAGCAGAAGAAAAATCACACACTGGAAGAGCATCTGTCTGGCGTTCAGCGCTAGAACAGAGCATGGTTCTGGCACTGAACGCCCAAAATGGGCAGCTTCCGGGCGCTGAACGCCAGAACAGGCATGGTTCTGGCGTTCAACGCCAGAAATGGCACACAGATGGGCGTTGAACGCCCAAAATGGCCACCAACCTGGCGCTGAACGCCCAGAGTTGGATACAAAGGCATTTTTTACATGCCTAAGGGGTGCAGGGATGTAATTCCTTGAACACCTTAGGATCTGTGGACCCCACAGGATCCCCACCTACCTCCACTCACTTCTTCTCACCACTCTCTTTCACACAACCCCATAAACACTCTTTCCCAAAAACCCTTCACCAATCACCTCAAACTCTCTTCCCCATCACCTCTTCACCACTCACATCCATCCACTCTTCCCCATGAACCTACCTCTTAAACTCCACCTACCTTCAAAATTCAAAACCAATTTCCCACCCAAACCCACCCATATGGCCGAACCATAACCCCCCTCCATTCCCTATATAAAGTCCTCCACTCTTCTTCAAATTCACACAACACAACCCCTCTATACCCTTCTTGGCCGAACCACATCACCCTCTCCCTCTCCTCCATTTCTTCTTCTTCATCATCTATTCTTTTGTTTATTGCTCGAGGGCGAGCAATATTCTAAGTTTGGTGTGGTAAAAGCATAGCTTTGTTGTTTTTCCATTACCATTGATGGCATCTAATACCGGAGAATCCTCTAGAAGAGGGAAAGGGAAGACAAAAGCTTCCACATCCGAGTCATGGGAGATGGAAAGATTCATCTCCAAAGCCCATCAAGACCACTTCTATGATGTTGTGGCCAAGAAGAAGGTGATCCCTGAGGTCCCTTTCAAACTCAAAAGAAATGAGTATCCGGAGATCCGACATGAAATTCAAAGAAGAGGTTGGGAAGTTCTAACAAATCCCATCCAACAAGTCGGCATCCTAATGGTTCAAGAGTTCTATGCCAATGCATGGATCACCAAGAACCATGATCAAAGTAAGAACCCGGATCCAAAGAACTATGTTACAATGGTTCGGGGGAAATACTTAGATTTTAGTCCGGAAAATGTGAAGTTGGCGTTCAACTTGCCATACATGGAAGAGAACGCACGCCCCTACACAAGGAGAGTCAACTTTGATCAAAGGTTGGACCAAGTCCTTATGGACATATGTGTAGAAGGAGCTCAATGGAAGATTGACTCCAAAGGCAAGCCGGTTCAACTAAGAAGATTGGACCTCAAGCCTATAGCTAGAGGATGGTTGGAGTTTATTCAATGCTCAATCATTCCCACTAGCAACCGGTCTGAAGTTACTATAGACCGGGCCATCATGATCCATAGCATCATGATTGGAGAAGAGGTGGAAGTTCATGAGATTATACCTCAAGAACTCTACAAGGTGGCTGACAAGTCCTCCACCATGGCAAGGTTAGCCTTTCCTCACCTCAAACGCCACCTATGCAATTCAGCGGGGATTGACATAGAGGGAGATATCCTCATCAAAGAGGACAAGCCCATCACTAAGAAAAAGATGGAGCAAGCAAGAGAGCCCAGTCATGGAGCTCAAGAGGCGCAAGAAGCTCATCACCATGAGATTCCGGAAATGCCTCAAATGCACTTTCCTCCACAAAACTATTGGGAGCAAATCAACACCTCCCTAGGAGAATTGAGTTCCAATATGGGACAACTAAGGGTGGAACATCAAGAGCACTCCATCATGCTTCATGAAATAAGAGAAGATCAAAAAGCAATGAGGGAGGAGCAACAAAGACAAGGAAGAGACATAGAAGAGCTCAAGGACATCATTGGTTCCTCAAGAAGGAAACGCCACCATCACTAAGGTGGATTCATTCCTTGTTTTTGCTTTCTCTGTTTTTCGTTTTCTATGTTATGTGCTTATCTATGTTTGTGCCTTCATTACATGATCATTAGTAGTTAGTAACTTTGTCTTAAAGATATGAATGTCCTATGAATCCATCACCTCTCTTAAATGAAAAATGTTTTAATTCAAAAGAACAAGAAGTACATGAGTTTCGAATTTATCCTTGAACTTAGTTTAATTATATTGATGTGGTGACAATGCTTCTTGTTTTCTGAATGTATGCTTGAACAGTGCATATGTCTTTTGAAGTTGTTGTTTAAGAATGTTAAATATGTTGGCTCTTGAAAGAATTATGACTAGGAGACATGTTATTTGATAATCTGAAAAATCATAAAAATGATTCTTGAAGCAAGAAAAAGCAGCAAAGAACAAAGCTTGCAGAAAAAAAAAGGGCGAAAAAAAAAATAGAAAAAAAATAGAAAAAAAAAGAAAAAGCAAGCAGAAAAAGCCAATAACCCTTAAAACCAAAAGGCAAGGGAAAATAAAAAGGATCCCAAGGCTTTGAGCATCAGTGGATAGGAGGGCCTAAAGGAATAAAATCCTGGTCTAAGCGGCTAAACCAAGTTGTCCCTAACCATGTGCTTGTGGCGTGTAGGTGTCAAGTGAAAACTTGAGACTGAGCGGTTAAAGTCAAGGTCCAAAGCAAAAAAAGAGTGTGCTTAATAACCCTGGACACCTCTAATTGGGGACTTTAGCAAAGCTGAGTCACAATCTGAAAAGGTTCACCCAATTATGTGTCTGTGGCATTTATGTATCCGGTGGTAATACTGGAAAACAAAGTGCTTAGGGCCACGGCCAAGACTCATAAGGAAGCTGTGTTCAAGAATCATCATACTGAACTAGGAGAATCAATAACACTATCTGAACTCTGAGTTCCTATAGATGCCAATCATTCTGAACCTCAATGGATAAAGTGAGATGCCAAAACTATTTAAGAGGCAAAAAGCTATAAGTCCCGCTCATATGATTAAAGCTCTGTTTCATTGATAGTTTGGAATTTATAGTATATTCTCTTCTTTTTATCCTGTTTGATTTTCAGTTGCTTGGGGACAAGCAACAATTTAAGTTTGGTGTTGTGATGAGCGGATAATTTATACGCTTTTTGGCATTGTTTTTAGTATGTTTTTAGTAGGATCTAGTTACTTTTAGGGATGTTTTCCATAGTTTTTATGTTAAATTCACATTTCTGGACTTTACTATGAGTTTGTGTGTTTTTCTGTGATTTCAGGTATTTTCTGGCTGAAATTGAGGGACTTGAGCAGAAATCAGATTCAGAGGTTGAAGAAGGACTGCTGATGCTGTTGGATTCTGACCTCCCTGCACTCAAAGTGGATTTTCTGGAGCTACAGAACTCGAAACGGAGCGCTTCCAATTGCGTTGGAAAGTAGACATCCAGAGCTTTCCCGCAATATATAATAGTCTATACTTTGGCCAAGAATAGACGACGTAAACTGGCGTTCAACGCCAGCTTTCTACCCAAATCTGGCGTCCAGCGCCAGAAAAGGAGCCAAAACCAGAGTTGAACGCCCAAACTGGCACAAAAGCTGGCGTTCAACTCCACAAATGGCCTCTGCACGTGCAACACTTAGGCTCAGCCCAAACACACACCAAGTGGGCCCCGAAAGTGGATTTATGCATCAATTACTTACTCATGTAAACCCTAGTAGCTAGTTTATTATAAATAGGACCTTTTACTAGTCTTTTTGAAAATCTTTGGATTACCTTATGATCCTTTGATCACGTTTTAGGGGGCTGGCCATCTCGGCCATGCCTGGACTTCACTTATGTAATTTTAACGGTAGAGTTTCTACACTCCATAGATTAAGGTGTGGAGCTCTGCTGTTCCTCAAAGATTAATGCAAGTACTACTGTTTTCTATTCAATTCATCTTATTTCGCTTCTAAGATATCCATTCGCACCCAAGAACGTGATGAAGGTGATGATTATGTGTGACGCTCATCACCATCTCCCCTATGAACATGTGCCTGACAAACACTTCCGTTCTACATGAAATAAGCTAGAATGAATATCTCTTAGATCTCTTAATCAGAATCTTCGTGGCGTACGCTAGAATGATGGCGGCATTCAAGAGAATCCGGAAAGTCTAAACCTTGTCTGTGGTATTCCGAGTAGGATTCAATGATTGAATGACTGTGACGAGCTTCAAACTTGCGAGTGCTGGGCGTTAGTGACAGACTCAAAAGGAGGGTGAATCCTATTCCAGCATGATCGGGAACCGACAGATGAATAGCCGTGCCGTGACAGGGTGCGTGAGCATATTATTCACTGAGAGGAGGGGATGTAGCCACTGACAACGGTGATGCCCTTGCATAAAGCCAGCCATGGAAAGGAGTAAGACTGATTGGATGAAGATAGCAGGAAAGCAGAGGTTCAGAGGAACGAAAGTATCTCCATTCGCTTATCTGAAATTCCTACCAATGATTTACATAAGTACCTCTATCCTTCTTTTATTACTTATTTTCGAAAACACCATTATCCATTTATATCTTCCTAACTGAGATTTGCAAGGTGACCATAGCTTGCTTCATACCAACAATCTCCGTGGGATTCGACCCTTAATCACGTAAGGTATTACTTGGACGACCCAGTGCACTTGCTGGTTAGTTGTATCGAAGTTGTGACAATCATGAATTAAGATCAGAGCACCAAACTTTGGAGCCATTACCAGGATTTGTTCGAGCCTGGAGATCACAATTTCGTGCACCAGTATGCATGCATTGAATAAATGTTGATTGTTAGATGAAAAATAAATCTTAAAAAGCATGATTAGGGGAGAATTGATAGAATCGACCCTATACACTTCAGCGGCTAGAGTGCAAACACTTCCGGTGAGGGTTCGGCACTCAATTCCTTGATTCCCGGCTTTCATGAGCATTCTTCTTGCAAGTCTACTTGAACTTCATTTTTATAATTGAATTGGTAGGATTCATGAGTCGTCATATGACCTTAGTCCTACCCGTTTATACATGCTCTTAGAGGATTGATTTATTTTTAACCAGGTAGGTAGAATCATTTTGCATTTAGTTGCATTCATATAGATAGATGCATTTATGTTATTTGCATTGAATAAATGTCCATACCCCTTCTCTTATCCTTCTTGGTTTAGCATGAGGACATGCTATGGTTTAAGTGTGGGGAGGTTGATAAACCCTATTTTTAGGGTTTATCTTGTGTTGAATTTAGAGGGTTTTGTCAACTTTTCTCCCATGTATCCAATGAAATAGCATGGTTTTTTAAATTCTCCTTTAATTGTGCTTAAGACTGAAAACATGCTTTTTAGGTCTTAAAATAGCTAAATTTAATTCACCTTGATTCTATTAGATACCTTGATATGTTTGTTAAGTGATTTTAGATTTAGGAGGCAATGATTGGATTAAGGGAATGAAGAAAAAGCATGTAGAAATAGAGAACTCATGAAGAAATGAAGGAATCGCAAAGCTATCAAGCCCGACCTCTTTGAACTTAATCGATCATAACATGAGCTAAAGAGGTCCAAATGATGCGATTTCAGTTGCATTGGAAAGCTAACATCTGAGGCTTCAAAATGATATAAAATTTGCTATAGTTGCATCGCGTTTTAGGACGTGCATGTGCACTGTACGCGTACGCGCCGATGTTGCACGTGACTCACTAAAGTGTAACTCGTGGCTAGCAATTTCTGAAGCATTTTGGGCCTAATCCAACTCATTTTTGATGCTATTTAACCCAAGGATTGAAGAGGGATGACATACTTAGACACTTAGTTAGTTTTAGTTTAGTTTTATCAAGCTTTTAGTTAGTTTCTAAAGAGAGAAGCTCTCTCTTCTCTCTAGAATTAGGAGTAGGTTAGATCTAGATTAGAATCCTTAGATCTAGGCTAATTTCATGCTTTGATTTACTTTTCCTTTATCAATTCTTGTTCCTCTATTTCTCCTCTCTCTAGTTTTGTATTTTAATTCTTGTAATTCTCTACTTTTATGTTGATGCACTTTTGTTTCCTCTGTTTTTCTTTTAATGCAAATTATGTTTTAATGTTTTTTTATTGTTCGTTTGATTTGTTGTTGTTTAATTCCTAGCAATTGAGTAGTGTAGATTTACTTTCCTTGCAATTTTACTATGCTTTCCTTTTATGCTCTCCGAGTGTTTGATAAAATGCTTGGAAAGGTGTTAGAGTAGAATTTTATGCTCTTGGCTTGGGAAGGTAACTTAGAAACTCTTGAGTTACTAATGTCCAAGTAATTGATGATTGGGAGCCATTGACTCTAGTTCTCATTAATTCAATTAGTGGAGAGCTAGGACTTATGAACTTAGATTGATATAGCACATTTAAGTTTCCTTTACTAGTTAGAGGATGATTTAATGGGATTGATCCTTGCCAATTCTCATGTTGTGGTTAGTGATAGGGATAGAGATCCTTGACCACCAACCCTTGCCAAGACCTTTTTAGCTATTAGTTTACTTCCTTGCCATTTATCTTTCATGTCTCTTATCAAAACCCCAAACATAACTCATAACCAATAACAAGAACACCTTATTGCAATTCCTAGGGAGAACGACCTGAGGTTCCAATACTTCGATTATTAATTTTAGGGGTTTGTTTTAGTGACAAACAATCTTTTGTATGAAAGGATTATTTGATGGTTTAGAAACTATACTTGCAACGAGATTTCATTTGTGAATTCTAGACCCTCAAAAATCCGTTCATCTGTGTGCATGATACATTGCATAAAAAAATAAGTGGCACACCAAACTTAGTGTGACACTTTCACTTGAAATTGATGCAAGTATCCAGTATGGATTGGGAACAAATTTTTTTTTTGCATAGCAACACCAAACTTAGAATGCCACCATATGTCAATTTATTTGAACTAAAACTAAACAACGGGAACTGTTATATGTTAAATACAATCACCAAGCAAAGAATTTATCATGAATAGGGAATTCTTGATGAAGTATTAACAAAAACAGTTAATAAAAGAAAGCATTAAAAACAGGGAAATGACTAAACAAAGAGAAAAATAAAATTGTCTAACTAAAAGAAAGATAACACTGCAAAGGCATTATGATTATGCAGACAAGTGGTGTTGCTGAATAAATTGCATAGAAAATAAGTGGCACACCAAACTTAGAATCTTAGTGTGACAATTTTATTTTTGATTTGATGCAATCATCTAGAAGGATTGAAAATAAATTGTTGCAGGGTAACAACAAACTTAGAATGTAATCATATGCCAATTTATTGAAATTGAACAAAGCAGATAGAGAAAGTAAACAAAGCAAAGAAATGAAATGTTACCTACGGTTGGGTTGCCTCCCAACAAGCACTCTTTTAGTGTCATTAGCTTGACATGTTGTTCTTCACTTTCTTCCTCTTCTTCCAGTTTGTTAAGAGGAATGACCTCAAGGGGGGAGAAGATTCAGCTATTGTCCCCTGTTTTGGTCTATCCTCAGCAAGCTTCCTTTTGTAAGTTGCTTGTTTGAGATTGCTTGCTGGATCAGGGGTAGGATTGTTTGCAGTTGACCTTTTCTTGAATGTTGTCATTGGTATCTTGGTCACAATCCTCTTCTCAGTGCTCTTGTTAGTTGCCTTCACTCCTTGGATATCAAGACATGGTTGCTGTGTGATTATTGGAGCTTTATCTTCATCAAAAGCCCTTTGAATTGGTGGTTCAATGAGCCCTTCTTCTATGCAGCTTTCTGCCTCACTTGAGTATGAATTCTCTTGATTGACTTCCTCAATTTCTTGCTCTTCCACTTCCTCATTTGCACTCAACATTTGATGTAATAGCAATTTCATGGAGGAGGTTTGTTGTTCTTCCCAATGTTTCTTCATCTCCTCTTTACATCTTTCAATCACAGATTCAAGTGTTGAGAGTTTTTAGTTCATAAAAGTTTGTGGGGGTTGTGAGTTTTCATGTTCCCTTGTCATCTCAAGTGGCTCATGTAGATGTGCAGTTTCAGGTTCAAATGCCTCCACCACCTCAGTCTTCATCGAAATTTTGCTTGACACATATGCCTTTTCTTCTTGCTCTTCTACTTCCTCCTTTACATCAACCAATTGGTCTTCATCTTCCTTACTTAGCAGTTCTACGTTTCTCCTCATTTGCTCTAAGTACCCATCCATCTTCTTGAAGAGGGTCTCTTGCTCTTTCCAGGATTGTTCTTGCCTTTCCAATAATTCTCTGGACTTTTGAAGGGGATCCTCAGCTACTAGCTCAAAAGATGAAGGTTGAGAGAAATTTTGTGGATATAGATGTGTTGTGGTGAGGTTATTTTGAGTGGTATGGAATGAATCTTGTGAGTTGTGAAATAAATTTTGTGAAAGTTGAAATGAGTCTTCTGTGTAGTGAAATGAATCTTGTGGTTGGTGAGATGAGTTGTATGGATCTTGAGGGAGGCTTTGTATTGAGGCAAAATCAAGTGATGAAAAATTTTCAAGTGGAAAACTGGGAGGTGAGGTTGGACAATTTAGCATGAATGAATTGAAGGTTTGCTCAAGTGATGATGGCTCTTGATTAATGGAGTATGACACATTGGGTGCTCTCTAATTTTGATCCTCCCAAGCACAACTTGAGGAAGTGTTGAATTCATCACAGTATGGATCATCTTGTGGCATTGGGGGACAATCTTGCATGAACTTATTGAAAGCACACTCCAGTGATGATGTTTCTTGATGAGTGGAGTATAAACTATTGAATGCTGTTTGGTTTTGATCCTCCCACCCACAACTTGAGTGTTTGTTGAATTCATCATAGTGTGGATTATGTTGTGGCATAGAGGAACAATCTTCCATGTATGTACTGACAACATAATCAAGTGATAATGTCTTTGAGTGATTAGAATGTGAATCATTGCAATTCCCTTCCTAGCCATAATTTATGTCAGTGTCATAACAATATGAGTCACTTTGTGGATCTGGGAAATAGTTCATTTCATTTGATTGTTCATACTCCCTCATTCCTTGTTGATACTCCCAGCCACCATTAGGATAATGAATTGAATCATATTGTGGTGGTGGGTAATATCCCATATGTTTCTCTTGCTCATCTTGTGGCTTTGAAGCATACCTCCTGTTCCGAGGGTTAACTGAAACTGGAGGTCGATCTCGGATGAGATCTTCTGTACTGGTCGGAGATGACGTGTTCGGCTGGCTGATGACGGCCGGAGCTGTTGTGTCCGACTTGCTGCACTGCTGATCCTTGGCCACCGGAGGGTGGGGGGTACCTGCAAGAGACTCCGATGCTTAAGTTAGCATGGGTATTAAACAGGTTTATTGTAGAATCAGAGTATGAGTTATACTGGGTGCTCCAGTGTATTTATAATGGTGAGAAGTGACCTTCTTAGATAAGATAAGTTAGTTATCTTATCTTATCTTATCTTATCTTTGGGCGAGGTCAGCTTATCTTCAACGGAACCGCCTTTATCTCTATAGGCTGGGATTGCCTTTGGATCCTGGGTTGTGTTCCTCTATTTGGGCCCTTTTATTTGGCTTTGCTGTCGATTTGGCCGAGTTCTTCGTAAAGAAGTCGGTCCGCTTGACCTGAACAGGTCGGTCGCTTCGCTACTGAACATCCCGGTTCGGACAGCTCGACCCAGGGTATGAACAGTGCCCCTGCTTGAGCTCGGTCTTCTTTTTGAGGCCGAGTTCTTGACTTCAGTCCTTCTTTAGTGAAGCTGAACTCAAGCATTTTTTCGACTCCTTTGTAGAAGCTTTTTTGAATGTAGAACATTTTTTCCTCTAAAAGCGCGCGCTTTTATTTCGGCGCTTTGGGAACGTGCGTGGTTTTAATGCCTTCATTTAATTTTAACATTAATTGCCCCGTTTCCCTTTTGGTTCTTTTTGATTTTGAAAAACCCAGAAATGGTTTCTCTCCCTCGCCCTTTTCGTAACTTCTTTGCACTTATTCCTTTATTCTCTGCTTTTCACCCTTGTTTCAATTTTTCTTGCGTTGCGGTGTCTGAAGCTTCTGTTTTCTCCTAGAGTTTTGTGTTTCTCTCTGTGATACTACTTTTGTTCGTACTTTCTGCTCGTGAGGGGGCGATTCCAGATTTCGTCTTTTTATTCTCAATTTTCTTGAAGCTTGCGGCTTTTTCCAGGTTGGTGCTAGCTTTCTTGTTTCTTTTATGGCTTCGTCTTTAGTTTTGATTTTGCATGTTTGAAAGTTTGAATCTTTTTCTTGGTCTTGTATTTGCTTGTCACTTATAATGCCTTCTCTTGGTATTTTCGTCGAGGCTTTCTAGGATTTTGTTGCTTCCGGTTGTTTCCTGTCTGGTACCGATAGAAAGTCTGCCTTTTCCTTGCTTTGTTTGGAGATTTCTTTTTCGTCCAATTCTGAAAAAGTTTGCACCTTTGATGATTTCCTCTTGGCGTTCTTTGATTTTGGAAATGCTTTTTGCTTGGTAAACTGTAATTTCTATGTTTTACTGTGATGAAAAAATGTTTGCTGTTTGAATGCTTTCTGAGAGATGCTGGGATGCGAGCTGTAGATTTTTCCTGAAAACCTTGCCTGATTATTGCCTCCAAAGGATGCCCCAGGACTTTGGTTTGGGTCTTGGGGTTTTCCTTTTTCTGCGTGTTCGTCTGTATCGTGTTTGAGTTGTTTTCTCCCTTGTCCGAGAGTAATCCCATCTTTTTTCTTACTTGTAGGATTAGTTGGCCTCATGTCTTCTCGCAATAACATTGTAGAGATGTCTTCCAGAGTTCCCGAGGGGATGTCCGATTGGCTGGACTCCCTTGTCTTGTTGTGTGTTTCCATTGTGGATGCTGAATTTTGCACAGAGCTGAGGAAGGGCCATAGGATTTGTGGTTGTAGTGCCCGCGAAGGGGATTATGAGCTTGTTTCTCCTGATTCCGATGAGAGAGTTTGTTTTCCGACCTCCGTCGAGGGGGAGCGTCCTTCCTTCTATGCTTATGAATACTTCTTCAGTCAATTAAACGTTACTTTCCCTTTTACTACTGTTGAAACTGACTTGTTGTGGTCCTGTAATATTGCTCCGTCCCAGCTTCATCCAAACTCCTGGGGTTTTATCAAAATATTTCAACTTCTTTTTCAGGAGTTGGACATAACACCTTCTGAAACTCTTTTCCTTTATCTTTTTGTCTCGGCTAAACCAGGAGGTTCCTCCAAAGAGAAAGCTTCCTGGGTTTCTTTCAGGTCGGCCCAGGGGCATAAAGTTTTTTCCATGTATGATGAGTCATTTAAAGATTTTAAGAACTACTTCTTCCGGGTCCGTGCCATTGAGGGGGTTCGCCCCTTTTTTCTTGATGAAAATGATGAACCTGCTTTTCCTCTGGAGTGGCAAAAGAATGTAACAGGGCCACGTTATACGTGGGAAATGCTTAGTGAGGTTGAACAGGCCTTTGTGGTCGTTCTTGAAGATTTGTGGGGGAAGCCACCCCACCTGGACACGAAGAGATTTTTGAGTGATCCATTGTTGGTTCGGGCTGCTTTGGGTACTGCCTGATTTATTTTTATACTTGCTCCCGGGCTGTGTTTCTCCTGTGTTGTAACTTGTCTTTGTTTTTTCTCTTTTTCAGAGATGTCAAAGAATAACGATTCTATGAGGGCCTATAAGAAGGCGAAGAAGGCGACCGCAGCACTAAACCTCTCGGCCAAAGCGGCTGGAGAGGGATCTTCACAGCCTCTGGTTAAACCTCCTATACCGAGTTCTCCCGGACCGAGGAGAGCAATTCCTACTCCTCGGGTCCGTCAGGTTGATCCTCCACAATCTTCCGTTGCGGCTTCTGGTCCCCCTCCTAGTAAGAAGCAAAGAACAGCTGAACCTTTCAACCTTGACGCTCCTGACTTTGATGCAGTTGAGTTTGTAGATCAACAAGTTGGCCCTTATGGTGTTCTTCCTATGGACGACGTGTCGATTCTTCATCATTTTGATTATATCACCCGGAGTGGCATCAAGTTGGCACACATGGGGTGGCCCTATATCGGACTGCTCAAAGTCTTCCTCTCCATGCCACTAAAGCTTTTATGGAGGAGGGCAAACAGGAGTTTGATCGGATGAAGGATTTGAAGGGGGAGCTTGAAGTAAGGGTGGCTAGGTTGGAGAAAGATTTGGAAAATGAAAAGGCTATTTCTGCTTCCTTGGCTGGCTCTCTGAAATTGGCCGAGGACACGGCTATGCGGCATAAGGATAGTTATTTGACGTCCTACCAGGAGGTGGTGCGCCTAAGGGAAGAATTGGAGAGTGCCCGGGAGAATTACTCTAAACTTCAAGGTCACCTTGTTGGCAGTGTAACTGCTGCCTATGAAAACCTGAAGGCACAAGTTCGGGTTATTGCTCCCGAGGCTGACCTGAGCCTCTTTAGCTTGGAGAACGTTGTCAGGGATGGCAAGGTTGTCCCTGATGACGAGGATGAGGATGATGTCGATCCTCCCCCTGTAACCTCTACCAAGGTGTCGACTTCTGCTGTCCCTGCCGAGGTTGGCCCTCCTGTTTCTGATCCCGACTGCCAGATTTTGAATCGGGATGACGGTACAGTAGATGCCGTTCCTTTCCAGACTCGGCCTCCGTCTCCTCGGCCTGATGCTGCTAAAAAATCTTCTGAATCTTAGCTTTTTATTCTGGAAATGTAGTTGGCCCGGCTTGTGGGCTTTTTTAAACTCTTTATGTTTTGCTGACGCTTTCCTGTTGCTTGCCCAGCAACTTTTGTTTTTTTATAAAAACAAATGGTAGCATGCTTTAGCTTCTTTGCGGTAGATTTTGGTTGCCTCCGAGGCTTTTTAGCCTTGATAACTTTGTCTTTTGTGCTTGACTTTTCTTTTTATGTGAATGTTGGAACCCTACCGCTTAACCTCTTTTGGATTGTTTTCGTATTTTGTATTTTGAACCCTTTGTGGTTGTGGCTAGGTAGGTCTAACTTGATTTTTTTGGTTTGTTCTCGCTCTGGTTTATTTCTGACGATTCGTAACCGATTCCTTCAAGTTGGTCCCCGAGTTGTTTTCGCAGTCTATTTCTGAGTTATATTTGTAATCCCTTTCCTGGGTCTTTTGTCAGGTCTCCTTCGGGATTTGTTTTGATAACTTGTTTGTAGTAGGAGTCCGGCTTGGTAATATCAGTCTTCTTTAAGTTATTTGTAGTTCTCTTTCTTGGATCTTTGTCAGATCTCTTTCAGGGACTACTTGGATAACTTTTAGTAGTAGTAGGAGTCCGACTTGGTTATATCAGTCTCCTTTAAGTTATTTGTAGTCTTCTTTCTTGGATCTTTGTCAAATCTCTTTCAGGGACTACTTTGATAACTTTTAGTAGTAGTAGTAGGAGTCCGACTTGGTTATATCGGTCTCCTTTAAGTTATTTATAGTCCTCTTTCTTGGATCTTTGTCAGATCTCTTTTAGGGACTACTTTGATAACTTTTAGTTTTGGGCTGACTTTGTCGTATCGAGCTCTTTTAAGTTAAAGTAATCCTCTTTAATAGGGTTGGCCAGACCTCTTTCCAGGGTTTACTTATAACTTGGATTGACTTGGTCCGACTTAGCAATGTTGGCCAGTCTTTAAAGTTATTATTTTAGCGATCCGTAAGACCTCGTCAGCTTCTTTTTAAGATTGCTTTCGATAACTTCTTGCATTATTCTGTGTTCATCTTTGCCGATTTGTAGAAAGTGGTTGTCATCTCTAGATCGTCTTTTGGGTGAATCGCGTTTTCACCTTTATCGGACGATTTGTCTTTATCGTGATCGTACAGTGAAATTGTTTTTCACTTTATGTCGATCTGTCGCTTAATAATCGGACGATGAATACTTCAGATTAATGCGTCTTGAAATCTTTGTAGAATATCTCAAAAATATTTTATTTAAAAGAAAAGGTAGAAATATATACATATGGGATCGTCTGAGTCTCAACTTGCTGCCTCATTAAAAAACCTTTTCAGGAAAAAGAGTGCATCCAATGATGAGATCTTTTGTATACTCTTTTTCTAACTGTAGTACCTTCTGAGGTTGCAGGCGTGCCATGACCTGGGAAGCTCCCGTCCCTCGAGTTCGGACAGTCTGTAGTAGCCCTTTCCAAGCACTTCTATAACTCGGTAGGGTCCTTTCCAGTTTGCTGCCAGCTTTCCCTCTCCTGGTCGAGTTGTTCCGATATCATTTCGGATTAGGACGAGATCATTTTCTATGAAACTTCTCGGCACCACCTTTTGATTATATCTGGAAGCCATTCGATGTTTTAGAGCTTCTTCCCTGATTCGAGCTCTTTCTTGGGTTTCGGGTAACAAGTCGAGCTCTTCTCTCTGAAGTTGGAATTTCGCTCCTTCATTGTAGTGAACTACTCTTGGCGATCCTTCCTCGATTTCTACTGGAATCATTGCTTCTATTCCATATGCTAATCGGAAGGGGGATTCCTTCGTGGTTGAATGTGGAGTTGTTCGATATGCCCATAGGACCTGTGGCAGCTCTTCTGCCCAGGCTCCCTTTGCATTTTGTAGTCTCCGTTTTAGTCCAGCCAATATGACTTTGTTAGCCGCTTCGGCCTGTCCATTGGCTTGTGGATGCTCGACGGAGGTGTACTGGTGCTTTATTTTCAGGTCAGCTACTAGTTTTCTGAAGCCTGCGTATGTGAATTGAGTGCCATTGTCTGTAGTTATTGAATATGGAATCCCGAATCTTGTGACGATGTTTCTATATAAGAATTTCCGACTTCTTTGAGCGGTGGCATTGGCTAGGGGTTCTGCTTCGATCCACTTTGTAAAGTAATCTACGCCCACTATGAGAAATTTAACTTGTCCTGACCCCTGTGAGAAGGGGCCGAGAAGGTCGAGTCCCCATTTTGCGAATGGCCAAGGTGAAGTCACGTTGATGAGCTCTTCTGGTGGGGCGATGTGAAAGTTGGCATGTTTTTGACATGGTGGACATGTCTTTACAAATTCTGTGGCTTCTTTTTGTAAAGTTAGCCAATAGAATCCTGCCCGGAGTACTTTTTTTGTGAGAGCTCGCGCTCCGAGATGATTACCACAAATGCCGCTATGTATTTCTTCTAGCACTTCCTTTGTGTTGGAGGTCGGTACGCATTTTAGTAAAGGTATTGAGATTCCTCTTTTGTATAGGATGTTGTTTATGATGGTGTAGTACTGTGCCTCCCTTTTTAACTTCTTTGCCTCCTTTTCTTCTGCGGGGAGTGTTCCTTCTTTTAGGTAATTGATTATCGGAGTCATCCATCCTTGGTCCTGACTTGTTATGGCCAGGACTTGTTCCTCTTCCGAGATTGATGGGTTTTGCAACATTTCCTGGATGAGGCTTCTATTGTTGCCCCCTGGTTTGGTGCTGGCTAGTTTTGAGAGTGCATCAGCTCGGGCATTTCGTTCGCGGGTATGTGGCAGATTATATATTCCCCAACTTGTCCGAGCAGTTCCTTGGTTTTATCCAAATATTTTTTCATGGTGGGATCTTTGGCTTGGTAGTTCCCTGTTATTTGTGATGTGACTACTTGTGAATCGCTGTAAATGTTGAGTTTTTGAGCTCCGACTTCTTTAGCCAGCATCAAACCTGCTAACAGTGCTTCATATTCTGCCTGGTTATTGGAGGCCGGGAACCCGAACTTGAGGGAGAGCTCAACTTGGGTTCCTTGGTTGCTTTCTATTATCATGCCTGCGCCGCTTCCAGTTTTATTTGAGGAGCCATCCACATAGAGGTTCCATTCTGTGGGAGTTTCCGGGCTATCTGTGAATTCTGCGATGAAGTCGGCCAGATATTATGATTTGATGGCCATCCGAGCTTCATATTGGAGGTCGAACTTTGATAACTCGACTGCCCATTGTAGGATTCTGCCTGCTAAATCTGTTTTCTGTAGTATTCCTTTTATGGGTTGGTTAGTTCTGACCTTAATGGTATGAGCCTGAAAGTATGGGCGGAGTCGTCGAGATGTCAGGATGAGGGTATAGGCAAATTTTTCTATTTTCTGGTAATTCAGCTCAGATCCCTGTAGTCCTTTGCTAATGAAGTAGACGGGTTGTTGCCCATTTTCGTCTTCTCTGACTAGTGCTGAGGCTATCGCCCGACTTCCTACCGTGAGATATAATATAAGTGGTTCTCCTTCTTGTGGTCGAGATAGGATATGTGGACGTCCTAAGAACTCCTTGAAGTCCCGGAAAGCTTGCTCACATTCTGTCGTCCATTCGAACTGTTTTCCCTTTCTTAAAGTAGCATAGAAGGGGAGAGATCTTATCGCAGCTCCTGCTAAGAATCGGGATAGGGCGGCCAATCTCCCGTTGAGTTGCTGTACCTCTTTGACACAGGTTGGGCTTTTCATGTTGAGTATAGCTTGACATTTGTCTGGATTTGCCTCGATTCCCCTTTGTGTGAGCATGAATCCCAAGAATTTGCCTGCTTCAACAGCGAAGGTACATTTTGCGGGGTTGAGTCGCATGTCATGTTTCCTTATAGTGTTGAATACTTGGGACAGGTCGGACAGTAATGTATTTTCGCTTTGTGTTTTTATCAACATGTCGTCCACGTAAACTTCCATGATTTTCCCGATGTGAGCAGAGAAGACTTTATTCATTAACCTTTGATAAGTAGCTCCCGCGTTTTTGAGACCGAAAGGCATCACGATGTAGCAGTAGTTCGCTTTTGGTGTCAAGAATGATGTTTTTTCTTGATCTGGTGGATACATGGGGATTTGGTTATATCCTGAATAGGTGTCCATAAATGATAGGTATCTATATCCGGAGGAAGCATCTACCAGGGCGTCAATACTTGGGAGTGGATATAGATCTTTTGGGCAGGCTTTGTTGAGATCGGTGTAATCGGTACACATGCGCCACTTCCCATTTGATTTTTTCACCAGAACAACGTTGGCTAGCCATAGTGGGTACTTGACTTCTCTTATGAATCCTGCCTCCAGTAGCGTTTGCACTTGTTCTTCCACAGCTCGGGATCGCTCTGGTCCGAGTTTTCTTCGCTTCTGCTGCAACGGCCGAGATCCTGGATAGACCGCCAACTTGTTGGACATTAACTTAGGGTCTATGCCTGGCATGTCTGCGGCTTTCCATGCGAAGAGGTCGGCATTATCTCGCAGGAATTGTATTAGTGAGTTTTTTGAATCTCCTCCTAGGACCGTGCCGATATTAGTCGTTTTATCCGGGGTATCTCCAATCTGAACCTTATCTATCTCGCCTTCTGGGTGCGGACGAAGTTCCTCCCGACGCTGAGCTCCGCCGAGCTCAATTGTATGAAACTCTTCTCCTCTTCCTTTGAGTTTTAAGCTCTCGTTATAGCAACGACGTGCCATCCTTTAATCTACTTTTACAGTAGCTATCCCCTCTGTAGTTGGGAATTTCATGCATAGATGTGGGGTTGAGACTATTACGCCGAGTTGATTGAGTGTTGTCCGACCTATGAGAGCATTGTAGGCTGAACTTACGTCGACTACTATGTAGTCTATTTTGAGGGTCCTAGATTGGTTCCCTTTTCCAAAAGTAGTGTGTAGCGATACGTATCCCAACAGTTGTATCGGGGTGTCTCCTAGTCCGAACAGATTATTCGGGTATGCTCTAAGTTCCCTTTCGTCTAAACCGAGTTTGTCGAAAGCTGTTTTGAATAAGATGTCGGCAGAACTCCCTTGGTCCACTAGTGTGCGGTGTAGATTGGCATTTGCTAATATAATTGTGATGACCATGGGATCGTCGTGTCCCAGAATGATGCCGGATGCGTCCTTTTTAGTAAATGTTATCGCCGGGATGTCGGGTGCTTCCTCCTTTCCCTCAACGTGGTATACTTCTTTGAGATATCTCTTTCGGGATGATTTGGAGATCCCACCTCCTGCGAATCTGCCATGTATCATGTGGACGTGTCTTTCTGGTGTCCGAGGTGACCGTTCAGTTCGTCCATTATCTTCGTCTCTCCGTCTTTTTCTTTGGTCATCATCCCGGGTGGCCAGAAATCGATCTAATTTGCCTTCTCTTACCAATTTTTTTATGATGTTTTTCAAGTCGAAGCATTCGTTGGTAAAGTGCCCTTGAATCCGGTGGTATTCACAATATTCCTTCCGATTTCCTCCTCCCCTTTTGCCTTTGAGTGGTCGCGCTGGGGGAATTTTCTCTGTATGGCAGACTTCTTTGTATATGTCGACCAAGGATGCTTTGAGAGGAGTATAGTTGTGGTACTTTTTGACCTTCTCACCTTGTCGATCTTCTTTCTTTTTGGAGTCCTTGTCTTTGTCTCGGTAGGAGGCCCCATATTTTGAGGTTTCTCCCAACCGAGCGTTCTTTTCCATGTTGATGTATTTTTCTGCTCGCTCTTGTACTTCGTCTAAGGAGGTAGGATACTTTTTTGATATGGATTGGCTGAAAGGCCCTTCTCGTAAGCCATTGATAAGCCCCATGATGGCAGCCTCTGTTGGTAAACTTTGTATGTCCATGCACGTTTTGTTGAATCTTTCCATGTAGTTGCGGAGGCTCTCCCGATCTCCTTGCTTGATCCCTAGTAAACTAGGTGCGTGCTTGGCCTTATCTTTCTGGATGGAGAATCTGGCCAGGAACTTTTTGGGCAGGTCGTCGAAGTTTGTGATGCACTTCGGAGGTAGGTTGTCGAACCATCTGATCGCCGTTTTTGTGAGAGTTGTTGGAAAAGCTTTGCAGCGAACGGCGTCTAAGGCATCGGTAAGGTACATCCTGCTCCTAAAATTGCTAAGATGGTGGTTGGGATCTGTGGTGCCATCGTACAAAACCATATCCGGAAGCTTGAAGTCTTTTGGAATTTTGGTCTTCATAATTTTCCTGGTGAATGGGTCCTGTTCTTTGCGTGAAGTTTCCTCAGGAGTGGTCCGAGGAGCTTTCATTTTGAGGTCGGCCTCTAATTGCTGTAGTTTTTCTTCTAGTTCTCGTCGTCGCCATACCTCTCTTTGCAGATCTTTTCCGATCTCCCGTTGTTGCTGGGTTTCTTTCTCAAGTTGTTTTAAACGTTCTTGGAGTGCTTCCATGGCTCCCGGATTTGGTGAGTTTTTGTCCCCGTTGGATTCCGGGGTATCCTTTAGCGTAGTGTCCGCGTTCTTGTGCGGTGTACTGTTTTCTAGATCTGAATCGTGGTCGTTATCATGGCCGTCCGCCATGGTTTTGGGATGACTTCCAGGGTCCCCGGCAACGGCGCCAATGTTCCGAGGGTTACCTGAAACTGGAGGTCGATCTCGGATGAGATCTTCTGTACTGGTCGGAGATGACGTGTCCGGCTGGCTGATGACGGCCGAAGCTGTTGTGTCCGACTTACTGCACTGCTGATCCTTGGCCACCGGAGGGTGGGGGGTACCCGCAAGAGACTCCGATGCTTAAGTTAGCATGGGTATCAAACAGGTTTATTGTAGAATCAGAGTATGAGTTATACCTGGGTGCTCCAGTGTATTTATAATGATGAGAAGTGACCTTCTTAGATAAGATAAGTTAGTTATCTTATCTTATCTTATCTTATTTTTGGGCGAGGTTAGCTTATCTTCAACGAAACCGCCTTTATCTCTATAGGCTGGGATTGCCTTTGGATCCTGGGTCGTGTTCCTCTATTTGGGCCCTTTTATTGGGCTTTGCTGTCGATTTGGCCGAGTTCTTCGTAAAGAAGTCGGTCCGCTTGACCTGAACAGGTCGGTCGCTTCGCTACTGAACATCCCGGTTCGGACAGCTCGACCCAGGGTATGAACACCTCCATTGATTAGAGTGCTCAGAATCTGTGATTTCTTGGTGATATTCCCAGCCACCATTAGAATAGTCATTTGGTGATGGTGGGTAATATCCCATGAAATTTGTTTGATCATAAGATGAGTTGAACTCCATTTGAATTTTGTAAAACACATCACCAATGAAAATTGAAATTCATGTCACTGAGAAGAATTTCTTAGTGAGGCAATAACTCAAACACCTTGGTATCAGTTTAAAACAGAAAACAAAAACAAAGAAAATGCTTAATCTAGACTCCTCACCCACTTAATCATTGTTGATCTATATCAATCCCCGGCAACGGCGCCAAAAAATTGATGAGGGAAAAACGATTCCACACAAACTCACCGGCAAGTATACCAGGTCGCATCAAGTAGTAAAACTCACAAAAGTGAGGTCGATCCCACAGGGATTGATGGATCAAGCAACTTTAGCGAGTGATTAGTCTAGTGATGAGGGAAAAATGATTCCACACAAACTCACTGGCAAGTGTACCGGGTCGCATCAAGTAGTAATAACTCACAAGAGTGAAGTCGATCCCACAGGGATTGAAGGATTGAGCAACTTTAGTATGGTGATGAATTTAGTTAAGCGGATATTTGATGATTTGAGTGAAACTTGATTAACAGAAGAAAAATTGCAAGAAAATAAAAGGGAGAAGGTAAATTGACAAAATCTTAAAGTGCAAAATAAGTGTAGAAACTTAAAGTGCAAGAAAGTAAACAAGCTGAAACTTAAAGTGCAAGAAAGGTAAATAACTGGAACTTAAAGTGCAAGAAATTTAAATTGCTGAATCTACATTGATAGGAAACTTAAATTGCATCAAGAATAAAGGGATTTGGGTATTGGGATTTAAATTGAACTAGAAAATAGAAGTGCAGTGGATTAAAGAAGTATGAGATGAAGAAAAATTGCAGAAAAACTAAAACAAAAATGAAAAATTGCAGAAGAATCAAAACATCAAGAAAGCTTAGCTCAATTATGAAATCCTAAAAGAGAAATTTGACAATTGCAGGAGAGTAACAAGAACAGCAAGCAAATCTAGATCTCAATTACTCTCTTGACCAAAAAGTAAAGAAGAAATTGCAGAAGAAATAAAATAAAAACAGAAAAGAAGATTGAGATCAAATTGCCAATTCTTAGAACTACATAAAGAAAAAGTAAAAGATGATTCTCAGATGAAGAATTTCAGTGGAGTTCTTCAATCTGAGTTCAAAACCCAAAACAGAAAATAGAAGTTGCAGAAGAAAAGAAAAATGAACACAGAAAGCAAACTTAGATCTGATCCCAATTCCCTCAAATTCTAAAATTCTAGAAAGGAAAAATAAAAACTGCTTCAAACGTCCTTTCTCAAAATAAACTTTCTCCTATTTATACACTTTCTATTTTCAGTCATTGAGAAATTAGAATGGGCGTTTGGGTTGGCCTTGAATGAAAGTGGGTTGGGGTGCATTGTAGCTTCTTCCAGTGGAACGTTCCGTGCATGAATTGAGCGCTGCGTGATGAATGAGAGTTTTATGTTGGTTCAGAATCGATCAAGACAAGCATCAAGTCGTGGGTAGCATAGTCCAAACCAACAATGAATTCTCATTGTCAAATATTAAATTCAAAACATATAAACTGAGAGTATTTAACTCCCGGGTCGTCTTCCCTAGGAGTTGCAATGAAGTGTATAGTCATTGGCTATGAAGGAGGAAAGCATGGGGATTGGGAATGAAAGCAAGAGAGCAAGAAATGTAAATAACAAGGAAGCAAATAAACATGCAACGTATGTAAATGGCAACTCTTGGCAAGAATTGGGGAATTTAGGTTTCCTATCCTAGTTGTGGACCAAAAATATGGCAATTGTGTGGAAGCAATCCAAATCAATCAATCCTCCTTGAGAATTAGTCAAAAGAGTGTAATTGATCTCAATCCATAAGTCCTAGTCAACTCACTAATTACTTAGTGAAAGACTAGCGTCAATGGAAACCAAACCAATTAACCATTCTCACACAATGCGGAATGGCCATCCACAACTCAATTCCACCCATGATGACAAGTCATCCTAGCCTATTTTAGCTAGTCTTTTTCTTTAGTTTTCATTAGAATTATGCACTTTCTTGAGCTACAAGCAAGTTAATTGAGTAGATTTTCATGTTTCCCTTGATTGAACTAACCATATGTGAATTCATGCCATTTCATGAGGTTTTGTGCTATATTTGTTGCATATTATGAAAGAATGAATATCTCATGATTTTGAGCATAGCTTTGATTAGTTTGGTTGATTAATGATAGGTGAAGAAAGCTTGGAGAAAGGTTGAAGCAAAGAGGAATGGCTAGAAGTGAAGAATGGAAGTTGATCTTGGAGGCATGAAGTTAGCCCCAACGTTAGCCCCCTAACTTGGAGGCTAACGTTGGGCATGAAGTACTCCCTGGGCTCCCCACGTTTGAGCCAACGTTAGCCCCCTAACTTGGAGGCTAACGTTGGCACATGACATTGCAAGGAAGAGGCCAACGTTAGCTCCAACGTTAGCCCCCTAACTTGGAGGCTAACGTTGGAACTTGAAATTCATCCCTGGGCAAGCCAACGTTTGCGCCAACATTAGCCCCCTAACTTGGAGGCTAACGTTGGCACATGAGTTATAAAGTGGGAGAAGGCCAACGTTTGAGCCAACATTAGCCCCCTAACTTGGAGGCTAACGTTGGCACATGAATCACAAAGGGAGGGGCACCAACGTTTGCGCCAACGTTAGCCCCCTAACTTGGAGGCTAACGTTGGCACCACTAGCACTAAGCAAGGCCAACGTTAGGGTCAAAGTTAGACCCCTAACGTTGGCACCAACGTCCAAACCAGAAAATCATGCTTGCTGCTATGAAAAGTTGGGGTCAAAGTTAGACCCCTAACTTTGGCCCTAACGTTGGGACCAACTATGGCTAACTTCAAAACCGGTTCAATTGGTTCACTTCGGTTCTTCTTCAAACTTCAAGAGCAATCAACCAAGGCCTCTTTCAACCCAATTCCACCAAGAACAAAGGCCCAACTCAAGGCTTGAAGATCATTTTGGAAAGTGTATAAATAGGATAGAATTCAAGTTATTCGGGGAGCTTTCTTTTTGGAATTTTCATAATAGTTTTTGGAGAGCTTTTGAACTTAACTTTTCTTTGCTTTCATTGCTTTCATTTTCATTTACACTTTTGTCTTGGATCTTGGATTAGAGAATTGAAGAAATTCTGTTTCAATCTCAATCTTGGATCTCTCTGTTTTTTTATTGTTAATTGAATTGAATTTCCGGTTCATTGTTCTTCATCTCTTTTCTTTGCAATTTACAATTTCCTTGCTATTGTTCTTGTTGGATCTAGGAAGGCATTGAGATCTAGACTTAGTTTTCTAGTCTCTGGGTCCTGAGATCTGAATTTCTCATTTCAATTCCCTGTTTATTACTTTTTCTACTTTATTCCAATACCAATCTAATAACCAACCCACCAACCAAAGTGCCTACCATCCATCACCCACATCTCATAACCCACCTCAAGTATCACCTGAAGCCCAAAGAATCACTCACTTGGAAGCCATGATAGACAAAATGTTGAAACACCAAGAAATGGTAGCCAAGAATCAGGAAGCCTCTATAAAGAGCCTAGAGAGACAGATGGGGCAAATCTCCAAGCAAGTATCTGTTGAGAGATCTTCAAACTCACTGCCCAGTGACACAATTCCAAATCCCAAGGAAGAATGCAAGGCAATACAATTGAGGAGTGGGAGAACATTGATAAGCAACAATGACACTACAAGGAAGCAAGCAGAGAACATCAAAGAACCAACAGAGGATGAGAATCAAACAAAGGCAGATGAGGCTAAGGAGCAAGATGTGATACCAAACAAAGACACTGAGAAACTCAAAGAGAGGGACAACCAGCCACATAGCTCAAAGGAAGTAGCTCAGGGGCAGCAGCAAATGGGAAAAAGCATCACACCCCCACTGCCTTACCCTCAGAGGTTCAGCAAAGAGATTAAAGACAAGCATTTCCACAAATTCCTTGAGATTTTTAAGAAGCTGGAAATCAACATTCCCTTTTCTGAAGCACTTGAGCAAATGCCTCTATACTCCAAGTTTCTGAAGGATCTCATCAACAAGAAAAGAAGCTGGGATGAGAAAGAAACCATAAGGATTACTGAAGAATGCAGGGCCTTGATTCAAAAGGGGCTTCCTCCCAAGCTTGAGGACCCAGGGAGCTTCTTGTTGCCTTGCACCATTGGGAAATTGACAATCACTAAAGCAATGTGTGATCTCGGAGCAAGTATTAACTTAATATCATCCTCCTTGATGAAAAAGCTGCATATAGAGGAGGTCAAACCAGTACAAATGTCTCTGGAGCTGGTAGACAAGTCAATAGTATACCCCAGGGGTGTAATTGAAAATCTCTTGGTCAAGGTGGACAGTTTTATATACCCTGCTGATTTTGTGGTTCTAGAATCAAATGATGATGATGGTGTCTCTGTTATAATGGGAAGGCCATTCTTGGCCACTGCTAGAGCTATCATAGATGTAGAGGAAGGGGAATTAACTCTAAGGATGCATGACCAGAGCATCACTCTGAAGGTGTTTCCAGAAGCACAATTTAGCAAGGAAGAGAAAGATTATATGAAGAGTGCCCAGGAAAGTCACAGCAACATCCCAATACTAAGGAATGTGCAGACTGATGAAAAAGCCTAAAAAGAGGATAGTAGAGTATTAGCCACTGAAAAGAGAGGCCCCCAAGGAAAGCCTATGGCCAGAAAAGAAAGATCAACAAAAGGAAAGATGAAACGCAGAAACAAAGCAAAAAGGGGCTGGAAAAATAGAAAGATTCCAACAGAGGGGCTTTCCAAAGGTGACAAAGTGCAACTGATATATCAACAGTTGGGGGCAAATCAACAAACCGAGGATTACTACACTGTCAGCAACATACTATCATTAGAGCATGCTGAAATTGAACACCAGAGAACAAAGAAGAGGATCACGGTCAGGGGAGACAAGTTGAGGCCCTACAAGCACCAACCACCATAAAAGAAAGCTCCAATGTCAAGCTAGTGACAATAAAAGAGCGCTCCATGGGAGGCAACCCATGATTTAAGATTCATGTTATTTTAAATTCAATAAGTTATGATCACTTGATGCATGAATTCTTTTCTCTTTTCACGAACGTGTCCATTTATTGCATGCACTATTTTGAAACATATGCTAAGTTTGGTGTGTCTTCAAGCACACTTAACCAATATCATAAAGGATTTTGTTTCACATGCTTAAAATATTTTGATAGAGCATATGGCCGAACACTAAGTTTGGTGTCCACATAGCTTCATGAAAATTTGAAATTCATGCATCAATAATCACACTTTTGTTATTTTTCAAAACCTTATAAATAGAATTTTTTTTATAATGAAGGCATTAATTGTGATAAACCCTTTGACAAGAAACAAGTTTGATGTTCATCAAACCTTGATGCACCAATTCAAGGATACAATTAATCCTTCATGAAAAAAAAAAAAGAGAAAAAGAAAGTATGATGAAAACGATTCTTATGAACATTTAAACTTCACTAATTGGAAGAAGAAACTCATTTTCTTTATATATTACCAAACATCAAGTTTGGTGTCTTCCAAAGGAAGTGTCACGGTTTAAATGAGACAAGGATTGAGGGTTCATAAAGTTTTAATAAAAAAGTACACCCTTGCTACGGTTGGATGAGACTAATGTGTGTTGTCTTATTGTGGTGACTAGGAAGTCAAAGAATCTTCAAAGAAAAGGACAAGACAAAGGAAAGCATAGCATAAGGACAAAATCCTATCATATGCTTCAAGTAAGAAATCTGCCACTCCTTGAGAATGATCACGGCAAAGGCAAGGGAAGGAGCAAATCTTGTCTTCATTCATCCATACATGCACACCCTTGATTCCCATAAGGTCTAATTGCATCCTAGCCCTTCATTGCTCATTTAAAAGCATACCACCTTCAAGCCATGCACATAACCGAATCACTCCTCAACATAACAAGCCTTGTGCAACCTTTCTTCCACTTTAAACTCTAACCACTTAAACTTCTCTTCATAATCTCTTGTCATAACAAATTCAGTCCGAATCACTGTTTCCTCCAACCACACATCAAAATCTCCAACATTCTTCACATTCCCTCTCAACCAACCAAGCGATCATGGCATCCTCATCAAGAACCAAACGACGAAAAGGAAAAGATCCAATAGTGGAGGAAGAAACACATGAATATGACCAATGGAGGTTCAAGTCTTGGTCTCATCAAATGCAAATTCAATGGATGAACGAGAAAAAAATCTATCCTGAAATTCCATTCATGTTGCCGGATGATGGATGTCAAGAAATAAAGAACAAAATCCGGAAGAGGAGATGGGAGGAACTTACATCGCCAACCACCCGAGTTAATGCCAACATCATAAGAGAGTTCTATGCAAATGTCCCAAGGATTGACATGCGTGAACCCCCAACGTACAAGAGCTATGTGCGTGGGATGGAAGTAGACTTTAGCCCGGAGGCAATCAAAAAAGTCTTGAAACTAAAGTCAGTCCGCTTTGATGAACCGGGATACCAACAAAGATTGACTGAGAATCAAGATTATGAGGAGATTGCAAGAGACATTTGTTTTGAGAACTCAGAATGGGAAGGAGACAACAAGAACAGATACAAGTTCCTAAAGAGATGTAACCTCATTCCGGAAGCAAAAGGTTGGTATGAGTTGATGAAAAGATCAATTCTGGGGACAGTGAACACCTCAGAAGTTAACAGGGAGAGAGACTTAATGCTGCATTGTATCATGGTGGGTGGAGAAATAAGAGTTCATGAAATCCTTTCAAGAGACATTCAAAAGATAGCTGAAAAGAATTCGGCCGGATCTTGGTTGTACTATCCGAGCACCATTTGGAAGTTGTGTGCAAAGGCTAAAGTCCCATTGGAAGAGGAGAATCCAATGTGGTTAAGCCAAGGCATGCCCATAACCATTGAGCGGATGATGATACCCCTTGAAGCACATCAAGGCCGAAGGCCACATGGAGGAAGGGAAAGAGAAGAGCAAATGGAAGAAGATAAGCCACACATGGAAGAAGAGCCACAAGAGGAGGAGGAGCAGCCACACTTTTTCCCACATGGCAATATGGATATGACTCAAATGCAAGAAGCAATAGGGAGATTGTCTCAACAGTACACGAGAATCCAAGAGAGGCAAGAGGAGTACCATTCTCTGTACATGCAAAACCAACAAGCACAGGAAGAAAGAGAGCTAAGAATCATCAACAAACAAAATGAATTCGAATCAAGATTTCTTGCGATGCAAGAAGAACATACCTTTCAATCTCATGAATCTTTTGGGAAGTTGGAACAAATGCAAGCTGAAAGTTTAAAAGCTTTCAAGGAGTTCACAACACTCCAAGAAGCAAGGTATGAAGTGCAAGCTGATTATAATGTCAATAGCCAAATCAAACTAAACTATATTGGAGAACATATGCACAACATGGATCCGGCATTCCCAACTTTTGATGAATTTTTCAAAATGAGAAGTGAGATGGAAGTGAACAGGGCTATGAGACTTGAAGATAGAGTGGAAGAGGCTATGAATAGGGCTGGCTTTTGGCAAGATCAACAAGAACCAAACAAGGATGGTGGGAACACTAGCAGCCAAGTGTATGAAAGGAGAAAGAAAAGGCATGACAAATGAAAGGTGGACTTGCTCCTTATTCATCACTACAAAATTCAATCTGTTCTAAATTGTCTTTGCAATTCCAAGTAGTCCGTTTTAATTAAAAATCTTTGCATTATGTTTGTTTCTTTCAAAATAAGTAGGCTAGTTTTTTTTTATGTTGGCTTGTGTGTTCATTTTCACTTAACAAGAAGCATATGTTATCCCCTGCATCTTTTAATTCAATAAAAGAACAGTTTGAATGTGAAGAATAATAGTCTCTGTTAGTTAGAAGTGGAATAAAAGTAAGTGGTGGTATGTGTGTGATTGTATAATAGCTCACTTTTAGTGAATAAAGAGCTAGGATATCTCCTTCTAAGTAAAGAGTGGCCTACTGTCTATGAATCTCAATTGAATTGAAATCCTTGGTTAGAAAGAAAAACAAAAAGAAGGAAAGAACAAAGAGAGCCAAAAAGTGGCAAAAGAAAAGAAAAACAAAAAGAAACAAAGCTGGACACCAATAGCTTGAACCTTAAAGTATATGTCTATGATGTCTTTGTACTAGGATCTGCTTGGATTAGTAAGCTCTTAGGAGTGCCTCAACACTTGGTGACTTGGGTTAACTAACCCGGGATCATCAGCTGAAAGTCCACTATTAAGAGCAACCTAACTACAAGACATTTAGTAGCCCAAAGAGGTGCTGGGCATCAATGTTTTAAGAAGGAATGTAAGCCAAGTGTCTATGGTGAATAATGTGTCAAGTATAAAGAAAAGAAAATGAACTTGCTACACATGACACTCAAATAAAGCTTATGAACAAAGTAATAACCAAGGATAAAGGAATAATGAGAGGTCATAGCAGTATGTCACTTGAAGTTTGAAGGAGATTTTCTAGGCCTAGGAGTCAATAAGAAGTGAGTATTTGCATATCCACATAAAACCCCATGAACTATCAATAATACTCTGCTAGCATGAACTTCATCTTCCATTTCATTCTTTCTTCTTAATAATTCATTTCTTGCTTGGGGACAAGCAAGCTTTAAGTTTGGTGTTGTGATGACAAGTCATCCTAGCCTATTTTAGCTAGTCTTTTTCTTTAGTTTTCATTAGAATTATGCACTTTCTTGAGCTACAAGCAAGTTAATTGAGTAGATTTTCATGTTTCCCTTGATTGAACCAACCATATGTGAATTCATGCCATTTCATGAGGTTTTGTGCTATATTTGTTGCATATTATGAAAGAATGAATATCTCATGATTTTGAGCATAGCTTTGATTAGTTTGGTTGATTAATGATAGGTGAAGAAAGCTTGGAGAAAGGTTGAAGCAAAGAGGAATGGCTAGAAGTGAAGAATGGAAGTTGATCTTGGAGGCATGAAGTTAGCCCCAACGTTAGCCCCCTAACTTGGAGGCTAACGTTGGGCATGAAGTACTCCCTGGGCTCCCCACGTTTGAGCCAACGTTAGCCCCCTAACTTGGAGGCTAACGTTGGCACATGACATTGCAAGGAAGAGGCCAACGTTAGCTCCAACGTTAGCCCCCTAACTTGGAGGCTAACGTTGGAACTTGAAATTCATCCCTGGGCAAGCCAACGTTTGCGCCAACGTTAGCCCCCTAACTTGGAGGCTAACGTTGGCACATGAGTTATAAAGTGGGAGAAGGCCAACGTTTGAGCCAACGTTAGTCCCCTAACTTGGAGGCTAACGTTGGCACATGAATCACAAAGGGAGGGGCACCAACGTTTGCGCCAACGTTAGCCCCCTAACTTGGAGGCTAACGTTGGCACCACTAGCACTAAGCAAGGCCAACGTTAGGGTCAAAGTTAGACCCCTAACGTTGGCACCAACGTCCAAACCAGAAAATCATGCTTGCTGCTATGAAAAGTTGGGGTCAAAGTTAGACCCCTAACTTTGGCCCTAACGTTGGGACCAACTATGGCTAACTTCAAAACCGGTTCAATTGGTTCACTTCGGTTCTTCTTCAAACTTCAAGAGCAATCAACCAAGGCCTCTTTCAACCCAATTCCACCAAGAACAAAGGCCCAACTCAAGGCTTGAAGATCATTTTGGAAAGTGTATAAATAGGATAGAATTCAAGTTATTCGGGGAGCTTTCTTTTTGGAATTTTCATAATAGTTTTCGGAGAGCTTTTGAACTTAACTTTTCTTTGCTTTCATTGCTTTCATTTTCATTTACATTTTTGTCTTGGATCTTGGATTAGAGAATTGAAGAAATTCTGTTTCAATCTCAATCTTGGATCTCTCTGTTTCTTTATTGTTAATTGAATTGAATTTCCGGTTCATTGTTCTTCATCTCTTTTCTTTGCAATTTACAATTTCCTTGCTATTGTTCTTGTTGGATCTAGGAAGGCATTGAGATCTAGACTTAGTTTTCTAGTCTCTGGGTCCTGAGATCTGAATTTCTCATTTCAATTCCCTGTTTATTACTTTTTCTGTTCATTTACTTTACTGCTTCAAGATCCGGTTCAATCCCAATTCCCTTTCCCTCTTCTGTTTGATGCAATTTAGTTTTTCCTTGTTTAATTTCTGCAAATCCACATCCCAATCCCCTTTACATTTCAAGCAATTTACATTCCTTGCACTTTAAGATTCCGCAATTTACATTTCTTGCACTCTAAGTTTCTGCCATTTAATTTCTTGTTCTTTAAGATTCAGCCATTTAATTCCCTGCTTTCTTTAATTTCATGCAATTTACATTCTGCAAGTCACAAATCACCCAACCAACACTTGATTCGCTTGACTAAATCAATCACTAAACTAAAATTGCTCAATCCTTCAATCCCTGTGGGATCGACCTCACTCCCGTGAGTTTTTATTACTTGATACGACCCGGTACACTTGCCGGTTAGTTTTGGGTGTTTTGGGAGAGATTCGTTTCTCATCAAAATATCTCATCAACCCACACATCCAATTTCTCAACAAAGAGTGAGAAAACTTAACATGCAAGAAATTAAAAGTCAAAAGCAATAAAAGTCAAAGCAAGTAAAATTAAAGTGCAAGTAAAGGAAACTTAAAATGCAAGAAACCTCTTGACAAGTAATTGAAGGCTAAGGTTACCTATACTAGTCATTGACCAGAAACATATGATGATTATGAAGAGTTAATCATACTTAGTCAACCTTACATTGAAGATAAGTCAAATAGGCATAGTTAATTTCAATCCCTAACTCCTATGTCAACACTAAGGGGTCACATAGAGTCAAGGGAAACCAAATCAACTAACTCACTCTAATATATCAACAATAATGGATATCGATGACTCAAGGATCACCAAAGTCAACAATTCCAAGCCAAGAGTGAAGAAAAACTAAGTGAAAACTAAGCCAAGCATTTTATCAAACACTTGGTGTGCACGAGAATAAAATAATATTAAATTGCATTAAAATAAATTCTAAAACTACCAAAGCAAGAAAATGACAATGACAACTCAAGAAAGCAATAAATGACAGGAAACATAAATTTGCATTAATTAGAATTAAAATGACAAAAGTGTTCATAAAACATAAAAGTGACAAAATAAAGGAAATAACAAGAGAAATGAAGAAGAACAAGATGCAATAACAATAAATGGCAAGGAAAAATAAATGAAAACAAGAATTAAAAGTAGAAATTGCAAGAAATTAAACTAAAGAACCCTAATTCTAAAGAGAGGGGGGAGCTTCTCTCTCTAGAAAGTAAGAGAAAACATAATAAAAACTAAACCTAATTGCCCCCCTTCATCCTTCTTCAATTTGGCCTTAAATAGCTTCAGAAAATGAGTTGGAATGTGTTTTGGAGGCCCAGAATTTGCCCCCAGCGATTTGCATTAATGAGCTCACGTGCAGGGACCTGTGCGGACGCACAGACGCGTGCGTCCGCACACATGCTGAAAATTGACCTGTGCGGACGCACAAGTAGACTTATGTTCACTATAGCAAATTGCATATCATTTTGAAGCCCCGGATGTTAGCTTTCCAATACCGCTAGAACAGCCTCATTTGGACCTCTGTAGCTCAAGTTATGACCAATTTAGTACCGAGAGGTCAGGATGGACAGCTTTCCAAATCTCATTTCTTCATGGTTTCTTATATTTTGCATGCTCTTCTCCTCACTTATCCAACCCATGCTTGCGTTGGAAACCTGAAATCACTTAACAAATATATCAAGGCACCAAATGGAATTAAAGTGAATAAAATTAACTAGAACTAAGCACAAAAGAGCATGTTTTCACATTTAAGCACAATTTAGGAAGAAAACTCAAAAGCATGCTATTTGGATGAATAAATGTGGGTTTATGTGATGAAATCCACTCACTTCAAACCAAAATATACCAACAAATATGGACTCATCACTGCACTCACTCCCTTGGTGTGCCCCCTCACGTGCGCATGTCCTTCTCTAGCGCTCCCTTAGCGAGCGCTGCGCTCCCATAGCGAGCGCTGCGCTCCCTTAGCGAGCGCTGCGCTCCCTTAGCGAGCGCTCTCCCTTGGTGCTTCTTTGGTGCGCGATTCCCTTCCTTGGCACTCCCATACTGAGCACTACGCTCTAATTTTGAGCGCTGCTTGGTGCGTAGGATGGACTCCCAACTTGAATGTCACGAAAAAGGTGACAACGTGAGCGCCACGCTCACTTTAGAAGTGAACGCTAGCCATGTTTGCTAGTGAGCATGGCGTTCTTCTTCTTAACGCAATGCTTCCCTAATTGCTTCCCCTTTCTCTTCATTTCTTCACCTACAAGCAACCAAACAAGCAATCATAATCTCACCAAAATTATAAGGACTTTGCATGATTCATGAAATCAATTAATTCTAGCATAAACCTTATAAGTTTTGTGTAAAATAAATGATGTTTGATTGATTCAAAATAATCACAAAAATCCACTCCAATCACTTACTTATTATGCAAGAAAGCGCATAAAACCTAATGAAACAAGTGAAAAATGCTTGTAAAACTAGCATAAGATGACTTGTCATCACAACACCAAACTTAAACCTTGCTTGTCCCCAAGTAAGCACTAAACATGAGAAGAAATGAGATAAAACAGAGAAGTATATATATGTCCTTATTTAGCAAGTAATAGAATTTGAACTATGGGGTTTTATGCAGACAAGATGCAGCTCAATTATTCTTTGCTGATAAATATGAAATGTCTCTTTGAGGATTCACTAGAGTTGCTGTTATAATTCCTTGCTCTTTTATTGATCCCTGCTAGCTTTTTCCTTCTTTCTTTTGCTTAGAAACTTATTTTTCAATGATAGCTCAGTGTCAAATGTTGCAGTAGCCTTTTGGCTCAAATTTTCTCAACATCTCTTCACTACAGACACTTGGCTCACAATTCTTCTTAGGAACATTGATGCCCAGCACCTCTTTGGGTCACTAAATGCTTTGTAACTAGGTTGCTCTTGATAATGGGCTTTCGGTTGGTAATTCCGGATTAGTTAATCCAAGTTACCAAGTTTTAAAAGACTCCTCAGAACCTAATTTTCCAAGCATATCCTAGTACAAGAAGCACCACAGGCATATGTCCTAAGGTCCAAGCTATTGGTGTCTAGCCTTATTATTTTTTTCTTTCATTCTTGTTTCCAATCCTTGGCTTTTCTTTTCTTTTTCCTTCTTACTTTTCTTTATTTTCTAGGGATATTTATTAATTGGAGGTTTTATAATAGCAACTAAGTTCACACTACAAAAGACATTCTATTCTGCAGCTTTTATTATTGAGCTTATCATCTAATCAAGCAATTACCACCATTGAACTTTATTCTAATTCCTACTACATTGGACAATCACCTTCTATTTCAAACATTTTCTCTTATTGATGCTGGAAGGAAACAAGACAGAATTTAATGCAGATGAGTAATAACAAGTATAATGCAGATCCTAATAAGAAATCTACTAAGATATGAAAGTGCAGAACATAAAATATTTTGAGGCATATCATGTTTCAGATATGCATCATCCTTATTTAATTAAAACTATAAAAGGGACTCCACCACATCTAGTTGTTGTGCTGTTTCCCTCTACTGGATTTTCCTTTCTTCTTTGGCTCCTGCTTCCGCTTCTTGTTTGTTTCTTGGGGTTCTTCAACAGGGCATATACGATCCCAAATGTGGTCTACCTGATCCCAGAGCCTAGCATCCTTCAATCCTTGTTGCATGTGTGCTGCATTTTTCTTGGCTTTTGCTCTCTGATGGTCTACCAATTCTTGGCATTGAACATATGGCTTGATCTCTCGGTTCAATATTGGCATGCCACAGACTACATAGTCTAACTTTGCTTGAGTTTCTATATCATACTCCATTCTGTCCAAGTACCTATGCTCTCCAATTGTATGATATATATTCTTCCATTGGTAAAGATTTTGGATGTACTCTCCTTGCTTGGCTTGTTGTAGGGACAATTTATTAAATGATTCTTGAGAGTACGCCGATTGTTCCCTTTGCCAATCAAGAGTTATTGCTTGAAATTCTCTCTGTTGATCCAACATCTTGAGCTAGAAGTTTTCTTGTTGTTCCATCATTTACTGCCGCCAATGCTCTTGTTGTTCTTGGGCTTTCAGGTACTGCTCTTGTTGCTTCAAATATTGCTCCTGTTGTTGCTCTTGTGCTCTCATATATTGTTGAGACATTTCTTCAATGGCTCTTTGCATTTGGCTTAAGTCCATTGCACTAGAAGCTTGTTCTCCCTCCATTTGTAGTCTCCTTTTTCTTCCTTGAGTTCTTCTCTCTTCCTGGGTTTCAGTGATACCATCCATTTTTTGCTTGGTGATTTATGGGAAACCTAATGAATGTCTATGATAATTAGTATATTTATTATAAGGAACATTTTATTTTCTACTTTAATGCAATAAACTCATAAAATGATGCAATATATGGTTTATCTATTCATGAATTTGAAGCTTTGAGCAAAAGTGATTTTCTTAAAATTCATAGCATATGTAGACACCAAACTTAATGTTTGGCTATATATTTCAATGGAATGAATGAGTATATATCCTAAAATGGTTTTATGATCAGCATGCTTGAAAAGCTCTTTTAAAGTGCCTTTAGGCACACCAAACTTAGGAATCAAACATATGCTTCAAAATGATGTGTGCAGTTATCAAATCTGCTCATGAGAGCTCAAAATTATGCTAGAAAAACCATTAATTATTGAAATTAAAACAAAAGCAAGGATATTAAATCATGGGTTGCCTCCCATGGAGCACTCTTTTATTGTCACTAGCTTGACATTGGGTCCTTGTTAGGGTGGCTGATGATTATGGTGCCTTAGCTTGTCCCCTATCACTGTGAGCCTTCTTCCTGTGCCTTGATGATCAATTTCGATATGCTCCAACGAGAGTATCTTATTAACAGTGTAATAATCATCAGTTTGTGGGCCTGTCTCCAACTGTTAGTATATCAGTTGCACTTTGTCTCCTTTAGAGAACCCTTCAGTTGGGATTCTTTTGTTTCTTCATCCTTTTGGAATCCTTTTCTTGCTCTTCTTTCCTTTCTTTGGTGGCTCTTCTGTCTTTACAACAGGCTTTATATCAGGGTCTGTCTTCCTTATGATCAACTCCTCACTTTCTTCCTGCCTTCTCTTCTCATTCTTTACATCTTCCTTTTCCTTTTGTTCTTCTCCATTGTTTGTCTTTTGCTTTGAAGGTGAGCTGATTAGTGCTTCATTGGGTTTTTCTTTCCAATGTAAATCTTCTTCTTCAACCCTCATGCAGCTTTTCTCTTCAACAGTATGCTGTATTTCCTGGAAGACATTTAGAGTGATCTTCTCATTATTTACCCTCAAAGTCATTTTTCCTTATTCCACATCAATGATGGCCCTTGCTGCTGCCAGGAAAGGTCTTCCCAATATAATAGAGTCATTCCCCTCTTCACCTAAGTTCATGATTACAAAATCTGCTGGAAATATGAATTTCCCTACTCTGACCAAGAGATTTTCAATCACCCCCTTGAGAATTACCAGAGATCTATCCACTAGCTCCAATGACATCTGTGTAGGCTTTACTTCTTCTATAGATAGCCTTCTCATCATAGACAAAGGCATTAGGTTGATACTGGATCCTAAATCACACAGTGCCTTGTCAATGATTATGTTACCAATGGTACAAGGCAAGAAGAAGCTCCCAGGATCTTTGAGTTTTGGTGGGAGGCCTTCTTGGATCACCGCACTGCATTCTTGTGTCAAGATCACTGTCTCTTTTTCATTCCATCTCCTCTTCTTGTTGATAAGTTCTTTTAAGAACTTTGCATACAAGGGCATTTTCTCCAATGCTTCAGCAAGAGGAATATTAATTTTCAGCTTCTTGAAAACCTCTAGGAACTTCGTAAATTGTTGATCTTTGAGCTCCTTCTGTAATCTTTGAGGGTATGGCAGAGGAGGGGTGTAAGTCTTCACTATCTTCCTCTGTTCTTGTGATTGCTCCTCCATGACTTGCTTTCCCTTCTTTGAAGCTTGTGGTTGTTCCTCTTTCTTCCTGAGCTTTTCTTGGTCCTTCTCCTTAAGTGTCACTTCTTCCTTGCTGATGGTCTCATCATTCTCAGCTGGCCTCTTGTTAGTTTCTTTGTCATTTACCAAAGTTCTTCCACTCCTTAATTAGATTGCTTTGCATTCTTCTTTGGGATTGGGAATGGTGTCACTTGGTAATGTATTGGGTGCTCTTTCAGCCACTGTTTGCTTGGACAATTGGCCAATTTGCCTCTCTAGATTCCGCAGTGAAGCTTCATGGTTCTAATGGGCCAATTCTTGATGCTTGATCATCTTTTCCATCATTATCTTCAAGTTGGAGATCCTTTGAGATTCTTTGGGTGGTTGTGGTTGATTATGGGATGTTGAGGGTGGATGATAGTTATTTTGCTTAGTGGATGGGTTGTTGGGTGGATAGTAGTTAGGTTGGAGTTGATTGTTTGTGGTTTTCTGTATTGGTCTTGGTTAGTGTTCTGATGGTTTTGATGGTTCGTGTTTCTGGAATTGTTTTGGGTTGAGTTTCTTTGCCAAGGTTACTGGTTCTGGTTCTCTCTGATGCCAGGGCATCTTAGGCTAGTTTCACTAACCTTTTTCTTTGTTTTTTATAGGCTTTATGCACTTTCTTGAGCTATAAGTAAGCAAATTGGGTAGAAATTCATGTATGGCTATATTCATTCAACCATAAGTAATTTGGTGCAATTTCATGATGATTTATGTGATTACTTGTATGCTAATAATGATAAGAATTCTCATGATTTTAGCAAAGTTTTGATGCATTCATTGGTTGATGATAGGTGAAGGAAAGTATGGAGGAAGGTTGAAAAAGGAGTACGGAAAGGATGAAGAGGAAGCAACATTGGTGGCAAGTTTGACCACCAACGTTGCCTCAAACATTGGAAGAGAAACAGAGCCCCTCTCTGTAACATGGCTAATGCTCACGTTGGAGGTGGCGTTAGGGGTCCAACGTCAACCCCAACATTGTGAGAAAATGATCAATTCTGGGGTTGAAAGATTTTTGAGTGGCGCGTGTGCATCCATGATGTGTACGCGTGAAAAAGCAATTTTTGACATCCACGCGGAAGCGTGCATCATGCGTACGCGTAAAGGCCATAACCGGACGTTAAAGGTCTAATGTTGCATCAAATGCTACCTCCAACGTCCGCGATGCCCAGCCCAGAATTGAGAGTGGAAAATTTTGAATCGACACGTACGCGTCAGTGATGCGTACGCGCGGACGAAAAAAAAAAGCAATGGGCGCCTAAGCGCACATTTCGCGTACGCGCCAAAATGCCAATGTTGGAGGGAACGTTGGAGGTCCAACACTGCCTCCAATGTCCCCTACCTTGTTTTAAATCTGGAAAATAAAATTTTGGCATCCACACGCACGCACACAGTACGCGTACGCATGGATGAGCATTTTTGGCCTTTTGCCCTGAAGCGCACGGTACGCGTACGCGCGGATCATCTAACGTTGGCCCTCTAACGTTGAGTCAAACGCCAATGACAGCAAGCTTTCTGGCTTTTGCTGGTCTGATTCAAAGTGGCGTTTTAGTCAACGTTGGCCCTCAAACGTTGACTCAAGCGTGAAGCATCAGTGTTCCAAATTTCAAATAGATCTCTTCCCAACATCAAGGGCAACCAATTTGAGCCATCTTCAACCCAATTCCATCAAGGCCAAAAGCCCAATTCAAGGCTTGAAGATCAATAGAAGAAAGTGTATAAATAGCTTAGAATTTAAGTTAGGGAGGACTTTTCACCATTTTTTTTATTTTTGTTTTGTTTTCATTTACTGCACTTTGAATTTCAGAATGTATTTTACAATTCCAATTTCCATTTTGAGAGCTATGAACAACTAAACTCCTTTCATTGGGTTAGAGAGCTCTATGTAATTCAATGGATCAATATTAGTTTTCATTCATCTTCTTCTTTCTTTTCTCTTGAGTTTACTAGAAAGCTTTCGTTCTTCATCCAGTTGGATAGTTATCTTAGGAAAGAAGCTATTCATAATTTGATCTCCTCGGAACCTTCGAAGAGGAATGAGGAGATCATGCTAGAAATGCTTTCTCACATTGGATTAGATTGGGGTTTGGATGGATATAGTGACATGTAATCCTACCAACACTTTAATCTATGAATTTGTGGGGTATAATCAGTGATTAAACTTCATCTCTTCCCATTAGCACTTAAATCAAGGAATTGGGCAATTGTTCATGCTTAGAGAGATTGGTGAGCCAAGAAATTGGAATTCAATCACTTAAGATTGCCAAGGAGATCAATGAATGCATTGATTGCGGAAGAGATGAAAATGAATTTGATCCGGAGAATTATACATCTCCTGAACCCAATGATTTCCCATCTCTGATCTACCCATTCTATTTACTTTCTGCTCTTTAATTTCATGCTAAGTCCCCTTCCCATTTAATTTCTCGGAATTTAAGCTTCTGCTCTTTAATTCCATGCAATTTAATTTTCTGTTTCTTTAATTTTTTACAATTTAAGTTTCCCACCAATTTTACTTTCTACAATTCCCAATTGTAGTCCGATTTTGCTCAACTAGCATAATTCTCCAATTAACATTGCTCAATCTACCAATCCCTGTGGGATTCGACCTCACTCTTTTGTGAGTTTTTACTTGTCGACAATCCGGTGCACTTTCTAGAAGAAAATTTGTTGAGAGGCAAGTTTTCATGTATCAAGTTTATGGTGCCGTTGCCGGGGATTGGTTTTGTATTGACAATTACTAAATTGAAGGATACCTAGATTGAGCACTTTTATTTTTGTTTGATTTATTGAATTTTTAATTTCAGTTGTTCCTTTTCAATTGCTGCAATTTTTGGTTATTTCTTTTTAATTTTTTTTACTTCTTTACTTTCCAGCAAGCTAACATACTAACTATTTGATAAATTGCCCTAACAAAGCTAACTATACTCTGTTTTAGTTGACTTTGTACTGGTTGTTTCTTGTACTTATTCATTGTATGACAGGTAGGAGGAATGAAATTTCAACCTCATTTGATAGTGAACCGGAAAGAACTTTCCTAAGATTAAGGAGGGAAGCTAGAGGAAAGAGGGTTGTTGGTGCAGAAGAAGAGGAAGAATACTTTGATATAACCATGGAGGATGATAGGGAAAATCACCATGAAGAAGAGGTGAATAACCATGCCAGAAGGGGTAGAGCTAACCCTGTTGGGCAAGAGAGGAGAGTTTTGGGATCATACATCAATCCAAATCCAAGAAATTGTGGTAGCAGCATTCAGAGGCCAACCGTCCATGCTAACAATTTCGAATTAAAGCCTTAGCTCATAACTCTTGTCCAGAATAACTGTTCTTTTGGAGGAAGTGCACAAGAGGATCCTAATGAACATCTCACTAAATTCCAAAGGATATGTGAGACAGTTAAGTCTAATGGTGTTCATCCCGACACCTATAGATTGTTACTATTTCTATTTTCTTTGAGAGACAAGGCATCAAAATGGCTAGAGTCATTCCTCAAGGAAAGCTTAACCACATGGGAAGATGTAATGAGTAGATTCTTGACAAGGTTATACCCTCCACAAAGAGTAAACAGGCTAAGAACTGAAGTGCAAACATTTAGACAACAAGATGGTGAAACTCTTTATGAAGCCTGGGAGAGATTCAAAGACTTGACAAAGAAATGCCCCCTGACATGTTTAATGAGTGGGTGCAAATTCACACCTTCTATGAAGCGCTAAATTGTGAATCAAGGAACATTGTAGACCACTCATCAGGAGGTTCCCTAAACAAGAAGAAGACCATTGAAGAGGCTATTGATGTTATAGAGACAGTAGCTGACAATGAGTATTTTTATGCCCCTGATAGAAGCAACAACAGGGGAGTCCTAGAATTGAACCATATGGATGCAATCCTGGCCCAGAACAAGATGATTACCAAGAAACTGGCTGAATTGACCAAGAAAATGGAGAAGACCCAGGTTGCAGCTATCCACACTCAATTATCACCTCAAGAAGAAGTAAAGACAGAAGAAAGAGCTAATTACCTTGGAAACTCATCTAGGCAAGCCAATGATCCATACACTAAAACCTATAATTCTGGTTGGAGGAATCACCCAAACTTTGGGTGGGGAAACCAACAAAACCAAGGCCAAGATCACAGACCTAATAATCCAACCCAATACAATAACTCTACTCACCAAAACCCAAACCAAAAACCATACTACACCACACAAAACATCCATTCACAGCCACCATACCACTACCATAACAACCACTCTCAACACTCCAATTCCACCCAACCATCACCACATGATGAGGATAGAATGGCCAGGATGGAAGATATGCTTGCAAACCTCAACAAAGAGTGTGAAGAAATGAAAAAATTCTAGGAAGAGGAGAGAGGTATTATGAAAAGTCGAGGGGAGGTTCTTAAGAATCTCGAATTGCAAGTAGGACATCTTTCACAACAATTTCCAAGGCCCACGGATAGTTTCCCAAGTGATACAAAGAAAAACCCAAGAGGGAAATGAAGAAGGTAAGGTGGAAGAATGCAAGTCAATTAATCTAAGCAGTGAAGAAGGTCTGAAGGAAGAATGCCCCATACACTTAGAGCATGATGAAGGAAAGCCAAGGAAGGATGTAAGAGAGATAGAGAAAATGGCTAGCCCTGAACAGAGGAAAAAATAAAAAGAGAAAGAACACTTCAAACCCTTTGTGCCACAAGCACCATTCCCACAGAGACTTACGGAAAGTGAGGAAAATAGGTTGTATTCAAGATTCCTAGACATTTTTGCAACTCTCAATATGAACATTCCCTTCATAAAGATTCTTCAATAGATGCCAACATACATCAGGTGCATGAAAGAATTGTTGACCAAGAAAGGAACCTTAAAAAGGGGACAAACAGTGACAATGAACAAGGAATGCAATGCCCTCATCAAGAAAGACATACTCATGAAGAAAAAAGATCCAGGGAGTTTTCATATTCCATGTGCCATAGGAGAGACAAAAATTGATAGAGGATTCTGCGACTTAGGAGCTAGCATAAATGTGATGCCTCTATCTCCTATGAAGAAGTTGCAAATCAATGAGCTAAGATCCACAGCTGTAATCGTCCAATTGGCAGATAAAACTCAGAAGAAGGCTGAAGGACTGATTGAAAATTTATTGGTGAAAGTAGGAAACTACTTCCTCCCCACTGACTTTGTTGTTCTGGACATGGAAGAAAGCTACCTCCACCCCATTATTATTGGGAGACCATTTTTAGCCACTAGAAGAGCCCTCATTGATGTAGAACAAGTAGAGTTGGTATTGAGGATACATGATGAGCAGCTCACTTTCCAAGCCTTCAAATCGGTGCATGAATTTGAGCAAGAGAGCAAGGGATTAAAAGAAGGGCAGCATCTGGAGCTCTCATTGATGGATAAATAGGAAGCTCAAGAGAAGAAGCAACCAATGGAGTTCAAGGAAGAGCCGAAGCCACAGGAGTTGAGAGGAGCAGCTAGCAAGGGACTTCATGACACAACACTCATGGGAGCACCACTGGAAGAAGAGGGAAGAGTTGTGAAGAAATTACCAAGGGGATGGAGGAATAAAAAGATTCCTACAGAGGATTTTTTCCCTGGAGACAGAGTGATATCAGTGCATCATCCACCAATCCCACCCCATCTTCCAACCATTCCATCTCAATAACCTCAAGTATTCTCCATTAGAAAGGTCCTCTCCCTAGAACATATAGAAATCATTAAGAAATCAAGTGGAGACTGTTTCACTGTAAGGGGAGAAGACCTAAGGCACTACAATCCACCATGATTAGGATCAACCGTCAAGCTAGTGACACTAAAGAAGAGTTTCATGGGAGGCAGCCCATGAATTAGTTTTCCTTGTTTTTTTTTTTTTATATACTTCAGTATGAATAATGAGTGTTGCTCTAGCATGAATTCAAGACTATTTTGACAATTTTTCATGACATTGAGAAGCATATGATCCAATTCTAAGTTTGGTGTGCCTACAGGCACATTAGGACACCTTTCAAAAATAATGATCATAATGCCCGTTTGACATTTGTTTCTTGGAATTTATGGCCAAACAGTAAGTTTGGTGTTCTATATTTTGCAAGAACAAGACATGAAAGTCAAATTTTCTTGAGCTTTGAAGGTCATGAAAGTGCAACCATAGTTATAATTTTAGTTCATGTTAGAAATAGCAAAATAAAGTTTTTCTCATGATGGTTTAACAAAAAAAATGATACTAATTTCAAAGAGATTTCAATGACAACATTTGGAGGAAGTAACACTTTGAACCATATGACCTAACACTAAGTTTGGTGTCCTCCAAGACTATATATGGTGGCACCAAAGAGAGTCACGGTTGGTTAAATAAGCATGAGGAATGATAGCCAAGGTTTTAATTTTAAAATATTAGTTGTTCTTTTACCACCACCTGTTAGTACTAATCCATTTTGTCTTGTAATAATGGTTAGGTGTACGGAGAACTATTTCATGAAAGGGACAAGACAAGGAAAGGAAAGGTTAGCATGAAGACAAAAGGGGATCACATGGCTTGATGGGTGAATCTGAACATCCTTGGAAGAAGCACTTGGAAGACCGAAGAGATATGCTTCATGAAGAGGCAACTTTTGTCTTTATTTGACCTTACATGCACAACGTTAATTTATCCCTTGTCCAAGTGAATCCTAGCCATCCATTTTTCATTAAAGCTTACTACAAATAACCTCCCTTGAACCGTGCATGTGAACCAAAAGCACACACTTGTTGTACTCAGATATTCAATGATGTTGTTTTCCAAAACCAAAGCTTAGAAGTCGTGTCCTTGTGCAACAAAATACCCTTGTTCACTTGCTTCCATCACACTACTCTAACTTCTAACACTTTCGCTCCTAAGGTGCATCACATTCACCCATTCTCTTCATAAAACCTTAACCTCAATCCGGCCAACCATCAAAGGGAGCATGGCTTCGTCTTCAAACTCTCAAAGAAGAAAAGGAAAGGAACCCATGGTTGAAGAAGGTGAAAACAAGTATGATCGATGGAAGTTCAAATCATGGTACCATCAAATGCAACTTGGGTGGATGAATGATAAGAAGATATATTTCGAAGTCCCTTTCCAGCTACCTGATGACAGGTGCCTAGAAATAAAAGCTAAGATTAGAAAGAGAAAATGGGAAGAGCTTACTTCACCAATCACCAGGATTAATGCAAACATCATAAGGGAGTTTTATGCTAACACCCCAAGGCTTAATATGACTGAAGCCCTAACTTACAAGAGTTATGTATGGGGAAAGGAAGTGGACTTTAGTCCGAAGACTATCATGAAAGTCTTAGGACTTAGGTCAGCACACTTTGATGAGCCAGGGTACCACGAAAGAGTAACTGGGAACCCAGACTATCATGAAATATCTAGTGATATCTGTGTGGTGAATGCTGACTGGGAGAGGGACAATCAAAGAAGGCACAAGTACTTGAAAAAGGGAGATCTCATTGAAGAAAAAGGATGGTATGAGTTGATAAAGAGATCAATTCTCGGCACAGTAAACACATCGGAAGTCAACAAGCAAAGGGCTGTCATGCTACACTGCATAATGGTAGGAGGAGATATAAATGTCCATGAGATCATTGCAAATGACATTCAAAGGGTTGCAGAGAAAAATTCTGCTGAAGCCTGGCTTTATTACCCAAGCACCATTATGAGGCTATGCATGAAAGCCAGCGTACCATTAGAGGATGCACACCCAATGTGGCTGTATCCAGGCATGCCCATAACCCTCGAAAGAATGACGAATGTCACAGAGGCACAGCAAAGTCGAAGGCCACGGAGGAGGAGAATGAGAAAGGAACCATAGGAAGGAGAAGACCAACAAGAAGAACAAGGAGAGGAGCAACCATTCCAACCACAAAACAACCTGGACATGGGGCGGATACAAGAAGCAATTGAAAGGCTCTCCGAACAATACATGAGAGTGCAAGAAAAGCAAGAAGAGTTTCATTCACAGTACATGAGAGCTCAACAAAGATAAGAGGAACTTTAGCTGAGAATGATGAGTCAACAGAGAGATTATGAATCAGGATCTCTAGTCATGCAAAGAGAATAAGATTCACAATTTCAAGAATCTCTCAACCAGCTTGCCCAACTATAAGTTGATAACATGAGAGCCTTCCAGGAGTTCACAACCCTTCAGGATGCAAGGTATGGAGCTCAAGCTGATTATAACATTAATAGCCAAATCAAGCTCAACTACATTGGGGAACATCTGCATAGCATGGACCCAGCATTTCCAGTGTACGATGAATACTTTGATGAAAAGAGTGCTAGATAAATAAACAAAGCAATAGGCCTTGAAAACAGAGTAGAAGAGACAATGAAGAAAGTTGGATTCTGGCAAAAGCTAAAGGACAAAGTCAAGGGAGAAAGTAGTAAACAAACAAGCGAGAAGAAGAAGAAAGACAAACAAGATAAAAAATGAAAGGTGGACTTGCTCCTTGGTTATTCCATTCAATAAAGAAAGAACATGTTTGTCTTAGTTGATATTCTCTTTTAGTTTTAGTTGTCTTGCATTCTGTGTGTTTATCTCTAAAATAAGTATGCTAGTCTAAGTGTGTGTGCTTTCACTTTTACTTGTTAAATGCTTGTCTTGTTCCCTAAGTCTTTTCAATTCCAATAAAAGAAATGTTTGAACAAGAAGTGGAAGAGTTCCTTTTTAGCAAGCAGTAAAATAACAGTAAGTGGTGGTAGATATGTTTGATTATGTAGTAGCTCACTTATAATGAATAAAAGGATAGATTGTTCTCTTTCTAAGTAAAAATTAGCATGCTGTCTATGAAATCTTAGCAAATAAAAGTCCTTGGTTAGAAAGGGAAACAAATAGAAAGAAAGAAAAGAAAAGCCAAAGTGGCAGCAAAAACAAAAGAAAGAAAAGAATAAGGCTAGACACCAATAGCTTGAATCTTAGGACATATGCCTGTGGTGTCTTTGTACTAGGATCTGCTTGGATGATTAGGTTCTATGGAGTGCTTTAACACTTGGTAACTTGGGTTAACTAACCCGGAATTATCAACCAAAAGTCCATTATCAAGAGCAACTTAGTTGCAAGACATTTAGTAACCCAAAGAGGTGCTGGGCATCAAGGTTCTAAGAAGAAATGTGAGCCAAGTGTCTGTAGTGAATAATGTATGAGTGCAAATAAGCTGAGAAAATGCTACACACAGGACACTGAGCTAAAGCTTATAGGAAAAGAAAATGAAGAAAAGTAATTACCAAGGATGAGTAAATAATGAGAGGTCATAGCAGTGTGTTAATTGATGCTTGAAGGAGACATTCTATGCTTAAAGATCAATAAGAAGTTAGCTACTGCATTGTCTGCATAAAACCCCATGAGCTACTAATAATGCTTGCTGATATGAATATGCTCTTCTGTTTCATTCTTTCGTCATAATAATTTAGTACTTGCTTAGGGACAAGCAAGATTTAAGTTTGGTATTGTGATGCCAAGGCATCTTAGGCTAGTTTCACTAGCCTTTTTCTTTATTTTTAATAGGTTTTATGCACTTTCTTGAGCTATAAGTAAGCAAATTGGGTAGAAATTCATGTATGGCTATATTTATTCAACCGTGAGTAATTTGGTGCAATTTCATGATGATTTATGATATGATTACTTTATGCTAATAATAATAAGAATTCTCATGATTTTAGCAAAGCTTTTATGCATTCATTGGTTGATGATAGGTGAAAGAAAGCATGGAGGATGGTTGAAGAAGGAACATGGAAAGGATGAAGAGGAAGCAACATTGGTGGCCAAGTTTGACCACCAATGTTGCCTCAAACGTTGGAAGAGAAACAGAGCACCTCTCTGTAACATGGCTAATGCTCATGATGGAGGTGGCGTTGGGGGTCCAATGTCAACCCCAACGTTGTGAGAAAATGATCAATTCTGGGGTTGACAGATTTTTGAGAGGCTCGTGCGCGTCCATGATGCGTACGCGTGAAAAGCAATTTTTTACATCCTCGCAGAAGCGTGCATCACGCGTAGGCGTAAATGAGTATTTTTGACCCATTTACGCGGAAGCGCACAGTACGCGTACGCACCATAACTGGACGTCGAAGTCCAACGTTGCATCAAATGCTACCTCCAACGTCCGTGATGCCCAGCCCAGAAATAAGAGTGGAAAATTTTCAATCGACACGTACGCGTCAGTGATGCGTACGCGCGGACGAAAAAAAAAGCAATGGGTGCAAACGCGTACGCGCGGATCAGCTAATGTTGGCCCTCGAACGTTGAGTCAAACGCCAATGACAGCAAGCTTTCTGGCTTTTGCTGGTCTGATTCAAAGTGGCATTTGAGTCAACGTTGGCCCTCAAATGTTGACTCAAACGTGAAGAATCGGAGTTCTGAATTTCAAACAGATCTCTTATCAGCATCAAGGGCAACCAATTAGAGCCATCTTCAACCCAATTCCGTCAAGGCCAAAAGCCCAATTCAAGGCTTGAAGATCAATAGATGAAAGTGTATAAATAGCTTAGAATTTAAGTTAAGGAGGACTTCTCACCATTTTTTTTCGATTTTTGTTTAGTTTTCATTTACTGCACTTTGAATTTCAGAATGTATTTTACAATTCCAATTTCCATTTTGAGAGCTATGAACAACTAAATCCCTTCATTGGGTTAGGGAGCTCTGTGTAATTCAATGGATCAATATTAGTTTTCATTCATTGTCTTCTTTCTTTTCTCTTGATTTTACTAGAAAGCTTTCGTTCTTCATCCAATTGGATAGTTATCTTAGGAAAGAAGCTATTCATAATTGGATCTCCTCGGAACCTTGGAAGAGGAATGAGGAGATCATTAAAGAACTGAAGATTGATGGTTTAGAAGTTATAGTAAACTCTCGTTGCAAGTATAGTTACTAAACCAAGCAATCAACCTTTCTTACAAACGTTTTGGTTGTCACAAGTAACAAACCCCTTTAAAATTGATAACCGAGTATTTAAACCTCGGGTCGTCTTCTCAAGGAATTGCAGGGAAGTATATTCTTATTATTGGTTATGAGTCTTGTAAATTGGAGGTTTTGAAAGAAAGAAACCAGTATGTTAAATGATAAGAAAAATAAAATAGAAATAATAAAATAAACTCTTGGCAAGGTAATAGAATTGGAAGTCCTATCCTTATCAATTGTGATGAGCATTGGATTTTAATCCCACTTTGTTAACCTCTAACTATGAAGGTAAATCAAGTGGATTAATTAGCTTAATCCTCAGGTCCTAGTAAATTCCTACAGAAAGACTAGAGTTATTGGAGCAACTCCCAATTTCAACCACTGCTTTATTTGACAGCTCAAGTATTATCAATTACTTAACCAAAGCCAAAAGGAAAAAAAATATCTAAATTAAATTAAAAGCATTCATAAATAGAATAAAACATTCATAAACTGAAATACCTCAATTTGTACTAATAAAGATATCAAATGTAACATGGAAAAGTTCATAAATTAAATTGGGAAAATAAAAGGAAAATTGAACCTGATAAAAAGAGACAATCTTGAAAGTAAGAAAAATCCTAATCCTAAATCCTAAGAGAGAGGAGAAAACCTCTCTCTCTCTAAAAAATACATCTAAAACTAAAATTATGAATTGTGTGCTTATTCGATGAATGGATGCATTCCCCCACTTTATAGCCTCTAATCTGTGTGTTCTGGGCTGAAAACTGGGTCAAAAACAGCCTAGAAATTGCTTCCAGTGATTTCTGGTACATTCAAGTTGCGGCAAAGCGACGCGGAGGCATCGTCCACGCGTTACCGTGGATTGCAGTTTTACAGATGCGACACGGGTGCGTCATTCACGCGTTCGTGTCACCTAGATTTGAGGAAGCTATGGAAAATTATATATCGTTACGAAGCCCCGGATGTTAGCTTTCCAACGCAACTGGAACCGCGTCGTTTGGACCTCTGTAGCTAAAGTTATAGCCGTTTGAGTACGAAGAGGTCAGGTTGGATAGCTTAGCAATTTCTCCAACTTCTTGTATTCCTTCCACTTACTTTGAGTATGAATAGTATGTATGAAATGTAAAATAGTATGAATAAGTGGGTAAAGAGTTAATGAAAACCACTCAATTGAGTACAAGATAAACTATAAAATAGTGGTTTATCAAACTCCCCACACTTAAACATTAGCATGTCCTCATGCTAAGCTTAAGAGAACTAAAAGACTAAAGAGGAATGGTAAAATGTATGAAATGCAATCCTATCTATATGAAAGCAACTAAATGCAAAATGTTTCTACCAACTTGGTGAAAAGTAAATAAACCTTTCAAGAATAAAAATAAACTGGATTTCACTAATTTAAATCATAAAAATGAAGTACAAATAGACTTGTAAAAAGAAAATAGCTCATGAAAGCAGGGAACAAGGGATTGAGCATCGAACCCTCACTGGTAGTGTATACACTCTAATCACTCAAGTGTTTAAAGTTCGATTCTCTCAATTCTCTACTAACCTTGCTTTCTAAGGCTTGCTTTTCTTCTACCAATCAACAAAAATTTAATGCACAAATACACAAATCAAGAGGTCTTTTAAGGGTTGTAATGGGATTAGGGTCAAGGTAGGATTGTATTTGGTCAAGTGGACTAAAATCTGAATCCTTAATTAACTTAAACTTTTCACCTAACTTTAGACAATCCATGTAATCATAATACCACATCTAACTATCCATTAACCATGTTTTCCACATATTCATGCATTCTAATTTCAAGTACAGTACATATGCATTGCTTTCACCACTTACTTTGGGGCATTTTGTCCCCTTTTATTATTTGCTCTTTGTCTTTTCTTTTTCTCTTTTTTTTATTTTTCTTTTCCTTTTTCTATTTTTCTTTTCTTAATAATATTTTTTTTTCATCATTTTTTTCTTTCTCAATGCATATGATTAAATTATTGAATGCATGAACATGTCCTAAACATTACTTTCACATTTTCAGAAAATTCTAACATACTCAATTCTCAAACCAAAGGTTTCCAAACCCACTTTTCCCCATACTTAATTCATGAGCACTCTCACTAGTCTAAGCTAACTAAAGATTCAAATTAAGGACGTTATTATTTTCCGCTTAGAGTTAGTGATGAGCTAAAGTAAAGAACAAAGGGGTAAAATAGGCTCAAAATTGGTTTGCAAAGGATAATGAAAGGTAAGGCCCTATGGGTATGTATGCTCAGTGAAACAAAGGCCTCAATCATATAAGTGCATGCATACATCAAACCATGGAAATATATAATTAAGCAAGACAAAGATCACAATTTTAGAGAGAAAAACACACACCAAAAATAAAATATTGGTTGGTAAAATGCAACCAATTCAAACAGGCTCAAAAAATTTCACAGGTTTTGTGTGTTCGAGCTCTAAACCATGTTCCAGTATAATATTTCTTCAAACAAGTGTAACATTAAATTTTATTCAAATTAGTGAAATGCTCTAAAAGTTTTTTCTGAAAAAGAAAATATTTCTTCAACCAAGTGGTAAAATATGCACAAAATCAAACAAATATGCAATCAAACATGTAAATGCAACAACTAACAAGGAAAATAAACCATTGGTGTTGAGAAGAAAATACTAACCTATGGAGATCGGTATCGACCTCCCCACACATAAAGATTGCACCGTCCTCAGTGCATGCTAAGATGTACAAGTGGACGGGTCTCTCCAACTGATGCTTTTCTCCAAGGATTGTGCTGATGGACTTGTTTGTCTCCCTATGTAAACATTTTCTGGTTCCCTTCCAGGTGGCCATCCTGAAAGAAAAAGGGAAAAAACGTAACCCAGAAATAGAGATAAGAGAATAAATGATGTATGGGTGGGTTAATCCCAAATGAAAAGGGTCTCATTTACATGGAAGCTTCAACATGTACGTGAGAAAACAATAGAAGCCATGGCATACCAGTGGTACAAAATTTGTAACAATGGGGAAGAGAGTGCAAGACAATATAAATTAATGTCAATGTAAAATTAATACAAATATCAAAAAAGATTAGCATTGACTTAAATAATATTACCCAACAGTGTAAAACAAGTCACTGAGCACCGAAATAAATTCAAAAAAAGATGCAACAGTTGAATAAGAAAATTGTAACACCAATGGAAAGAAAAAAATAATAAATTTAGAAAATAAAAATATGCACAAAATTAAAATGCAATGAATGAAAGTATGTAATTAAGTAAAAGAGAATGAAAGTAAAGAAGGAAGAAGAAAAGAAGAAAGAAATAAGAATGGAAAAAAAATTAGGATTTGGGGGAAGAAAAGATATGATATTTGGCGCTGATCTGGATAAGTTGTGCGGCGCAGGCGACGCGGTCGCGTGGTGCACGATAAGGTCAGATGACGCGGACGCGTGGGTCACGCGATCGTGTGGCCTGATTTGTGCGATTGGCGCGAGTGCAGCCCCGCATTCGCACAACTCTCTGTTCGAAACTCTTTTCGCCAATTTTTTGGGTGACGCGGTCGCGTGGTTGATGCGATCGCGCGGGTGGCCTTATTTCCAATGTGACACGGACGCGTGGGGAGGCTATTTCGCTAATGACGCGAACGCGTCATCCACACGGTCGCGTAGATTAATTTGTGCCAAAGGCACGCCTTCAGCCACGCTTTCAGCCACGCTTTTGCATGACTCTCTGTTCAATCTTGTTTTCTTCCCAACGCACTGGTGACGCGGACGCGTCGGCGACGCGGTTACGTCGCGTGCGATTTTTTTTTATATAATAATGCATTATGCAAAATGCAATACTAATATAAATGTTATGCAAAACTCCAAGTTCAATACAATAAAATAAAATAAAACTCGAAAACGAATGAAACTAAATAAAAAATGAAAAAAGGAACGATCATACCATGGTGGGTTGTCTCCCACCTAGCACTTTTAGTTATTGTCCTTAAGTTGGACATTTGGAGAGCCCTTTGTTATGGTGGCTTGTGCTTGAACTCATCCAGGAATCTCCACCAATGTTTGTGATTCCAATGGCCTCCGGAGTCGCAAACTAGGCGCAGAAAGCCTTCAAGTAGGTTAAAGCAAGTGACAAGGCCCCAAGAGTGTTGATTTCTAGACTGAATTCCAAGGTCCCAAATCTTGCTTTTGCACCCGTCTTCTTGTTGATCATTATGATTCCATCCGGGTAGCAAGCAATCTGAATTCTCACTAAAGCGGCCAAACAACTTCCTAGACCCATTCATTTGAGCTCTACACCAACCTTTGCGTTTAAACTTTGAGCTTTCAACCATAATGAACCTTGCAGGACAATTCTTACCACTGACCATCTTCCTCTTACTCTTGATGCCACAAAGAGCTCTAAGTTGACCATCCGTCTCTAGTAGCCCATATTCAAGTGGGAAAGTAAAGGTTAAGGATAAGAATTTTACCCACTTGAACGTTGTGTTGAACGGTAATGGCCTTGGGAGAGGTGTTGCTAATGAACTTGCAAGCTCCACTCCCTTGTGCTCTTCTCTGACAACTTCCACCTCCTTGTAAGCTTCTTCAATTTCAACCTCTTCCTCTTGGTAGCTTTCTTCCAATTCAATCTCTTCTTCAATTCTCACCAAGGGCATGGGAGGTTGTGCCTCTTTTTTTTGAATCTCCATCTCTTGATCAACCTCTTCCAAGTCTTCAACCAGGGTATGCCTTGGAGGTTGTACACCCTCCTCAACATCAAATGCAACCGTCTTGGAAGGAGGCTCTTGATGCCAGGGCATCTTGGCCAGTTTCACTGACTTTTTCTTTACTATTTTTAGGTTAGTTTCATGCATTTCTTTAGGAAATAAGCTAGTTTTGGATAGATATTCACCTATGCCTTGATTCAAGCATACATTGTGCATTTTACATAATTTCATGAGGATTTTGCATAAGTTTAGTGACAAATATTATGTTGCATTACTCATGACTTGGACTAGAGCTTTGATGCACTTTATTGCTTGATTTCAGGACCAAAAGGAAGCAAGAAAAGGGGAGGTAACTTGCAAGGTTAATGAGAAAAGTGATTGCCAATAACACTCTCAAAAAGCCATCAATGCCCACGTTAGAGAGTCATGTTAACGAAGTTAACGTGAACTCTAACGTGGAGAAGAGAAGTTGAGCCAACGTTAGTGACACTTAACATTGTCACTAACTTTAGCAATTACTCATAAGTGGCCATGTTAGAAGCCACGTTAACCTAGTTAACGTGGCCTCTAACGTTAAGGGGGAAAGAGAAGCCAACGTTAGTGACACTCAACATTGTCACTAACGTTGGCCTATGATGCAAAGTACCACGTTAACTCCCACGTTAACTTGGTTAACGTGGGAACTAACGTAAGGGATGAAGAGTTGTCGACAACGTTAGTGACACTCAACATTGTCACTAACGTTGAAGCAACCACACAACCCCCAAGAGTCACGTTAACTTCCACGTTAACTTGGTTAACGTGGAAGCTAACGATGAGGAATGAAGGATGAGCCAACGTTAGTGACACTCAACATTGTCACTAACGTTGGGATGGCTAAGGATGGCCACGTTAGAAGCCACGTTAACCTAGTTAACGTGGACTCTAACGTGAGACCTAGGGGCACATTGGAACGTTAGTGACAATGTTGATTGTCATTAACGTTCTCGAAGGATGGCAAAGGCCACGTTAGAAGCAACGTTAACCTAGTTAACGTGGGCTTTAACGTGAAGCAAGAAGGGGCACACTGGAACGTTAGTGACAATGTTGAGTGTCACTAACATTCTCGAAGGTTAACAAGGCAACGTTAAAAGCCACGTTAACCTAGTTAAAGTGGGTTTTAACGTGAGGCAAAGGGGTGCATTGGAACGTTAGTGACAATGTTAAGTGTCACTAACATTCTCGAACTTATATTCTCACTAAATATTAACACCCCTAACGTCCTGAACTAAAGTCTCCGCCCACTTCGCACTTTCTCTCTGCAAGTAAAGCCAAGCCCAAATAAAGAAAGGAACTGCTTCAAACTCAAGATCCAAAGGCCCAAGACTTGAAGAATCACACTAGAAGCTAAGAAGAGTAGTATATATAGGAGTAGCTTTGAATTGATAAGGAGTTCTGGAGGTTGGAAAAAGAGAACTACTCTCTGTATTTTCCTTTCTTTGCAAATTCTAGTTTTATGATGTATTCTCCATCTTTGTTTTCATTTTCAAGAGCTATGAACAACTAAACCCCTTTCATTGGGTTAGGGAGCTCTGTTGTAATTTGATGGATCAATACTAATTTTCATTATTCTTCTTCTATCTTTCCTCTTGATTTTACTTGAAAGCTTTCGATCTTCATCCAATTGAGTAGTTATCTTGGAAGAGAAGCTATTCAAACTTGGATTACTTTTGAACCTTGAAAGAGGAATGAAGAGATCAAGCTAGAAATGCTTTCTCATGCTGGACCAAATTGGGTTTGGATGGGTATGTGACTATAACCCTCTCAATACTTGATTTGGGAAATACATGTGGCATAATCAGTGACCATACTTCATCTCTTCTCATGAGCAATTGACCAAGGAACTGGCTATTGATCAAGATTTGAGAGATTGAATTGCAAGATATTGTAATTTAATCACTTAAGATTGCCAAGGAGATCAATGAGTGCATTGATTGAGGAAGAGATGAAAATGAACTTGATCCGGAGAATTGCAACATCTCCTAAGCCCAATGAACTCCCCATCTCTGAACTTACCCATTCTCTTTAATTTCTGCCATTTACTTTTATGAGCAAATCCCCCATTCCCATTTACAATTCTGCAATTTATTTTCAGTTATTTACTTCCAGTCCTTTAATTCTAGCATTTACTTTTCTGTTATTTACATTCCCGCAATTTTATTTCTGCAACTCTCAACCCAAATTCTGGATTCGCTCAACTAGAACATTCTTCTAATTAAAGTTGCTTGATCAATCAATCCCTGTGGGATTCGACCTCACTCTATTGTGAGTTTTTACTTGACGACAATTTCGGTACACTTGCCGAAGGGAGATTTGTTGAGAGACAAGTTTTCCCCGCATCATGTTTATGGCGCCGTTGCCGGAGATTGATTGTGCATCAACAATGATTAAATTGGAAAATCACTAGATTGAGCATTTTTATTTTGTGAATTTCATTTTTCTGTTTGAGTAATTTACTTTGTGTTTTAGTTAAACTTCTTCCTTTCCCCCTCTACTCTTTTGTTTTTCTTTGTTATTTTCAATTCTGTTTGCTAACCCACTAACTGTTTGATATATTGCATCACCCACAACTAACAGTAATTCTGACACAAATACTGTCTTCATCTATTTTCTTTGCTTGTACTTGTTGGTTGTATGACAGGGAGAAGAAGCGGGGCTTCAACTTCCTTTGATTCTGAACCTGAGATAACCTTCCTTAGACTAAGGAGGAAGGCAAAAGAAAAATGTGTAGTTGGTGCTGAAGAAGAGGAGGAATACTTTGAGGAATACTTTGAACCAAACATGGAAGAAAACATGGAAAATCATCATGAAGAAGAGACTCACAACCATGGCAGAGGAGGTGGAGCAAATCATGCTGGGGAAGATAGAAGAGTTTTGGGCTCTTACATTAATCCAAACCCAGGCAAATGTGGAAGTAGCATCCAAAAGCCAACAATCCATGCCAACAACTTTGAACTTAAACCACAGCTCATCACCCTTGTTCAGAACAACTGTTCGTTTGGAGGAGGTGTTCAAGAAGACCCCAATCAACATTTGACCACCTTCCTGAGAATATGTGACACAGTGAAATCTAATGGTGTTCATCCTGACGCCTATAGACTGCTCTTATTTCCTTTCTCACTCAGGGACAAGGCAGCCAAGTGGCTAGAATCTTTCCCAAGGGAGAGCTTGATAACTTGGGAGGATGTGGTGAACAAATTCTTAGCAAGATTTTACCCTCCTCAACGAATCAATAGGCTGAGAGCTGAGGTTCAAACTTTCAGGCAACAAGATGGTGAGACTCTGTATGAAGCATGGGAGAGGTTCAAGGACTTAACAAGGAGGTGTCCACCTGACATGTTCAACGAATGGGTCCAACTGCACATTTTCTATGAAGGGCTCTCTTATGAGTCAAAGAAGGCCGTGGACCATTCATCTGGAGGATCCTTGAACAAGAAGAAGACCATTGAGGAAGCCATAGATGTTATTGAAACAGTAGCAGAAAACGACTACTTCTATGCTTCCGAAAGAGGGAACACAAGAGGAGTGATGGAGCTAAACAATGTAGATGCTCTGTTGGCCCAAAACAAGCTCATTACCCAGCAGCTGACTGACCTCACCAAGAAGATGGAGAGGAACCAAGTAGCAGCAATCTCATCTTCATCAACAATCCAAGAAGGAGTGAATGAAGAAGCAGAGGGGAGTCAGGAGCAAGCCAACTACATTGGGAATTCACCAAGGAAAAACTATGATCCATACTCCAAGACTTACAACCCTGGATGGAGAAACCACCCAAACTTTGGGTGGGGAAGTGAGCAAGATCAAAACCAAGACCAGAGATGTTACAACTCCAACAACAATGCAGCTCATCAACAAGTCACACAGAGGACGTCTCAACACCCCCACAACAACACTTCTTCATATGATTATCAAAATCAAAATAGCACATCTGCTCCGAATCACCCATCAATTGATGACAAGCTCTCTAAGATCGAAACCTTCATTGAAGGAATATGCAGAGACATTCAAGACAGTAAAGCATTCAGAGAGGAAGTGCAGTCAAACATGCAGAATCAAAATGCTGCCATCATAAAACTAGAAACACAAATCAACTATCTGTTTAAGAAGCTTCCTAACCACAATTTTTGCTATGATGCCCATTCAAGCAAAAGGGAGGAGTGTCAAGCTATCACATTTAGGAGTGGGAAGGAACTGAAGGAACATCCCCAAAAGCCACAAGAAGAAGGCTCAAATGAAAAGGGAGAAGAGCAAGATGGAGTGCAACCCCCCACGCCAAGTCTGCAGAAAGAAAAAAAAATACCCCAACTGAACATCTCAAGAGCTCCATACCCCCCGCTATTGAAGAAAAAGGAAGATGACAACCAGTTCTTAAGGTTTTTGGAAATCTTCAAGAAGCTACAAATCAACATACCATTTGCTGAAGCCATAGAACAAATGCCACTTTATGCCAAGTTTTTGAAGGAGCTAATGACTAAGAAGAGAAGCTGGAAGAACAATGAGACTGTGATACTAACTGAAGAGTGCAGTGCTATCATTCAGCATAAACTACCTCAGAAACTGAAGGATCCTGGGTGTTTTCAGATCCCTTGCATTATAGAAGAAATCACAGTAGAAAAGGCTCTTTGTGACTTAGGGGCCAGCATCAATTTGATGTCAGTGGCTATGATGAGAAAGATGAAAATTGAGGAGGCTAAACCAACAAAAATGGCTCTACAACTGGTAGACCGATCGTTCAAATTCCCTCACGGGATAGTAGAGGATTTGCTAGTAAAAGTAGGAGATTTCATATTCCCAGCAGATTTTGTGGTGCTGGACATGCAGGATGACGCCAAGACCTCCATCATCTTGGGAAGGCCATTCTTGGCCACTGCTGGAGCTGTCATTGATGTTCAGAAGGATGACCTCACCCTGAGATTACACAATGAAAAGATGACATTCAATGTGTTCAAGGCCATGAGTTATCCACCGGAACAATTGGGAGAATGTATGAGGTTAGATGCACTTGAGGATAAAGTGCAGGAGAATTTTGAAGAAGATGAACCTGAAGAGAACGAGAGATTGGTGGAGGAAGAATTTGATTCAAGTGAAGAGGTAGTTACAACAGAAATACATATACCAGATGCACCAAAGGAAGGGAACGAAAAATCAGAAGCACCCAAACCTGAACTCAAAGCATTGCCACCCACTCTCAAATATGCATATCTAGGAGAAAATGAAAACTACCCAGTGATCATAAATTCATCCCTCAGTCAAGATCAAGAGGACGAGCTACTCAAGGTGCTGCGGGAGCATAAGGATGCCATTGGATGGACCCTTGCTGACTTGAAGGGAATTAGTTCAGCCATATGCATGCATAAAATACTGTTGGAAGATAACGCCAAGCCATCCATTCAATCCCAAAGAAGGCTGAACCCAATCATGAAGGAAGTGGTACAGAAAGAGGTTATGAAGCTTTGGCAAGGAGGGGTCATATACCCAATTTCGGACAGCCCTTGGGTTAGCCCCACACATGTTGTACCAAAGAAGGGAGGGATCACTGTGGTTACCAATGAGAAGAACGAGCTCATACCTACAAGGACCGTCACAGGATGGCGGATGTGCATAGACTACAGGAAACTCAATGAGGCTACACGAAAGGACCATTTTCCCCTTCCATTCATGGATCAGATGTTGGAAAGACTTGCAGGGCACGCATATTATTGCTTTCTCGACGGTTATTCAGGATATAACCAAATAGTGGTTGATCCAAGAGACCAAGAGAAAACCTCATTTACCTGTCCGTATGGAGTGTTTGCCTATAGGCGCATGCCATTTGGGTTATGTAACGCCCCTGCAACTTTCCAACGCTGCATGCTTTCTATCTTTTCAGATATGATAGAAAAATTCATTGAAGTTTTTATGGATGATTTCTCGGTATTCGGAGATTCTTTTCCTAGTTGCCTACATCACCTCGCCTTGGTATTGAAAAGGTGCCAAGAGACCAATTTGGTCTTGAACTGGGAAAAATGCCACTTCATGGTGACAGGAGGAATAGTCCTTGGTCACACGGTCTCTCACCAAGGCATTGAGGTTGATAGAGCTAAAGTAGAACTTATTGAAAAACTACCCCCACCCAGTGATGTCAAGGCAATTAGAAGTTTTTTAGGGCATGCTGGTTTTTATAGAAGGTTCATTAAAGATTTTTCAAAGATAGCCAAGCCCTTAAGCAATCTCCTTGTATCTGATACACCATTCATCTTTGATGAAACATGCATGCTAGCATTTGCACATTTGAAAATGAGGTTATCCTCTGCTCCTATCATTTCCCCACCTGATTGGAACCTACCATTTGAATTGATGTGCGATACATCTGATTTTGCAGTTGGGGCAGTGTTTGGACAAAGGAAAGATAACCTAGTTTGTGTGATATACTATGCTAGCAAAGTCCTTAATGAAACTCAAAGAAATTATACCACTACTGAAAAGGAGTTGCTAGCAATAGTTTTTGCATTTGACAAATTTAGATCATACCTCATTGGTGCTAAAGTGATTGTTTTTACAGATCACACAGCACTTAAATATTTGTTTGCCAAGCAAGAATCAAAGCCAAGACTAATAAGGTGGATCTTACTGTTGCAGGAATTCGATATTGAAATCAGAGACAAGAAAGGAGTGGAGAACAAGGTGGCAGATCACCTATCCAGAATCCCTCATGATCAAGGTGGAGAAAATGATACAAATGTGAACGAGCTCTTCCCTGATGAGCAGTTGATGACAGTTCACAAAGCACCATGGTTCGCAGATATTGCAAATTTCAAGGCAACTGGGGCATTACCCCCAGGGATCAATAAACATCAAAAGAGGAAGCTCATGAATGATGCAAAATACTTTGTCTGGGACGAGCCATATCTCTTCAAGAAATGTTCAGATGGAATTCTTAGAGGATGTGTTTCGGAAGAGGAAGGGAGAGAAGTCTTGTGGAACTACCACGGTTCATGCTATGGCGGGCACTTTGGAGGGGACAGAACTGCAGCAAAGGTGTTACAAAGCGGATTCTTTTGGCCCACCCTTTTCAAGGATGCCAAGGAACTAGTAAAAAGCTGCAATGAATGCCAAAGATCTGGAAACCTGCCCAAAAGAAACACCATGCCACAAAATTTCATCTTGGAACTGGAACTGTTTGATGTATGGGGAATTGATTTCATGGGACCATTCCCAACCTCATATGCAAACAAGTACATCCTAGTAGCAGTGGATTATGCTTCCAAGTGGGTAGAGGCTATTGCAACCCCAACTAATGATAACAAGGTAGTCATGAACTTCCTCAGGAAGAATATCTTTAGCTGGTTTGGAGTCCCAAGAGCCCTCATCAGTGATGGAGGGAGCCTCTTTTGTAACAAACCACTAGAAGCTCTCCTCTTACGATATGGGGTAAAGCACAAAGTAGCCACACCTTACCATCCTCAAACAAGTGGGCAAACTGAGATATCCAACAGAGAGCTGAAGAGGATCCTGGAAAAGACTGTGGGCGCATCTAGAAAGGATTGGTCGAAGAAGTTGGATGATGCTCTGTGGGCATACAGAACAGCATTCAAAACTCCACTTGGAATGTCTCCATATTAACTAGTCTATGGGAAGGCTTGTCATTTACCACTGGAGCTGGAACACAAAGCTCTTTGGGCTATCAAGATATTAAATTTTGACAGCATTGCTGCTGGTGCAAAAAGGATCTTGCAGCTGCAAGAGATGGAGGAATTCAGGTCACAAGCCTATGAAAATACTAAGATGTATAAAGAGAAGGCAAAGAGAAAACATGACATGCATCTGGCACCCAGGAGTTTCGAAAAAGGGCAGCAAGTACTCCTTTACAATTCCAAATTAAGGCTGTTCCCAGGAAAACTCAAGTCAAGGTGGTCCAGACCGTTCTTGGTTACAAAAGTATCACCATATGGCCACATCGAAATCACAGATGAAGGTTCAGAGAGGACTTTTACAGTGAATGGACAAAGACTCAAGCATTATCTGGGCAACATGGGGGAAAACCCCAGAGTAAAGTACCATCTCAAGTAATTAAGGACTCGTCGAGCTAGCGATGATAAAAGAGCGCTCTGTTGGGAGGCAACCCAACCTCAGGTAGTTTCACTTTCATCTTTATTTCAATAAAAATCACAAGTTGTTTCCCCTGTATTGTAAGGAGCTAAGTTTGGTGTTCCACACCAGAACAATCCATGAGTGATAGTGTAGTTTTAAGTTTGGTGTTCCACTAAAGGGCATTGGTTAGAATTACACTCCACTCCAAAAGAACATTGCTAGCTCCATCCAATCAAGAGAAACCACTTAGATGTAGTTAGACTATAGGTGATCATTGCTTTGTTGATAACAAGATATGGGGGTCTTTGCATATATGCAATGTTTTCTACTGGGCAAAGAGCTAATTTTGGTGTTCACACACCAAATTGAGTTCAAGAGGCACAAGCATATATGTAAGCTAACTATATCTCAAGTGCTTTGGGAACAAGCAACTTCCAGTAACCTTGCAGGAATCTTATAAGGAAATGGTGCACCTTCACCCAAAGAAGCGAGGCAGCAAAAAAAACTAGGGTGATGACAAAGAGAGAGGGGGACCAGAGATCATCACCCGAAGGTTGTATTGTTACCTAATTCCATTGTACTCAGAATTGTTGAAAGTTGGAAGTCCGAATGCACTTTTGAATTGTAGTTTCTCGTAGTTGAACCCTTTTTAAATTCTGTCTTTTTTTCTGAATAGGTCCATGATTCTGGTTTAAATATCACTGCATCATTCCCTTATTTACTTGTAAGCTTGTCCATTTTAAATCAAATTGAAGAAGAGAATGATTATGTTTTTAAAAGACCAGAGTAGAGTTCATATTGTGGAAGTGCATTCATGAATCTTTGGGGTGCCTGAATACTTTGCTTTGGATACACTCATGAGACTAAGTTAATAACAAGATCCTAGGAAGAGAAAAGGGAAAGAACAATGGAAGTGAAAAATAAAAGAAAAAGAGTAAGCAATAAGGCTAGGCATCAATGGTTTTAATCTTAAGGCAAATGTCTGTGGTGCTCCTGTGTGAGGGATCTACTTGGATGAATAAGCTCTTAGGGGTGCCTTATCACCTGGTAACTTGGGTTAACTAACTCAAGATTATCAGCTGAAAGTCCACTATCAAGAGTAACCTTCACTACAGAGCATTTAGTAACCCAAAGAGGTGCTGGACACCAAGGTCTCAAGAAAAGAAAATAAACAAACTATATGCCTGTGGTATGTATGTATGGGGGATAGGCTTGAGGGAGTAAGTCCTTAGGGGTGTCTCAACACCTAGCACCTTGAACCAACTGGTTCGGGAGTGTTGGCTGAAAGCTTATCTTAAAGAGTTGCCCCCTTACAGAGCACTTAGCCTAAATAACACAAACAACCCTTGAAATAACAATAAAAGGATCAATGGATAAAAGTCTCATGGGATATAAACAAAGTGGGTGTTTTAGGACATGATAAAGGTCTGAAAGCCAGTAATGGAATGAACCTAAGTTGCTATGCATGACACCACCATAAAATCAGTAACATAACTTCCATAAGAATGACTCATTCCTCTGGACATTCCATTCATCATTCTCTTGTTCCAGTACTTGCTTAGGGACAAGCAAGCTTTATGTTTGGTGTTGTGATGCCAGGGCATCTTGGCCAGTTTCACTGACCTTTTCTTTACTGTTTTTAGGTTAGTTTCATGCATTTCTTTATAAAATAAGCTAGTTTTGGGTAGATATTCACCTATGCCTTGATTCAAGCATACATTGTGCATTTTACATAATTTCATGAGGATTTTGCATAAGTTTAGTGACAAATATTATGTTGCATTACTCATGACTTGGACTAGAGCTTTGATGCACTTTATTGCTTAATTTCAAGACCAAAAGAAAGCAAGAAAAGGGGAGGTAACTTGCAAGGTTAATGAGAAAAGTGATTGCCAATAACACTCTCAAAAAGCCATTAATGCCCACGTTAGAGAGTCACGTTAACTAAGTTAACGTGAACTCTAACATGGAGAAGAGAAGTTGAGCCAACGTTAGTGACACTTAACATTGTCACTAACGTTGGCAATTACTCAAAAGTGGCCACGTTAGAAGCCACATTAACCTAGTTAACGTGGCCTCTAACGTTAAGGGGGGAAGAGAAGCCAACGTTAGTGACACTCAACATTGTCACTAACGTTGGCCTATGATGCAAAGTACCACGTTAACTCCCACATTAACTTGGTTAACGTGAGAACTAACGTAAGGGATGAAGAGTTGTCGACAACGTTAGTGACACTCAACATTGTCACTAACGTTGAAGCAACCACACAACCCCCAAGAGTCATGTTAACTTCCACGTTAACTTGGTTAACGTGGAAGCTAACGATGAGGAATGAAGGATGAGCCAACGTTAGTGACACTCAACATTGTCACTAACGTTGGGATGGCTAAGGATGGCCACGTTAGAAGCCACGTTAACCTAGTTAACGTGGACTCTAACGTGAGACCTAGGGGCACATTGGAACGTTAGTGACAATGTTGAATGTCATTAACGTTCTCGAAGGATGGCAAAGGCCACGTTAGAAGCCACGTTAACCTAGTTAATGTGGGCTTTAACGTGAAGCAAGAAGGGGCACACTGGAACGTTAGTGACAATGTTGAGTGTCACTAACGTTCTCGAAGGTTAACAAGGCAACTTTAAAAGCCACGTTAACCTAGTTAACGTGGGTTTTAACGTGGGGCAAAGGGGTGCATTGGAACGTTAGTGACAATGTTAAGTGTCACTAACGTTCTCGAACTTATATTCTCACTAAATATTAACACCCCTAACGTCCTGAACTAAAGTCTTCGCCCACTTCGCACTTTCTCTCTGCAAGTAAAGCCAAGCCCAAATAAAGAAAGGAACTGCTTCAAACTCAAGATCCAAAGGCCCAAGACTTGAAGAATCACACTAGAAGCTGAGAAGAGTAGTATATATAGGAGTAGCTTTGAATTGATAAGGAGTTCTAGAGGCTGGAAAAAGAGAACTACTCTCTGTATTTTACTTTCTTTGCAAATTCTAGTTTTATGATGTATTCTCCATCTTTGTTTTCATTTTCAAGAGCTATGAACAACTAAACCCCTTTCATTGGGTTAGGGAGCTCTGTTGTAATTTAATGGATCAATACTAATTTTCATTATTCTTCTTCTATCTTTCCTCTTGATTTTACTTAAAAGCTTTCGATCTTCATCCAATTGAGTAGTTATCCTGGAAGAGAAGCTATTTAAACTTGGATCTCTTTTGAACCTTGAAAGAGGAATGAAGAGATCAAGCTAGAAATGCTTTCTCATGCTAGACCAAATTGGGTTTGGATGGGTATGTGACTATAACCCTCTCAATACTTGATTTGGGAAATGCATGTGGTATAATCAGTGACCATACTTCATCTCTTCTCATGAGCAATTGACCAAGGAATTGGCTATTGATCAAGATTTGAGAGATTGAATTGCAAGAAATTGTAATTTAATCACTTAAGATTGCCAAGGAGATCAATGAGTGCATTGATTGAGGAAGAGATGAAAATGAACTTGATCCGGAGAATTGCAACATCTCCTAAGCCCAATGAACTCCCCATCTCTGATCTTACCCATTCTCTTTAATTTCTGCCATTTACTTTTATGAGCAAATCCCCCATTCCCATTTACAATTCTGCAATTTATTTTCAGTCATTTAATTCCAGTCCTTTAATTCTAGCATTTACTTTTCTGTTATTTACATTCCCGCCATTTTATTTTCTGCAACTCTCAACCCAAATTCTGGATTCGCTCAACTAGAACATTCTTCTAATTAAAGTTGCTTGATCAATCAATCCCTGTGGGATTCGACCTCACTGTATTGTGAGTTTTTACTTGACGATAAATTCGGTACACTTGCCGAAGGGAGATTTGTTAAGAGACAAGTTTTCCCCGCATCAGCTCTATGTCTTGACTTTCCCATGGAAGTTCAGCATCTCCCAAGTCTTCAACCACTTCTTCTTCTTTAATAATTCCGGCTTCCTCCACTTGTTTCAGTACAAATTCATGCTCCTTATTGTCCACCGGAGTTTCTAATGTCTCCTTCATGCTACGTTCTTCATTAGATTGTCAACATGAATCCATGGGGATTCCTTGAGTGTCTGAACATCGGGAAGCTAATTGATGTATCGCTTGCTCCAATTGATGAAGGGTTGCATGAAATTGATCCACTGTTTCCTTGAGACGATATGTTGATTCTTGTTCTGCTTGGGTATCATAAGTAGGACCATAAGGTTCTTGGATTGATGGATATGGACATGATGTATATGGAGGTGGTGGCTCCTTCACCTTTAGGGCCTCCTCTAGCTCCTTATGGAGTATGGATTCGCAAAGATGATCCCTTCTCTCTTGTTCCAGGTCAATAGCATCGTTGGGATCATGTTGCTCTTGGATTGATGGATGTGGATGCTCTTCCATGGATGGTGGTGATGGGATGGAGAGATCATTCTGTGGTTGAAAAGGAAGTGCACTAGAGCTTGAGGGTTGATTGTTGAAGGTATTTGGTGGTCCGATTTAGGCGACGAGAGCTTGTATAGTAGAGTTTAGATCGGTAAGTGCTTTCTCCATGGAGGTTTGGGGTAGATAGGAGGGTTCATTTGGCTCATAAGGTGGTTGGTATGGTGGATACGGGTTAGGGTCATTTGGTGGTTTTTGGTTGTGTTGAGGAGATAGTTCATAAGCATATGGCGGGGCTTGTTGGTAGTCCATTGGAGGTGGTTGTTGCCATGAGGGTTGATCAAATCCTTGTGGCTCCTCCCATCTTTGATTGTTCCAACCTTGATGCCTGTTCTCATTGTAATTTCCTCTTCCTGCAACATAATTGTAACCAGAATCATAGCCAAAGGGGTGAGAGTTCATAGTAGCAAATAAAAATTAAAAATGAAAATAAAAACAAATTTAAATTAAAAGGTTTATTGAAATTTAAATTTTGAAAATTAAATTTTGATTTTTAAATTTTGAAATTTGAAATTTGAATTTTGAATTTTGAATTTTGAAATTTGAAAATTTTTGGTTTTTAAATTTTGAAATTTGAATTTTGAAAAAGTCAACAATATAAGATAAAAATTTGAAAAAGATTTAAATTTTGAAAAGGTTTGATTTTTAAAATTTTAAATTTTAAATTTTAAATTTGGATTTTGAATTTTGGAAATTGAAATATGAAAATTTGAAATTTTGAATTTGAAATTTTGAATTTTTGAATTTAACGAGGAAAGAGAAAAACAATAAAATGACACTAAACTTAAAATTTTTAGATCAAAACGAACAAAACAACTAAGAACAACTTGAAGGTCAAGATGAACACGAAGAACAACTTGAAGATCAAGATGAACACCAAGAACAAAATTTTTTTTGAAAAATTTTTTATAACTAAATAAAAACCAGTAACCTCTTAATTTATGAAAAAGCAAAAATAAAAACAAATAAACAAGCAAAAAGCAAATATTTACAATAACCAATAATAAGGCACACGTTTGCAATTCCCCGGCAACGGCGACATTTTGAAGAACTGAAGATTGATGATTTAGAAGTTATAGTAAACTCTCGTTGCAAGTATAGTTACTAAACCAAGCAATCAACCTTTCTTACAAATGTTTTGGTTGTCAAAAGTAACAAACCCCTTTAAAATTGATAACCGAGTATTTAAACCTCGGGTCGTCTTCTCAAGGAATTGCAGGGAAGTATGTTCTTATTATTGGTTATGAGTCTTGTAAATTGGGGGTTTTGAAAGTAAGAAACCAGTATGTTAAATGATAAGAAAAATAAAATAGAAATAATAAAATAAACTCTTGGCAAGGTAACAGAATTGGAAGTCCTATCCTTATCAATTGTGATGAGAATTGGATTTTAATCCCACTTTGTTAACCTCTAACTATGAAGGTAAATCAAGTGGATTAATTAGCTTAATCCTCAGGTCCTAGTCAATTCCTATGGAAAGACTAGAGTTATTGGAGCAACTCCCAATTTCAACCACTGCTTTATTTGAGAGCTCAAGCGTTACCAATTACTTAACAAAAGCCAAAAGGAAGAAAATATCTAAATTAAATTAAAAGCATTCATAAATAGAATAAAACATTCATAAACTAAAATACCTCAATTTGTACTAATAAAGATATCAAATGTAACATGGAAAAGTTTATAAATTAAATTGGGAAAATAAAAGGAAAATTGAACCTGATAAAAAGAGACAATCCTGAAAGTAAGAAAAATCCTAATCCTAAATCCTAAGAGAGAGGAGAGAACCCCTCTCTCTAAAAACTACATCTAAAACTAAAATTATGAATTGTGTGCTTATTCGATGAATGGATGAATTCCCCCACTTTATAGCCTCTAATCTGTGTGTTCTGGGCTGAAAACTGGGTCAAAAACAGCCCAGAAATCGCTTCCAGTGATTTCTGGTACGTTCAGGTTGCGGCAAAGCGATGCGGAGGCATCGTCCACGCGTTACCATGGATTGCAGTTTTATAGATGCGATGCGGGTGCATCATTCACGCGTTTGAATCACCTAGATTCGAGGCAGCTATGGCAAATTATATATCGTTGTGAAGCCCCGGATGTTAGCTTTCCAACGCAACTAGAACCGCATCGTTTGGACCTCTGTAGCTAAAGTTATAGCCGTTTGAGTGTGAACAGGTCAGGCTAGACAGCTTAGCAATTTCTCCAACTTCTTGTATTTCTCTCACTTTTGTATGCTTCCTTTCCATCCTCTGAGCCATTCCTGCCCTGTAATCTCTGAAATCACTTAACACACATATCAAAGCATCTAATGGTAATAAGAGAGGATTTAAACATAGGGAACTTAAGGCCAAAGAAGCATGTTTTCAATCAAAGCGCCTAATTAGGAAGGCAAATGTAAAACCATGCAAATAGTATGAATAAGTGGGTAAAGAGTTGATAAAAACCACTCAATTGAGCACAAGATAAACCATAAAATAGTGGTTTATCAATCATGCTAGAAATGCTTTCTCACATTGGATTAGATTCGGGTTTGGATGGATATAGTGACATTTAATCCTACCAATACTTTGATCTATGAATTTGTGTGTATAATCAGTGACCAAACTTCATCTCTTCCCATGAGCACTTAAATCAAGGAATTGGGCAATTGTTCATGCTTAGAGAGATTGGTGAGCCAAGGAATTGGAATTCAATCACTTAAGATTGCTAAGGAGATCAATGAATGCATTGATTGCAGAAGGGATAAAAATGAATTTGATCCGGAGAATTATATATCCCCTGAACCCAATGATTCCCCATCTCTGATCTACCCATTCTATTTACTTTCTGCTCTTTAATTTCATGCTAACTCCCCTTCCCATTTAATTTCTCGCAATTTAAGCTTCTTCACTTTAATTCCTTGCAATTTAATTTTCTGTTTCTTTAATTTCTTACAATTTAAGTTTCTCCACAATTTTACTTTCTGCTATTCCCAATTGAAGTCCGATTCCACTCAACTAGCATAATTCTCCAATTAACGTTGCTCAATCTACCAATCCCTGTGGGATTTGACCTCACTCTTTTGTGAGTTTTTACTTGACGACAATCCGGTGCACTTGCCGGAAGAAAATTTGTTGAGAGGCAAGTTTCCGCGTATCACTCTCCCCACTTCAGATTGGGGTGGTTTCTCCAAGATGAGTGATAAACCACTATTTTATGATTTATCTTGTGTTTAATTGAGTGGTTTCATCAAGCCTTTACTTACTTATTCATACGATTTGCATGATTTTATAATCCCTTCCTAGTATTGTTTTATGATTGAAAACATGCTTCCTAAAGATATTTAATTAGTATATTTTAATTCTCCGTTATACCATTCGATGCCGTGATCTGTGTGTTAAGTATTTCAGGCTTTATAGGGCAGGAATGGTTTAGAGAATGGAGAGGAAGCTTGCAAAAATGGAAGGAACACATGAAACTAAGGAGATGATCAGCGAACACCGACGCGCACGCATGGCTCAGCGAGTGCGCGGAATAGAGAAAATTGCAGCGACGCGTGCGCGTGCCTGACACGTATGCGTGGATTGGAGTCTGCACGCGCTCGCGTGACAAGAAAAATCGCTGAATGACGCGTACGCATGACCTGCGCGATCTGCAAACTTAACAGAAAACACTGGGGGCAATTTCGGGCCGCATTTTGACCCAGTTTTCGGCCCAGGAACACAGAATAAGGCCAGGGAACATGCAGAGACTCAACACAGACAATTTTAGATGACTTCACGTATTCTCATTAGGATAGTTTTAGTTTTTTTAGATCTGAATCTAGAGTGAATTACTCTTCCTCTAGGTTCTCTTTACATTCCCAGTTTATTGCTTTTGCTTTTGGATATTGAAGAGTCATTACCTCCGTTGAAGATACTATTCTAGTTTGTTTCCTTACCTACTCTTTTATTTATTCCATATTCTTAATTCTTGTTTAAGCAGTAATTGGATTATTTTCATGAATTGTTAGTGTAAAGGATTACTTTTATTTTTAATCAATTTTGAATCCCTACTTTATTTAATTTATCATGTTTTCTTCTATTATTTTTATGAGCATTATATTCATGTCAATGGAGTAGATTCCATACTTGATATGTGGTTGATTAGGAGGAGACACTTGAGTTGGAAGGCTTAGGGGTTGATTAAACTGGAAGTTGTTGGCTAGTTCTGTATTTACTAATGCTAGACATTCCCAAGGGAGAGGACTAGGATTTGCGAATAAGAGTTAGCTCAATCACTTGACTTTCCTTTATTTAGTAAGGGTTACCTAAGTGAAAACAACAACCTTTTTAATACTACACTTAAGAGATCCCAACAAGGATCGAACTTCCAATTAATCATTCTCCCAGTCAAGGCTTTTTATTTAGAATATTAATAGTCATTCTTAGTCTTTGTTGCTTTAATTTACAATTATTTAATTGCTCATTATTCAACTCTCAAACTCTCGTGGAAATTCCTAATTAATAAAATAGCATCCTTTCTTGCAACTCGTTGGGAGACGACCTGGGACTCATACTCCCAATATTTTTCTATTCTAAATTTTTGTGACAGCCTTTTTTAAATTGGTGAGGAGGATTTTAGCTGGCTAAGAGCTATACTTGCAACGCTATTCTCTTATTAAAAATCTCTTAATTGGCCTAACTTCTACCACGCATCAGTTTTTGGCGCCGTTGCCGGGGAGTTACAATTGTGTGCTAAATTATTAATTAGTGTACTTATTTTTATTTTATTTGCATATTTTATTTTTATTTTATTACCATGAGCTATATGTTTCTTTCATTGAATGACGCGTTCACTGCCTGATCCGAGTTTAGCCGCATTTGATCCTGAAATTGAAAGAACTATTTCACGTATTAGGCGAGCTCGACGTCGGTTAGCCTCTGAGGGTGGTGAAGTGATTGTTATCGATTCACCAGTCTCATCTGAGGGCGAATCTGAACCGTCATCTGAGAACAAAACAAGCTCCTTTACTACTGATTCAGTTGATTCATGTGCAGATAACATGGCAGCACCAAGGAGGATTACTCTCCAGGAAGCTAGAGCCCCAGATTTTACACTGCAGCCGTATCAAGTGCATCATCTAACCCTGGTTGCAGATTTTGAGCTGAAGACTGCATTAATCAACTTGATGCCCAAGTTTCGTGGCTTACCTGCTCAAGAGCCTATTAAGCACCTAAGGGATTTCCAGACAGCCTGTTCTACTGTTAAGCGTTATGGTGCGAATGAAACATCTATTCTGTTAACTACCTTCCCGTTTTCTCTTGAGGGAAAGGCAAGGGAGTGGTACTACTCCCAACCTGAAGTGACTGTTACTATCTGGGATACGCTCAGGTGAGAATTTTTGGAAAAATACTTTCCAGCTGAAGTTACGGACAGACTAAGAAAAGAGATCTCATGCATTGTTCAAGGTGAATCAGAAACTCTCTATGAGAACTGGGAGCGTTTTAAGAACCTTCTGGACACATGCCTGATGTGTGGAAAATGATTCAACACAAAACTCACCGGCAAGTGTATCGGGTCGCATCAAGTAATAATAACTCACGTGAATGAGGTTGATCCCACAGGGACTGAAGGATTGAGCAATTTTAGTTTAGTGGTTGATTTAGTCAAGCAAACAAGAGTTGATTTGAGTGATTTGTAATTGACAGAAACTAAATTGCATGAAATTTAAAGGGAGAAGGGAAATTGACTATAAATTAAAGGGCAAAGAAAGTAAAGAAGCAGAATCTTAAAGTGAAAGTAATATAAATTGTAGAAACTTAGATTGCAAGAAATGTAAATGACTAAAACTTAAAGTGCAAGAAATGTAAATTGCTTGAATTATAAAAGGAATTGGGAATCGGGATTGCAGAAATTTAAACAAGAAAAAATAAATTGCAACAAGCAGATGAGTAGATGATGAGCTAAAAGGAGATTTCAAGATCTCAGGGGTCAAGAGACTAGAAAACCAAGTCTAGATCTCACTGCCTTCCTTGATCCAATTCAAAGAGTAATTGCAAACAAATTAAAATTTAAAACAGTAAAGAAACTTGGAATTCAAATTACTGAATTTTTGAATTATGCAGAGAAAGGAACAAAGAGATCTCAAGGGTGAGGTTGAGACAGAATTACCTCAACTCTTCACTATCAAGACTCAAGCAAGCTTTGCAGAAAAGAAAACAGAAAACCCAGAGAGAGAGAGAACTCAATTCTCCTCCCAATTCTCCAAGATCCAAAATCAAAGTTACAGAATGAAAATTTCTAAAAGGGGTAAGAAAAAACGTTCAAAGTAAAAGTTCTGGTCCATTCTAAATCAAACTAACTTCTATTTATACACTTCCTTCTATTGATCATTAAGCCTTGAATTTGGGCCTTGGCCTTGATGGAATTGGATTGAAGATAGCCTCAGTTGATTGCTCTTGGATTTGAGAAAAAATTCGTTTGTAATTTGGACTTTGGAGCATTCACGTTTGAGTCAACGTTTGAGGCAAATGTTGACTCAAACGTTTGCATGTTAACATTATGCAGAATGGTTTGCTTTTCTGTCACTCACGTTTGAGTTCACGTTTGAAGTCAAACGTGAGCTCAAACGTGCTCCCTCCAAGGCCATTTTATAGCCAACGTTTGACCTCAAGTTTGAAGCTAACGTTGGCGCAAACGTTATGTCCCCTTGGTGTAGTTTTGAGCCAACATTTGACCACAAGTTTGAGGCAAATGTTGGTGCAAACATTAAGTCCCCTTGGTATAGTTTTGAGCCAACGTTTGACCTCAAGTTTGAGGCAAACGTTGGTGCAAACGTTGCTTCCTCCATGGTTAGTTTTTGAACCAACGTTTGACCTCAAGTTTGAGGCAAATGTTGGCGCAAACGTTGGCTTCTCCAGGGTTCTACTTAAGCCAACGTTTGACCTCAAGTTTGAGGAAAACGTTGGCACAAACATGAGCTTTTCCCATGGTGGCTTTGCTGCCTTCATTTCACACTACAAGAAAATAGAACATCTGTAACAAAAAATTTGTATCAAATTTAAAATTGTTACAAATTATAGTTTTTTTGTAACAATAATTAATTATTGTTACAAAATAAAAATATTTTGTAATAACAAGAAAATTTGTTACAAAACATTTCAATATTTTGTAACAACGTGATTTTTTTTGTTACAAATTATGTTGGCTTTCGTATCGAATTGTTGTTTTGTTGCAAAATGTTATAATGTTTTGTAACAAAATATCTATTTGTTTCAAAAGCTCTAAATATTTTGTAACAAAAAAATTAATTTATCACAAAATACAATATTTTTGTAACAAGTTATTTATTTGTCACAAAATTCAAAGATTTTTTGTAATTAATAAAAAATTTTGTTTCAACATATTAAATGTAAGACTTCAAATTTTTGAAAATTGTTACGGCCTGGCCCAAGATCCCCACGGGTCGACCCGACCCGGGCTCCACCCGGTCCGGCCACGCACCCTGTAACCGACTCGGACACGCGTCCTGTACGGCTCGCACACAGCTATGGGACAGCATCCTTTAGGATATGGGCCTGTCCCCATGGAGGGCCACCACTGACATGTATATAAGGGGAAGACTGGCTCTTCCCCCGAGGTACGTCACACATCACCCTACCTTTTCCACCTGCACATTACTGATAAGAGCGTCGGAGTATCTTTGCAGGTGACACCCCCCTCTCCACGAGGAGCACGGGACATCGGGACCTCGCATCCTTCGATCGACAGTCCACGACCTGACGAATCCCTACCAACATCCCGTATCGCAATCCGAACCGTCCGGTAATCGACCTACCGAACAAAAATTAACCTAATGAGTTATTTATGATTTATTATATTTATTTAAGATTTTATATTCAAAAATTTATTTTATTAAAAATATTTAAGTCAAATTAATGATACTTTGAGTTTAAAATTATTTTAAAAAATAAATAATAAGTCATTTATGATTTATTATATTATTCAAAATAAATTTTTGGAGATTTATATATTCAACGGGATATTTTTTTATTTATATTTTAAAATTTTAGTAATTAAAAAAATATAAAAATTTATAGTATTTCAAGAATAATTAATTTAAAGTTTTAATAATAAAATAGTATTTCAAGAATAATTAATTTGGTTATTTCATATAATTTGAAATTAAAATTCAGTAATAGAAGTATTATATAATTTAATTTGAGAAATTTGTATTATGATTAAATTACGGTTTATTTTATTAAATTGAACTTTTAGAGATTAATTTATTAAGACTGATTAAATTTATTTTTATAAATACTTTAAGTTTAAGTCAATTAATATTTATGTATAATTTTTATTATAATTACTTATTTTATAAATTGAAATTAAAATCCTAGTGATAGAAAAAATAATAAAAAGTTATATCATTTAATTTAAATAATCAATATCTTGAGCATGGACTATATTTTATAAAAAGTGATTAATATGTTCATTTTATAATTTAAATTAAAAATAATTAATTGAACTTAGTAATATGTTCATAAATAATGTTCTTAAATATTTTTAAAAAATATATTTAATTTTAAAATTATTTTACTCTCCAATTGTATCAAAATATCTACTCATATTTATCCTTATTCATTTATAAAAAATCTCTAATTTTTAACTCTAAATTTTCAAATTAAATCAAAAACCTAATTCCTAAATTGGAACACAGCCTCCACCCACCCCCTTTCCTTTCCAAAAATGCAACATACACTCAGAGAAGAGAGATCGGGAAGGGAAAGAGGGAGCTGCGCTTTGCGCCGTCCAGCCCAAACTGTCGCCGCTGAACCGCCGATCTGCCTTGGAGCCGCTGACCCACGCGTCGCCGCCGGCGCTGACGAAGAAGAGAAAGAGAGATGTTGAGACGGAGAGCGTGTGAGGGAGCAAAGGCCAAGGAGAGAAAGAGCGCCGTTGCGGGCTGGCCGTCGGGGGAGCTGTTGTGAACTCACGTTGTCTGCGCCGTCGCCCCCTCCCCGTGTCGCCGTTGTGCCCTGGTGCCGTCGAGGGAAGTTGCCACCACGGTTGGAATCGTGAACTGAGGAGGAAGTCGTCAATTCTATCATCAGCACCATGTCTCGTCACCGTTGCTGCCACCAGAGGAAGCCACTGTCACTAACGCAAGGAACAGAACTCGAAGAGGGAGGCAGCGGAGGGTGATGCTGTTGTCGTCATCGCTGTGGAGGTGAACCAACATCGTGTCTTTGCTTCCCAGAACCACCATTGCTGCTGCCATCATCCCCTAACTTGGTTGTCATTGCTACTTGAAACTCTGATTACTTTTGTTGCCCGTTAGAGAGAGGAATTGTTCTGTGAAAAGAGGGCTGCCGGGGTTGCTGCTACTGGTTCTGATTCTGTTACATTGATTCTGGTCTATTCTTTTCCTTGGTTCTGAACCATTTGCAAGTTCTGTTTTGTCAATTTTAATTGCCATGTTCTTCTTTTAGTTCAATTCTAGTCTTGGATTTGTTTTGAATTTTCCAGAGTTATGTTTGCTTTTGATTCTCATCCAATTCGAATCCTTGTCTTGCTGCAACCATTCTCACCACGATCTGGGTTAGTTTCCTCTTTTTTCCCTCTTTGTTAGTTATGACTACCAACTGTTTAATATAATAATGGGTTTCCTTTGTTAATTACTTGCATTTTGTATAAGGTGCTAGAAGGAACAGTTAGTGCTGTATTAATTTGTGTCTATTATATAAAATGCATAGCATAGTAATATGATTTCTGCTACTAATGCGATCTATGATTGAGTTATTTTAGGTTTGAAAGCTGCAAGCCTGCATTTCAGTCAATTTTGTTGAGAAAATAGAGTCCCACTCTGAATTTTATGAAAGTATATACAACAATGGCCAACTCATATAATTGAAGTCATAATTGCTGTTGTATGTGATTATACATACACTCAGTAGGTATTGAAATTTAGAGCTTTTGAAATGATTTGAACAAAATGAATGGGAGTAAAACTAGAAAAGGATAATGGTGTTGCCTTCTTTATTTTTAGAATTTTTTTGTAGGTTAGGATAAGGAAATACTAAGTTTAGTTGTTTGAAAGCTTAAAGGTTAATGAGAAAATTTTAACGAATACAAAGAAAGTGTTTCAACTAACTCACTATTATGTTCTATTTTCCTAAAATGTAACCAGTCCAACTAACTCTGATTATAGTTCTTTGTGCAATTATTTTTCTACTGCAGGACCCTTGTCCCATTATTTCATATATACAAGACATTAATTACTATCTGATGCGCATAAACTAGTTATGCCACGATTTAGGAAATTGCACGATCGGCAAAATTCCTTCCGGCAAGTGCACCGGTTATCGTCAAGTAAAAACTCACAATAGAGTGAGGTCGAATCCCACAAGGATTGGTTGAATGAGCAATTCGGATTAGAAGTGTGCCTAGTTGAGCGGAATCAAGAATTTAGATGAGAATTGCGGAATGTAAAATTGGCGGGAAACGTAAATGGCAAGAAATTAAAATGGCGGAATCTTAAATTGCATGAATTAAAGAGCAGAAGCTAAATTGCTGAAATTAAAAGGGAATGGGGGTGATTGCATGAATTGAGTTGCAGAATGTAAAGAGAAAGTGGAAATCGGAGATGGGGAATTCATTGGGTTATAGGAGATATTGAGATCTCCGAATCAAAACATGTTTATCTCTTCCTCAACCAATGCGTTCATTGAATTTTGCTTGGCAATCTTATATGATTGGATCCCAATTCCTTGGCTCACCAATTCTCTCTAAAAACAAACAAATTCCCAATCCCTTGGTTTAAATGTTCATAAGAAGAGATGATGCTCGATCACTGATTATACCACACAGTTTCATGAACCACAATTTGGTAGGATTACATGTCACAATATCCATCCAAACCCCAATCCAATTCACTGTGAGAAAGCTTCTCTAGCATGAATCCTCCATTCCTTTCCCAAGGTTCCGAAGGATTCCAATTATGGGTAGTTTCTTTCCCAAGACAACTACCCAATGGAATTAGATCGAGAAGCTTTCTAACAAAATTCAAGAGAAAAGATTGAAGAAGAAGATAAACTATTATTGATTCATTGAATTACAATAGAGCTCCCTAACCCAATGAAAGGGGGTTTAGTGAGTCATAGCTCTGAATTCAATTACAAAAGTATGAAAACTTTCCTAAAATCAAAAGTAAAGTCCTTACTAACTTAAATTCTATCCTATTTATACACTTTCTACATTGAGCTTCTGTTGTGTTTCTTGGGCTTTGAGGCCTCTCCCTGCTTTCCTTTTGCTTTGGGTTTATGATCCATAATCTTGATGAGGCTGCTGATCCAAATTCTGTAACATTCATTGAGCCAACTTAGTGATAATCAAGTAATGACACATGACTCAACAAATTGAAATTCCAGACTCATCAATCCTTCAGGCCCAATCCATAAACCATGATATTCAATTGGGTTTCATACCAGAGTAAGTTTAAGTTAATGTTTGTGCTCAAATGCTAACTTAAACTGCAATATTTTTGGCCCAGAAACCTTTTCTAATAGTGGCGTTTAAGTTTTAGTTTAAGCTTAAACTGCAGCTTAAACGCCAGACACTTCCAGTGATGCCTTTTGTGGAAGCACGTTTAAGCTTCAGTTTAAGGTTAAACTGAAGCTTAAACGTGGAAATGGAAGAAGGCAGCCCTGGAGGGTCACGTAGTCGAACACGTTTAAGCTTCAGTTTAAGGTTAAACTGAAGCTTAAACGTGGAGATAGGAAAGGCAGCCCTGGAGGTCGAGCACGTTTAAGCTCCAGTTTAAGGTTAAACTGGAGCTTAAACGTGGAAATAGAGAAAGCCATCCTGGAGGTCGAACACGTTTAAGCTCCAGTTTAAGGTTAAACTGGAGCTTAAACGTGGAAATGGAGAAAGCAACCCTGGAGGAGAAAACTTGGTCGAACACGTTTAAGCTCCAGTTTAAGGTTAAACTGGAGCTTAAACGTGGAAATGGCTCCCTGGTGCATTTCCCATTTCTGGCATTTAACCTCCAGTTTAAGGTTAAACTGGAGGTTAAACGTGGAAATGCTTCCTGAGTGGAATTCTCATTCTGGCGTTTAACCTCCAGTTTAAGGTTAAACTGGAGGTTAAACTTCAGTTTCAGCATTTCTTAGCCTTCATGATTCTGGCGTTTAAGCTCCAGTTTAGGCTTAAACTTGAACTTAAACTCCACATGTGATATTCAAGCTTCCTTTATTGATTTTGTTGCTTCCTTGCCTAGCCTCTTCTTCCCTGAAATCATCCAAACAATTGCATCAAAGTCTTGCAAAATTTCATGAGAAATCTTCCAGTCATAGCATTCAAGTAATATAACTAAAACTCATGGAATTTGCATCAAAATCATACTGTTTGGATGGTTCATTGCTTTGTTATTCATTTAACCATTCTTGGTTACTTTAAGCTCAAGAAAATGCATAAAACAACTAAAACTAACAGAAAAATGCTAGTGAAACTAGCTTAAGATGCCTTGGCATCACTATCTAACTGGACCACTGCAAGATTGGATATCTAAACCAGAAGATTTTGTGTAAGTTGTCTTCCAAATGCTAATACACTATTCTTTGAATCTAGCATATTCATGATTGAAAATAACTACACTTTAACAAGATTTTATTGAATATTTAAGATTTTTCTATATCTGAACACATCCAACCAGCCTAATTCAAGCTCCAAATTTGCAGGTTTTTCAGATCCAATTTCTTATCATATATTATTTTCCTATTAGTTTCTTATCATAATTTGAGCTCCAAACTTGCCTTATTAGTTTCTTATCATATATTATTTTTCTATGTCATTATTTTGTCAAAGGTACACCTGTATTGACTTTTATTAATTCATGCGTTAGCTGACTTGCTTGGTACTCTCCCAAGTTGAAATGTGTGAAAAGGGATCGGAGTTGAGCCAAATAAATAATTGAAGTTAAGGTTTAACTAATTTAGTTATTGATCAAGATTTTAGCTTTAGTACTTAGAGAAAATTTAATTAGTTGAATTCTTAGGTTACAAAAGAGCTAAAGCCAAATGAAATATTGTTACTATTATTTTATTTTTATTAAGGTTCAAGTGTCTGGTATCTTGGTATTTACTTTGAAATGCAGGTTGTTTTATTTCTACTTGATATTTTGATCAGGCAAGTTAGAGCAGAGATCTTTACTCCCTTTGTTAGATCATCCAGAGAAAGCTGAACTTGAGTCTGTACTTGACTGCTCAGATTCAACTGTCAAAACTAAACTCCAGTGCATCATGCTAATCCAAACAGATCTTTGGTAATAATTTTGTTGGTTGTTTGAGCACTTATCTTTATCTTTAAAAAAATTGTTTTGGAAGTGCTATTATTTTAATTAGTTCTGTTTTAGAATTAGGTATATACAGTAGTTATTCTTTGAGATTGTGGACGGATGGTGCTAGACTTTTATAGTTAGTGAAAATCATAGTGAATCTATATACTTGAATTAAATATGCCACTCCTATCCTTTGAGATTATAGGGGATGGTGCTAGACTTTTATAGTAAGTTATAACTTATAAACATGCTTGCATTGCATAAGTAATGTACTTTTTGCTAAATGAAAATATGCTAGAGGAATTGTTTGGTATTGATACTAAAACAGAAAGCATAGTTATTCTATGTTTGCTTTCTTCACTTGAAATATTCTTATAAAATTTTGCTTATTCATGCTACTGCAGAGTCTTGGTTCTGAACGTGCCTTTGCTACTGTTGTTCCTTGCAATTTGGTTTACCATCTTCTGGTGATCATAAACTTTCTCAGTTCAATTGAGTTTATTTGCCTCCAATTAAACCCCAAGGGTGAAAATGAAAAGTAGAATACAGGAATCTTGTTTTGTTATAGTATTTGTAGACTTCGTGATATTATGAGTCCTTGTTTAAATATATTTCCGTCTTTGGATTCTGAATGTACATAGGTTTTTTTTCCTCTTCATGTAAATGGAATAAGGGTTTAGCGACCGATTTTCAAGAAAAATCGGTTGCTAAATCGGTCGCTATTTTTGTAATTTTTTGTAGCGATATATCAATTAATTTAAAAAAATACAATTTGGCAAATTATGTGTGTAATTTGTATTAAAAAATTGTTATAAAATAAATTTTGTGCTTTTGTAACTAGAGGAATGAAAAATTTTACAAAATCAAGTTATATTTTATAACAAAATTTTGTGATAGGAAAAATTATATTGTTACGAAAAACATCTCATTGGATAAAATTTGTTATCACTTTTGTAACGACTTTTGGTTTTTTGTATTAGAAAATTTTGTTACAAAATATTATTTTGAATTGTAACAGTTTCATTTTTTGTTACAAAAACTTTTTGTAACGGGACATACTGCAACGGCCCCTTTTTTGTTACAAAATCTTTTTGTTTCAAAATTTCAATTTTTTGTAACAATTTTTTTTGTTATAAATATTACTTTTTCTTGTAGTGTCAATTGCTGCCATCCCCTTTCTTCAACCTTCCTCCAAGCCTTTTGGTCACCTGTCATCAATCAACAAATGCATCAAAGCTATGCTAAAATCATGAGACTTCTTCTTATCCTTGACATATAAGCAATTATAGCACAAAACCTCATGAAAATGCATCAATTTTCTCATGGTTGATTGAATCTAAATACACATAAATTTTTACCCAAATGGCTTACTTGTAACTCAAGAAAGTGTATAAAACCTATTAAAGACAAAGGAAAAAGACTAGTAAAACTAGGCTAAGATGCCTTGGCATCACAACACCAAACTTAAATCTTGCTTGTCCCCAAGCAAGCATCAAACATAAGAGAGAATGACATGAAACAGAGAAGTGTGCACATCCTTATTGAGCATATAGTTGAGTTTAGTCCATGGGGTTTGTATGCAGACAATGGTGGTTCATTTATTGCTTGCTATTACATAAGAGATGATTCCTCAAAGGTTTACTAAGTTTGCTGCTATAAGGCTTTACTTTGGCTTGTTCCCTTGCTAACTTTTCCTTCTTTGTTTTGCTCAAAGAGCTTATCATTCTTTGAAGGCTTGGTGACAAATGTTGCAGCAGCCTTTGGCTTAATTTTTGCTCAACATTCCTTCACCACAGACACATGGCTCACCCTTTTCTTCCTAGGATCATTGATGCCCAGCATCTCTTTGGATAACTAAGTGTTTTGTAGCTAGGTTGCTCTTTATTGTGGACTTTCAGTTGGCAATCCCAAATCAGTTGATCTAAGTGGCCAAGTTTTAAAAGACTCCTCAGAACTTACTTGTCCAAGCATATCCTAATACAAAAACACCACAGGCATGTGTCCTAGGGTCCAAGCTATTGGTGCCTAGCCTTATTGTTTATTTTCTTTGCCACATTTGGCTTTTTCTCTTCCTTTTTCTTTCTGTTATTTCATTCTCAATGGATCCTAAATGATACAAGCCTTCATAACAACAAACCAGTTCACACCTCAAAGAACATATCATTATGTAGCATTTATTTTGTGAACCATACATTAAATCAACAAATACCACCACTAACTTTCATTCTTACTTATGCAACATTAGATATTTACTTCATAGTTCAAGCATTTCTCTTTTATTGAATTAAAAAGGTACAGGGGACAAAGCACGCATTTCGTTAGGTGAAAGTGAATAAACACAAGAACACACTTAGGCTAGCCTATTTATTGCAAAGTTAAACAGACAGGATGCAAACCTATTAAAATAAAATGACTATCAACTAAACAAGCATGCTCTTTCTTTATTGAATGTGACAAGCAAAGAGCAATTCCACCTATCAATTGTCTTTCTTTTTCTTCTCACTTGCTTGTTTGCTGGTTTCTCCCTTGCCCTTGCCTGTTAGCTTTTGCCAGAATCCAGCTTTCTTCATTGTCTCTTTTACTCTGTCTTCAAGGAATAATGCTTTTTCTACTTCTCTTTCGTTCCTCCCCTTGAAGTATTCATCTTAAGTAGGAAATGCTGGTTCCATATTGTGTAGATGATCTGCAATGTAGCTCAACTTTATTTGGCCATTTATGTTATAGTCAGCTTGAACTCCATACCTTGCATCCTAAAGGGTTGTGAATTCTTTGAAAGCTCTCATGTTCTCAGCTTGCAGTTGGGTCAACTGGTCAAATGATTCATGAAATTGGAAAGCTTGTTCCTGTTGCATCACTAAGGATCTTGACTCATAATTCCTTTGTTGACTTATCATCCTCAACTGAAGCTCCTCTTGTCTTTATTGAGACCTTGTGTACTGTGAATAGAATTCTTCCTTCTTCTCTTGAATCCCCATGTATTGTTGTGACAACCTCTCAATTGCCTCTTGCATCTGAACCATGTCCATATTGTTTTGTGGTTGGTACTGTTGCTGTTCCTCCTGTTCTCCTTGTGATTCTTCTCGTGGTTCTTCTCTTCTTCTCCCTTTTTGTGGCCTTCGACTATGTTGTGCCTCTGTGATAATCATCATCCTCTCGAAGGTTACAGGTAGGCCTGGATTCAACCATTTTGGGTTTGCATCCTCCATTGGCACTTTGGCTTTCCTGCATAGCCACATAATGGTACTTGGGTAGTGTAGCAAAGCTTTAGCTGAACTCTTCTCTGCAATCCTTTGAATATCACTTGCAATGAGCTCGTGAACCTTCACTTTTCCTCCCATTATTATACAATATAACATGATAGCTCTTTTTTTTGTGACCTCTGAAGTGTTCACTATGCCTAAGATCGATCTCTTTATTATCTCATACCACCCTTTTGCTTTAGGGGTGAGATATCCTCTTCTCAAGTATTTGTACTTGTTGTCAGCATCTCCTATCCACTCCGTGTTCACCACACAGATTTCACTAGCAATTTCATCATAATCAGGGTCTTCATTTATTCTTTGGTGGTACCCTGGCTCATCAAAATGGACTATTTTTAGTTCTAAGACTTTCATGATAGTCTTTGAACTAAAATCTACTTCTGTTCCCCGTACATAACTCTTGTAAGTTGGGGCTTCATTCATGTCAAGCCTTGGGGTATTAGCATAAAATTCCCTTATGATGTTTGCATTGATCCTAGTGATTGGTGAGGTGAGCTCTTCCCATCTCCTCTTTTTAATCTTGGCTTTCATTTCCTGGCATCCTTCATCCGGTAATAAAATTGGGACTTTCGGATATATATGTTTACCATTCATCCATTCCAGTTGCAATTGATGGTACCATGATTTGAACTTCCATCGATCATATTTGGGTTCACTTTCTTCAACCATGGGTTCCTTTCCTCTTCTTCGTTTGGCTCTTGAAGAAGAATCCATGCTCCCTTGATTGGTTGATATTGTTGAGGTTACGGGTGTGTGGAGAATGTTGGATATTTTTATGTGCTCTTGGAGGAAAAGTGTTTGAGGCTACGGTAGTATGGTAGATGATGATGAACCAAGGTGTTAGGGCTTTGGTAATGAAGAACACAAATTTTGAATGGTTGGACTCCACGATGTGTGCAGCTTCTTCGTTCATGTGCATGGCTTAAGGGAGGCTTTTTATAGTCACTTTAATGAGGGATGGATGGTTAGGATTCATTTGGACAATTTACAAATCAAGGGAGTGCATGCAAAGTTGAATGAGGACGAAGTTTTGCCTCTTCATGAAGTGCATCTCTTCGGTCATCAAAGCACTTCTCTAGGGTTGTACAGATTCTCCCTTCAAGCCATGTGATCCACTTTTGTCCTTATGCTAGCTTGCCTTTCTTTGTCTTGTCCCCTTCATTGAATAGTTCTTTGACCACTTAACCATCACAACAAGACAAAAGGACAAGTATTATCAAACAGTAGCAAGAGAGCATCTCCTATCTAAATCTATAAATTGACTATCATTCCTTATGTGAGTTTAGCCGTGATTCCCTTTTGCATAGTCTTGGAGGACACCAAACTTAGTGTTTGGTCATGTAGTCCAAGATGTTACTTCCTCCAACTATTACCTTTGAGATTTCAGCGTCACTTTTGGTTAAAACTTCATGAGAAATGCTTTGTTTTATTTCCAAAAAATTTTCTAACAACTATAAGCATTGTTGTACTTCCATGAGTTTCAAAACTCGAAAAGACCCTTGACTTTCATGACTTGTTCTTGTAATATGTACAACACTAGGCTTGAATGTTTGGCTACATATTCCAAGGAGCATATATTTTGGTGTGCCTATGGGCACACCAAACTTAGAATTCGATCATACGCCCTCCACTATCATAAATAGTTGTCAATTTTGTCTAAAAAGAATTGAATTCATGCTAGTGCAAAAATTATTATTCATATTGAAATATTAGAGACAAGAAACCTAAATCATGGGTTGCCTCCCATGAAGCGCTCGTTTATTGTCACTAGCTTGGCATTGGCCCCCCTTTAGGGTGGTTGACGACTGCAGTGTCTCATCTTGTCCCCCCTCACTGTGAGCTTCCTTTTTGTTCCTTGATGCTCAATTTCAGCATGCTCAAGTGAGAGTATTTTGCAAACTATGTAGCAGTCATTGGCTTGTTGGCTTGTTCCTAACTGTTGATAAATTAACTGTACTTCATCACCCTTGGAGAACCCCTCAGTTGGGATCTTCTTGTTCTTCCACCCCTTCTGAGTCTTTTTCTTGCTTTTCTTTTTTCTTTTTGTTGATCTTTCTTTTTTGACAAAGGACCTTGTTTTGGGATTTTTTTTCTTAGTGGTCAACACTTCAATTTCTTCTTGAGTTCCTTTATCACTGTGCATCATCTCATTCTCTTTTCTTCTTGCTGTGCTGTCTGTTTCTTGCTTTGGAAGGTGATTACTGGTTGTCTTGTTTTTTCCTTCCTTCCATTGCAAGTCTTCCTTGTCAGTTTCCATGCAATTCTTCTTTTCATCAATGAGCTGTGTTTCTGGAAATACATTCAGAGTGATGCTTTTATCATGTATTCTGAGGGTCAGTTCTCCTTGCTCCACATCTATAATGGCCCTAGCTGTGGCCAAGAATGGTCTTCCAAGTATGATAGAATCACCTTCATCCTCATCTGAGTCTAAGACCACAAAGTCTGAAGGGAATACGAATTTGTCCACCTTAACTAGAAGGTTTTCAATCACACCCCTAGGACATATCACTGACTTATCCACTAGTTCCAGAGACATTTGTATTGGCTTCACTTCCTCTATACAAAGCTTTTTCACTAAAGAAGAGGGCATTAGGTTGATACTTGCCCCTAAATCACACATTGCCTTGTTGATGATCAATCTTCCAATGGTGCAAGGCAGAAAGAAACTTCCAGGGTCTTCAAGTTTGGGTGGAAGTGCTTTTTGAATTAATGCCCTGCATTCTTCAGTGAGCATTATAGTTTAGTTCTCATACCAACTCCTCTTCTTGTTAATAATTTCTTTCAGAAATTTGGCATATAGAGGCATCTGCTCTAGTGCCTTAGCCAAGGGAATGTTTATCTCCAACTTCTTGAAAGTCTCAAGGAACTTATGAAAGTGTTGATCCTTTGCTTCTTTGTTGAACCTTTGGGGATATGGCAGTGGAGGTGTAAAGCTTTTCTCTGCTTGCTACTATCCTTGGGTTTGCTCCTCCTTTTCTCCCGTTGAATTGTGTGGCTGGTTGTCCTTCCCTTTGAGCTTCTCTGGGACATTTTTTCTTGTTGTCATGTCCTTGTCGCTAGCTTCCTCTTTTTCTGTTGGTTCTTTGTCGCCTTCCTTAGGCTTCTTGGTTGCTTCTTTGTTGTCTACCAATGTCTTCCCACTCCTTAGCTGTATAGCTTTGCACTCTTCTTTTGGATTAGGAATGGTGTCGCTTGGTAGTGAGCTTGATGGTCTCTCAATAGCAATTTGCTTGGAAAGCTGTCCAATCTGCCTCTCCATATTCTTCATGGAAGCTTCCTAGTTCTTTGTTGTCATCTCTTAGTGCTTCATCATTTTCTCCATTAAGAGCTCCAAATTGGTAATCCTCTGAGAGTCTTATGAGATTGGTTGGTTGTGGGGTGTTGAGGGTTGATGGTAAGTGTTTTGGTTAGTGGTTTGATTATTGGATGGATAATGGTTAGAGTTGGGGTAAGTGTTTTGGGATTTTTTGTACGTATTTTGGTTGTTATTCTGCTGGTTGTTATGGTTTGTGTTTTTCTAACTGTTTTGGGTTGAATTCCTTTGCCATGGCTGTTGAGTCTGAGTGTGATTGTCTCCCCATTTGAGGTTGGGGTGGTTCTTCCAGGATGGGTTATAAGTGTCACCATAAACCTCATTGTGTCCAGAGCCTTGATTATGCATGTAATTCACTTGTTCTTGCTGTTGATCTTCACAAGCTTCTTCACCTTGCCCCCATGTGGTTGATTGCTAACTTGTATTTACTGCTGCAACTTGGAGGCTATCAATCCTTTTGGCCATTTGCTCAAATTGTTGTTGAATCTGTTGCTGCATCATTTTGTTTTGAGCTAGGATTGAGTCCAATCCTTCCAACTCCATCACTCCTTTCCTTTGTAATGGTTTGCGTTGCCTTTGGTGAGCAAAGAAATATTGGTTGTTAGCCACCATATCAATGAGATTTTAGACCTCCTGTGCAGTTTTCATGAGTTGTAAAGAGCCTCCAGCTGAGTGATCCAGAGCCTCTTGAGATTTCAATGTCAAGCCTTCATAAAAATTCTGCAATATGTCCCATTCATTGAATATTTCAGGAGGGCACTTCCTGATTAGAGCCTTGTATCTCTCCCATGCCTCATAGATGGGTTCAGTATCCATCTGTGTGAATGTTTGTACTTCAGTCTTCAACCTAATAATCCTCTGAGGTGGGTAAAATTTGGCAAGGAACTTGCTCGCTAGATCTTCCCAATTGTTGATGCTATCTCTTGGGAATGACTCTAACCATTGAGTAGCTTTGTCTCTGAGGGAAAATGGAAATAACAGCAACTTGTAAATATCAGGATGTACACCATCAGTTTTGACAGTATCACAAATCCTCAGAAAGGTGGATAAGTGTTGGTTTGGATCTTCAAGTGGTCCTCCTCCATAGGAGCAGTTGTTTTGAACCAAGGTGATGAGCTGTGACTTCAGTTCAAAGTTGTTTGCATTAACATTTGGGGTAAAAATGCTACTCCCACAATGTCTAGGATTTGCAAATGTATAGGAAGCCAAAACTCTTCTCTGTGGTGGATTGTTGTTGTTGTTGGCTGCTCCTGCTGGTGGATTTGTTGGGTTTGTTGAGTGTTCCTCCATATCTTGGAATTCTTCTTCTGAATCCTCTTCTCCAACAATGTCTTTCCCTCTTTCTGCTCTTTTTAACCTCCCGAGGGTTCTTTTGTCTTGTTCACAAAAAGTGGGTATAGCTCCCCTTGTTCCTGACATGCAACTAAAACAAAGAAAATCACACAAAACCAGAAAAACAGTAATACTTCAATCCATTGCTAGAGTGAAGTTTTGGTTAGCTTAGGCAAAAATTCAAACAGTTAATGTGTTAGTCAAAAATAAAAAAAAATTAAAGAAAAAGTGCTTGATCTAGATCACCACCTCACTTTATCATTGTCAACCTAATCAATCCCCGGCAACGGCGCCAAAAACTTGATGTGTGGAAAACGATCCAACATAAAACTCACCGGCAAGTGTACCGGGTCGCATCAAGTAATAATGAGTGATTTAGTCAACCGAACAAGAGTTGATTTGAGTGATTTGTGATTGCCAGAAGCTAAATTGCACGAAATTTAAAGGGAGAGGGGCAATTGACTGTAAATTAAAGGGCAAAGAAAGTAAAGAAGCTGAATCTTAAAGTGCAAGTAATATAAATTGCAGAAACTTAGATTGCAAGAAATGTAAATGACTGAAAGTTAAAGTGTAAGAAATGTAAATTGCTTGAATTATAAAAGAAATTGGTAATTGGGATTGCAGAAATTTAAACAAGCAAAAATAAATTACAATAAGTAGAAGAGTAGATGATGAAGTGAATTGAGATTGATTTCAAATAGAAAAGTAAATCAGCTTCAAGAAGCATTCAGCAGATGAGCTAAAAGGAGATTTCAAGATCTCAAGGGTCAAGAGACTAGAAAACCAAGTCTAGATCTCACTGCCTTCCTTGATCCAATTCAAAGAGTAATTGCAAACAAATTAAAATTCAAAACAGTAAAAAAACTTGGAATTCAAATCACTGAATTTTTGAATTATGCAGAGAAAGGAACAAAGAGATCTCAAGAGTGAGGTTGAGACAGAATTTCCTCACCTCTTCACTATCAAGACTCAAGCAAGCTTTGCAAAAAAAAAAAAAAAAACAGAAAACCTAGAGAGGGAGAGAACTCAATTCTCCTCCCAATTCTCCAAGATCCAAAATCAAAGTTACAGAATGAAAATTTCTTAAAGGGGTAAAAAAACGTTCAAAGTAAAAGTTCCGCTCCGTTCTAAATCAAACTAACTTCTATTTATACACTTCCTTCTATTGATCATTAAGCCTTGAATTTGGGCCTTGGCCTTGATGGAATTGGATTGAAGATAGCCTCAGTTGATTGCTCTTGGACTTGAGAAGAAATCCGTTTGCGATTTGGACTTTATAGCATTCACGTTTGAGTCAACGTTTGAGGCAAACGATGACTCAAACGTTTGCGTGTTAACATTATGCAGAACTGTTTGCTTTTATGTCACTCACGTTTGAGGTCAAACATGAGCTCAAATGTGCTCCCTCCAAGGCCATTTTGCAGCCAACGTTTGACCTCAGGTTTAAAGGCAAATATTGGCGCAAACGTTAAGTCCCCCTGGTATAGTTTTGAGCCAACGTTTGACCTCAAGTTTGAGGCAAACATTGGCGCAAACGTTAAGTCCCCCTAGTGTAGTTTTGAGCCAACGTTTGACCTCAAGTTTGAGGCAAACATTGGCGCAAACATTGGCTTCCTCCAGGGGGTATTTTTGAGCCAACGTTTGACCTCAGGTTTGAGGCAAATGTTGGCGCAAACGTTGCTTCCTCCAGGGTTAGTTTTTGAACCAACGTTTGACCTCAAGTTTGAGGCAAACATTGGCGCAAATGTTGGCTTCTCCAGGGCTTGTTTTTGAACCAATGTTTGACCTCATGTTTGAGGCAAACATTGGCGTAAATGTTGGCTTCTCCAGGGTTCTTCTTAAGCCTACGTTTGACCTCAAGTTTAAGGCAAACATTGGCACAAACGTGAGCTTTTCCCAAGGTGGCTTTGCTGCCTTCATTTCAATTGCTGCCATCCCCTTTCTTCAACCTTCCTCCAAGCCTTTTGGTCACCTGTCATCAATCAACAAATGCATCAAAGCTATGCTAAAATCATGAGACTTCTTCTCATCCTTGACATATAAGAAATTATAGTACAAAACCTCATGAAAATGCATCAATTTACTCATGGTTGATTGAATCCAAATACACATGAATTTTTACCCAAATGGCTTACTTGTAACTCAAGAAACTGTATAAAACCTATTAAAAACAAAGGAAAAAGACTAGTAAAACTAGGCTAAGATGCCTTGGCATCAATGCCCCCATCATATGATTGACAGGCTAGTGTTAATCAGCCATTTCACTCAAGGCATGAAGCCTCGGGATAAAACTACACTAGATGGTGCTAGTAATGGTTCTCTGAAAAAGTACAAGACCGCAGATGAAGCATGGCAACTGATCAGCGACTTAGCTGAGTCTACTAGGAATCACAGGCACAGGAGCAGCCACTCAAAAGCTGTTGCAGAGGTCTCCTCCAGCACTGAAACTTCTGCTCTTACATAGAGTATATCTGAAATGACTAACCTACTCAAGCAAATACAGTTGAACCAACAACAACAAGCTCAGCCTGCCACATCACAACAAAGCCAACAGCTAGTTCCCCAAAGAGTATGCGGGATCTGTGCCGACTATAGTCATTATACTGATGAATGCCCGCAGCTCCAACAAGAAGATAACACTGTGGCAGCTACTCATAACTTCTATGACCACCCGAATCAAGGATACAATCAACAAGGCGGCAACTACAACCAAGGAGGAAACTATAACCAAGGATGGCAGGACAACTCCAACCAAAGTTGGAGAGATAATTCCAACCATGGCTGGAGGGACAACTACAACAGAGGAGGCAGAGACAACAATGGAAACCAGAGGTGGAATAACAACAACAGACAGCAGAATCAGAACCAACCTTACAGAGTTCCTCACCTAAGACAATCACAAGGACCCCAGCATAACCAACAACAAGTCCCACATATCACTTATCCCACTTCCTCATCAAATGATGAGATACTTTGTTCTCTTGCACAAGGACAACAAGACATGCAGACTACATTGAACGCTACTTTAAATGGTCTAAATGCCACTTTACAGGCTCTAGCCGCCCTGATAGAATCACTACCTATTTCCACCAACCAACCTTTAAGCTCCAGTGGAATTCCTTTTCAACCCTTACCTAACCCCAAGGGTGGCATCAATGCCATCACTTTGAGGTCCAGAACCACACTGCAAGAGAGGACCCAGGAGGAGCCAAGCCTAATAGAACATGCCCCAATTGAAGACTCAGTGGAAGTAGAAGACGCTGAAATAGAAGATGCTGAAGAGGAAGATGAAGTACAAGACAAGGTTGAAGAAGAATAAGCTCAGCCAAGGAATGGAGCACTAAAGGATACAGAAGCCGCAAGTAGTGCCATTGAACGAACGGGTTCTTGCTGGTAAAGAATTTTTATAAAAATAATCACGTTGTAAGTATAGTTTCTAAACCAAGCAAAAATCCTTTCGTACAAAAATTTGGTTGTCACAAGTAACAAAACCCAATAAAATTTATAACCGAAGTATTTAAACCTCGGGTCATCTCTCAAGGAATTGCAGGGAGGTATGATTTATTATTGGTTATGAGAAAAAGTATGTTTTTGGGTTTTTGAAATAGGGAACAAGGAGAATAAATTAGTAATAAAGTAAATTAATAATAATAATAACACTTGGCAAGGTATAAGAACTGGAAATCCTATCCTAGTTATCCTTATCAGGTGTGATGAGAATTGTTTGTTGCTCCCACTTAGTTAACCCTTACTAAATAAAAGAAAGTCAAGTGGACTAATTAATTTGATCCTCAAGTCCTAGTCAACTCCTGTGGAAAGACTAGCTTTAGAGCGATCCAAATCAATCAACAATTCCCAAATCTCAATCTACTACTGAGTTTGACAACTCAAGTGTTACCAATTACTTAACCAGAGCCAAAAAGGGAGAAAATCTACTTGAATAAAAATGCCTTCAGATGGGAAGCAGCAGTAACATAAATAAAAGAAAGAAATCTTAAATCGGAAATACCTCAAATTATATTAAATAAAGAAATCAACTCTAACATGAAGTTCATAAGCCAAATTGAAAAGATAAATAACAATTAAAGTAATAGAATAAATAAAAGTAGAAAATAAAATAAAGGAACATTGAACCTGTGATTGAAGAGAAGTAGCCTAATCATAATAGAAATCCTAAATCCTAATCCTAATCCTAAATCCTAAGAGAGAGGAGAGAGCCTCTCTCTCTAAAAGCTACATCTAAACCTAAAATTATGAATATGAATGTTGTATGTACTGTTCTATATGTTGGATGTATTCCCCCACTTTATAGCCTTTAAACTGTATTTTCTTGGCCGAAAACTGGGCCAGAAACAGCCTAGAAATCGCTGATTGCGAAATCTACCACGCTGGTTTTTCGTCACAGTGACGCGTCTGCATGAAGCACGCGTTTGTGTCACCTAGCTGTACGGCCACTATAGCAAATTATATATCATTTCGAAGCCCCGGACGTTTTCTTTCCAACGGAATTAGAACCGCATCATTTGGACCTCTATAGCTCAAGTTATGACCATTTGAGTGCAAAGAGGTTAGGTTGGACAGCTTTGCAGTTCCTTCAGCTTCTTGTATTCCTTCCACTTTTGCATGCTTCTTTTCCATCCTCTGAGCCATTCCTGCCCTGTAATCTCTGAAATCACTTAACACACATATCACGGCATCAAATGGTAATAAGAGAGGATTAAACATAGCAATTTTAAAGCCCAAAGAAGCATGTTTCAATCATAGCACAAAATCAGGAAGGAAATTGTAAAACCATGCATTTTATATGAATAAGTGTGCAAATACTTGATAAAAACCAATCAATTGAGGACAATATAAACCATAAAATAAGGGTTTATCAACCTCCCCACACTTAAACATTAGCATGTCTTCATGCTAAGCTCAAGTGAAGCTATAAGAGAGTGAAGAGGAACGGTAGAATGCATGAAATGCAACCTATCTATATGAATGCAACTACATGAAAAATATTTCTACCAACTTTGGTGAAAAGTAAATAAATCTTTCAAGAACAAATATGAACTAGATTTCACTAATTCAAATCATAAAAATGAAGTACAAATAGACTTGTAAGAAGAAAATAGCTCATGAAAGCAAGGAACAAAGAATCGAGCATCGAACCCTCACTGGAAGTGTATGCACTCTAATCGCTCAGGTGTTTAAGGTTCGACTCTCTCAATTCTCTACTAACCTTGCTTTCTAAGGCTTGCTCTTCATCTAAAAATCAACAAAAATTTAATGCATAGATACACATATCAAGAGGTCTTTTAAGGGTTTTAATGGGGTTAGGGTCAAGGTAGGATTGTATTTGGCCAAGTAGACTAAAATCTAAATCCTTAATTAACTTAAACTTTCCACCTAACTTAGGCAATCCATGTAATCACAATACAAAACCTAACTATCTATTTACTATGTTTTCCACATATTCATGCATCCTGATTTCGAGTACAGTACATATGTGATGAGCGGATAATTTATACGCTTTTTGGCATTGTTTTTACATAGTTTTTAGTATGATTTAGTTAGTTTTTAGTATATTTTTATTACTTTTTAAATAAAAATCACATTTCTGGACTTTACTATGAGTTTGTGTGTTTTTCTGTAATTTCAGGCATTTTCTAGATGAAATTGAGGGACTTGAGCAAAAATCGGATTCAGAGGTTGAAGAAGGATTGCAGATGCTGTTGGATTCTGACCTCCCTGCACTCAAAGTGGATTTTCTGGAGCAACAAAACTCCAATTGGCGCGCTTTCAATTGCGTTGGAAAGTAGACATTCAGGGCTTTCCAGCAATATATAATAGTCTATACTTTTCCCGAGTTTAGATGATGCAAACTGGCGTTCAACGGCATCTTCCTGCCCTATTCTGGAGTTAAACGCCAGAAACAGGTTGCAAAGTGGAGTTAAACGCCAGAAACAGGTTACAAACTGGCATCCAACTCCAAGAGAAGCCTCTACACGTGTAAAGCCCTGAAAGTGGATTTCTGCATCAATTACTCATTTCTGTAAATCCTAGTAACTAGTCTGATATAAATAGGACCTTTTACTTTACATCTTTTGTTCATCTTTGATCAGTTTTATGCTATCTTAGACCTTTATGGGGGCTGGCCATTCGGCCATGCCTGGACCATTATCAGTTATGTATTTTCAACGGTAGAGTTTCTACACACCATAGATTAAGGTGTGGAGCTCTGCTGTTCCTCATGAATTAATGCAAAGTACTATTGTTTTTCTATTCAATTCAAGCTTATTCCTATTCTAAGATATTCATTCACACCCAAGAACATGATGAATGTGATGATTATGTGACGCTCATCAGCATTCTCACCTATGGACGCGTGCCTGACAACCACTTCCGTTCTACATGAAGATGAGATAGAATGAATATCTCTTAGGTATCTAATACAGGGGACCGAGTCTGAGATATTAGAATCTTCGTGGTATAAGTTAGAATCCATGGACAGCCATTCCTGAGATCCGAAAAGTCTAAACCTTGTCTGTGGTATTCAGAAATGATCTGGGAAGGAATGGCTATGACGAGCTTCAAACTCGCGAGTGCTGGGCGTAGTGACAGACACGAAAGGAGTATTGAATCCTATTCCAGTATGATCGAGAACCGACAGATGATTAGCCATGCAGTGACAGCGCATTGGACCATTTTCACTGAGAGGACAGGATGTAGCCATTGACAACGGTGATGCCCAACATAAAGCTTGCCATGGAAAGGAGTATGAAGGATTGGATGAAGACAGCAGGAAAGCAAAGGTTCAGGAGGAACAAGAGCATCTCTATATGCTTATCTGAAATTCTCACCAATGAATTACATAAGTATCTCTATCTTTATTTTATATTTTATTTATCTTTTAATTATCAAATCTCTAAAACCATTTGAATCCGCCTGACTGAGATTTACAAGGTGACCATAGCTTGCTTCAGGCCGACAATCTCCGTGGGATCGACCCTTACTCACGTAAGGTTTATTACTTGGACGACCCAGTGCACTTGCTGGTTAGTTGTGCGAAGTTGTGACAAAGTGTGATTCACGTTTGAGAGCACCAAGTCTTTGGCGCCATTGTTGATGATCACAATTTCGTGCACCAAGTTTTTGGCGCCGTTGTCGGGGATTGTTCGAGTTTGGACAACTGACGGTTCATCTTGTTGCTCAAATTAGGTAATTTTATTTTAATTTTAACCTTTTTGTTTTTATTCTTTTATTTTCAAAAAATTTTCAAAAAAAAAAATATATTTTTCAAAAAAAATTAATTTATGTTCTTCAGAATTTTTAAGAAGGAATTCTAGAGTTTCATGAAACATGTTGAAGCCTGGCTGGCTGTAAAGCTAGGTCTAACTCTTTTGGACCGAGGCTTCCACTCATCAGCACAAAAGCAAGTTGAATGAAGTATCAGCTGTTGTATGTCTGATTGGTATCTGCTAAAGCTTGGCTGGCCATTGGCCATGTCTAGTGTTTTGGACCGGAGCTTTCACTGAAAGCTTGGCTGGCTAGTGAGCCATGTCTAATTCCTGGACCGGAGTTTTAGACTAACATTGCAAGATTCCTGGAATTCCTATTAAAAATTTTGAAATCCTTATTTTCATTTTCAAAAGAATTTTCAAAAAAAAATCCAAAAAAAATTAATAAAATTATAAAACCAAAAATAATTTGATGTTTCTTGCTTGAATCTAGTGTCAAGTAATAAGTTTGGTGTCAATTGCATGTTTATCTCTTTCTTGAATTTTTCGAAAATTCATGCATTGCATTCTTCATGATCTTCAAGTTGTTCTTGGTAAGTCTTCTTGTTTGATCTTTAAAATTTCTTGTTTTGTGTCTTTTCTTGTTTTTTATATGTGTTTTCAATTTGTTAGTGTCTAAAGTTTGAAAATTTCTAAGTTTGGTGTCTTGCATGTTTTTCTTTTCTTAAAAATTTTCAAAAATAAGTTCTTGGTGTTCATATTGACATTCAAAGTGTTCTTGGTGTTCATCTTGACATTCATAGTGTTCTTGCATGCATCATTTGTTTTGATCCAAAACATTCATGCATTGAGTCTTTTTCATGTTTTTCTCATCCATCATTAAAAATTCAAAAATCAAAAAAATATCTTTCCCTTTTCTTCTCATAAAATTCGAAAGTTTGAGTTGAATTTTTAAAAAATTTTTAAAATCTAGTTGTTTCTTTTGAGTCAAATCAAATTTTCAATTTAAAAGTTCTATCTTTTTCAAATCTTTTTCAAAAATCAAATCTTTTTCATTTTTCTTTTATGATTTTCGAAAATTTCAAATTGATTTTCAAAATCTTTTTCTTATTTCCATTTCATATTTTCGAAATTAATGCTAACAATTAATGTGATTGATTAAAAAATTTTTAAGTTTGTTACTTGCTTATTAAGAAAGGTTCAATCTTTAAATTTTAAAATCATATCTTTTTGTTTCTTGTTAGTCAAGTAATCAACTTTAATTTTCAAAATAAAATCTTTTTAAATTTCTTTTTCAAATCTTTTTCAAAACAAGTTTCAATCACATCTTTTTCAAATTCAATTTCAAAATCTTTTCTAACATCTTTTCTAACTTCTTATCTTTTCGAAAATTGATTTTCAAGTAACTACTTGACTTTTTGTTTGATTCTTATCTTTTTCAAAACTACCTAACTAACTCTCTCTCTCTCTAATTTTCGAAAATCCCTTCCCTCTTTTTCAAAATTCCTTTTTAATTAACTCTTTGTTTTAAATTTTAATTTAATTTAATTTAATTTAATTTTCCTTTCTTAATTTTTGAATTTTAACTTTAATTTTTAATTTAAAAACAAAAATATTTTTCTTTTCTTTTTAATTATCTTAAAAAATTCCATCCCTCATCTCCTTCTATTTGTTTATTTATTTACTAACACTTCTCTTCACTCAAGAATTCAAACTCACTCTTCCCCTCTTTGTTTGGATTCTTATCTTTTCCTTCTTCTATTCTTCTCTTTTTATACTTACATAAGGAATCTCTATATTGTGACATAGAGGATTCCATATCTTCTTTTCTGTTTTCTTCTTTTTTCATATGAGCAGGAACAAGGATAAGAACATTCTTGTTGAAGCTGATCCTGAACCTGAAAGGACTCTGAAGAGGAAGCTTAGGGAAGCTAAAGCACAACTCTCTGGAGAAAATCTGACTGAAAATTTCGAAAAAGAAGGAGACATGGCCGAAAACAATAACAATGCAAGGAAGATTCTTGGTGACTTTACTGCACCAAATTCCAATTTACATGGAAGAAGCATCTCAATCCTTGCTATTGGAGCAAACAATTTTGAGCTAAAGCCTCAATTAGTTTCTCTAATGCAACAGAACTGCAAGTTTCATGGACTTCCATCAGAAGATCCCTTTCAGTTCTTAACTGAATTCTTGCAGATTTGTGATACTGTTAAGACCAATGGGGTTGATCCCGAGGTCTACAGGCTTATGCTTTTCCCGTTTGCTGTAAGAGACAGAGCTAGAATATGGTTGGACTTTCAACCTAAAGACAGCCTGAACTCTTGGGATAAGTTGGTCACGACTTTCTTAGCCAAGTTCTTTCCTCCTCAAAAGCTTAGCAAGCTTAGAGTGGATGTTCAAACCTTCAAATAGAAAGAAGGTGAATCCCTCTATGAAGCTTGGAAGAGATACAAGGACTGACCAAAAAGTGTCCTTCTGACATGCTTTCAGAATGGACCATCCTGGATATATTCTATGATGGTCTGTCTGAGTTATCAAAGATGTCATTAGACCATTCTGCAGGTGGATCTATTCACCTACAGAAAATGCCTGCAGAAGCTCAGAAACTCATTGACATGGTTGCAAATAACCAGTTCATGTACACTTCTGAAAGGAATCCTGTGAGTAATGGGATGCCTCAGAGGAAGGGAGTTCTTGAAATTGATACTCTGAATGCCATATTGGCTCAGAATAAAATATTGACTCAGCAAGTCAATATGATTTCTCAGAGTCTGAATGGATTGCAAGCTGCATCCAACAGTACTCAAGAGGCATCTTCTGAAGAAGAAGCTTATGATCCTGAGAATCTTGCAATAGTAGAGGTGAATTATATGGGGGAACCCTATGGGAATACCTATATTCCCTCATAGAGAAATCATCCAAATTTCTCATGGAAGGATTAACAAAAGCCTCAACAATGCTTTAATAATGGTGGAAGAAACAGGTTTAGCAATAGCAAGCCTTTTCCTTCATCCACTCAGCAACAGACAGAGAATTCTGAGCAGAATCCATCTAGCTTAGCAAATATAGTCTCTAATCTATCTAAGGCCACTCTAAGTTTCATGAATGAAACAAGGTTTTCCATTAGAAATTTGGAGGCACAAGTGGACCAGCTAAGTAAAAGGGTCACTGAAACTCCCCCTAGTACTCTCCCAAGCAATACAGAAGAAAATCCAAAGAGAAAGTGCAAGGCCATTGATTTGACCATCATGGCCGAACCTACAAGGGAGGAGAAGGACGTGAATCCTAGTGAGGAAGACCTCCCGGGACGTTCAGCGACCAATAAGGAGTTTCCCTTTGAGGAACCAAAGGAATCTGAGGTTCATCTAGAGACCATAGAGATTCCATTGAACCTCCTTCTGCCCTTCATGAGCTCTGATGAGTATTCATCTTCTGAAGAGGATGAAGATATTACTGAAGAGCAAGTTGCTAAATACCTTGGTGCAATCATGAAGCTGAATACCAAATTATTTGGTAATGAGACTTGGGAGGATGAACCTCCATTGCTCATTAAGGAACTAAATGCCTTGGTTCAGCAAACTCTACCTCAAAAGAAACAAGATCCTGGTAAATTCTTAATACCCTATAACATAGGCACCATGACCTTTGAGAAGGCTCTGTGTGACCTGGGGTCAGGAATAAACTTAATGCCACTCTCTGTAATGGAGAAACTTGGGATCTTTGAGGTGCAAGCTGCTAGAATCTCATTAGAGATGGCAGACAACTCAAGAAAACAGGCTTATGGACAAGTAGAGGACGTGTTAGTAAAGGTTGAAGACCTTTACATCCTTGCTGATTTCATAATCCTAGACACTGGGCAGGATGAGGATAAATCCATCATCCTTGGAAGACCCTTCCTAGCCACAGCAAGAGCTGTGATTGATGTGGACAGAGGAGAATTGGTCCTTCAACTGAATGAGGACAACCTTGTTTTTAAAACTCAAGGATCTCCTTCTGTAACCATGGAGAGTAAGCATGAAAAGCTTCTCTCACTACAGAGTCAACCAAAGCCCCCACAGTCAAACTCTAAATTTGGTGTTGGGAGGCCACAACCAAACTCTAAGTTTGGTGTTGAACCCCCACATTCAAACTCTAAGTTTGGTGTTGGGAGGTCCCAACAATGCTCTGAACATCTGTGAGGCTCCATGAGAGCTCACTGTCAAGCTACTGACATTAAAGAAGCGCTTGTTGGGAAGCAACCTAATGTTATTTAATTATATCTATTTTATAATTTTTTATTATTTCGTGTTTTATTAGGTTGATGATCATGTGGAGTCATAAAAACTACTGAAAAATCAAAAACAGAATGAAAAATAGCATTAAAAACAGCTCACCCTGGAGGAAGAACTTACTGGCATTTAAACGCCAGTAAGAAGCATCAAACTGGCGTTTAACGACAGAAAGAAGCATCAAGCTGGCGTTAAACGCCAGAAACAAGCACCAGACTGGTGTTTAACGCCAGAACAGAGCATGGAAGTGGCGTTAAACGCCAGAAACAAGCAGCAAGCTGGCGTTTAACGCCAAGATTGTACTGCAAGGGCGTTTACATGCCTAATAGGAGCAGGGATGATACATCCTTGGCCCCTCTGAATCTGTGGACCCCACAGGATCCCCACCTACCCCACCTCTTCTTTTCTCCTCTTCACACCTTTCCATAACACTCTTCCACAAATACCCTTCACCAATTACCTCATTCTCTCATCCCCATCACCTCTTCACCATTCTCCCTTCCCAAACCCACCCACACATGGCCGAACCACTCACCTCCCTCCATCTTCTCCATTTTCTTCTTCTTCTACTACCTTCTTCCTTCTTTTGCTCGAGGACGAGCAAACCTTTTAAGTTTGGTGTGGTAAAAGCATTGCTTTTTATTTTTCCATAACCATTTATGGCACCTAAGGCCGGAGAAACCTCTAGAAAGAGGAAAGGGAAGGCAAAAGCTTCCACCTCCGAGTCATGGGAGATGGAGAGATTCATCTCAAGGGTCTATAGCTCAGTAGTAGAGCATTTGACTGCACATCAAGAGAGCCCACTCATGGACCTCAACAAGAGCAAGAGGAAATTCCTCACCACGAAATCCCTGAGATACCTCAGGGGATGCACTTTCCTCCACAAAACTATTGGGAGCAAATCAACACTTCCCTAGGAGAATTAAGCTCTAACATGGGACAACTATGAATGGAACACCAAGAGTACTTGATAAACCACTATTTTATGGTTTATAATCTGTTTAATTGTGTGATTTTATCATGATCTTTACCCACTTATTCATATAATCAGCATGCATTTATATTTCCTTCCTAAAATTATTACACGATTGAAAACTTGCTTCCTAGAGACTTTTAATTATGTATTTTAATTCTCCTTTATTCCATTCGATGCCACGATCTGTGTGTTAAGTGTTTTAGGATTTATAGGGCACGAATGAGTTGGAAATTGGAAAGGAAGCTTGCAAAAATGGAAAGAACACAAGAAATTAAGGAGATGACCAGCGAGAAGTGACGCGGCCGCATGGCTCACGCGACCGCACGAAAGAGAGGAAATCGCAGTAACGCGGCCGCATGGCTCACGCGACCGCACGAATTGGAATAGCATAAGTGACGCGGAGGCGTGGACAACGCGTCCGCGTGGAGAAGCAAAACGCCGAATGACGCATCCGCATGAATGACGCGATCGCGTGACGTGCGCGATCTGCATAATCTGCAGAATCGCTGAGGACGATTTTGGGCCCTTTTCTGCCCCAGTTCTCGGCCCAGAAAAGCAGACTAGAGCCAGAGAACATGCAGAGACCAAACATCATTCATTCTAGATAATTTTAGTTTTTTAGATCTAGTTTTCCTCTCCTCTAGGTTTTCTCTCTACACATTCATAGTTCTTAGGATTTTTAATTGCTTTTTTGTATTGGGATATTGAGAAGAGTTGTTACCTCATCAAGACTTCGTCATTCTAGTTCGTTTTCTTTACTTGGCTTTACTCTTCCATGTCCTTTAATTTACTTAATTTTACTATTGGATTATTTTAGAATTTATCAATACAAGAGTTACTTTTATCTTTAATTGATTCCTCGAGTTTTATTTATCATGTCTTTCTTTAATTCCCTTTCCTATGTTATGAATTCCACATTCACAATGAGTGAGTAGTTCCCTAACTTGATGGGGAGTTGATTGAAAGGAACCCTTCAGTTGGAGTGCTCAAGGGAGAAATTGTAATTGGATTTATTATTGGTTTGCTCTCTAGTCACTAATGCCAGTCCTTCCAAGTAAGCGGATTTGGACTTGTGAATAGAAACAGCATTCCAACTTGTTTGACTTTCCCTTAGCTAGTAAGGGATAACTAAACAGAACAACCCCCAATTATCAATTAATCTTGAAAGTACTGCAACAAGAATAGGGCTTCCAACTAATCTACTCCCAGTCAAGGCTTTTATTTAAATTACATTAATTCTCTGATTTAATTTCCTGTCATTTAACTCAAATCTTTTTGAAAACCATCTGATTAATAAAATAGCACACTTTCCTGTAACTCGTTGGGAGACGACCTGGGATTCATACTCCCAGTATTTTAATTTCAATTTTTGTGACATCCTTTTAAATTGATAAGCGGATTTCTCTTGGTTGAGAATTATACTTGCAACGCATATCTTATAACAATTCTTAACTCGCCAATTTCTGCCACGTCAATTTTTGGCGCCGTTGCCGGGGTGTTGCAATAGAGTGCTAAAGTTATTAATTGGAATTTATTTATTTGTATTTTATTTTATTTTGCTACTATGAGCTGCTTGTTTCTTTCGCTGGATGACGCGTTCACTTCCTGATCCAAGCTTGCCAGTATTCGATCCTGAGATTGAAAGAACTATTTCACGAATAAGGCAAGCTCGGCGTCGGTTAGTCCTCTCTGAGGGCGGATCTGAAATTTCATTTGAGGAAGAAACCAGCCCCCATTCTACTGATTAGGTTGATTTACGTATAGGTGACATGGCAGCACTTAGGAGCCCGCTGAATGTTAAATATGTTGGCTCTTGAAAGAATGATGAAAAAGGAGAAATGTTATTGATAATCTAAAAAAATCATAAAATTGATTCTTGAAGCAAGAAAAAGCAGTGAATACAAAAGTTTGCGAAAAAAAAAAGAAAAGAAAAATGGCGAAAAAAAAAGAGAGAAAGAAAAAGAAAAAACAAGCAGAAAAAGCCAAAAGCTCTTTAAACCAAAAGGCAAGAGCAAAAAGCCAATAGCCCTTAAAGCCAAAAGGCAAGGGTAATAAAAAGGATCCAAGGCTTTGAGCATAAGTGGAAAGGAGGGACTAAAGGAATAAAATCCTGGCCCAAGCGGCTAAACCAAGCTGTCCCTAACCATGTGCTTGTGTCGTGAAGGTGTCAAGCCAAAAGCTTGAGACTGAGCGGTTAAAGTCAAGGTCCAAAGCAAAAAAAGAGTGTGCTTAAGAACCCTGGACACCTCTAATTGGGGACTATAGCAAAGCTGAGTCACAATCTGAAAAGTTTCACCGAGTTATGTGTCTGTGGCATTTATGTATCCGGTGGTAATATTGGAAAACAAAGTGCTTAGGGCCACGGCCAAGACTCATAAAGTAGCTGTGTTCAAGAATCAACATACTGAACTAGGAGAATCAATAACACTATTTGAATTCTAAGTTACTATAGATACCAATCATTCTGAACTTCAAGGGATAAAGTGAGGTGCCAAAACTATTAAAGAGGCAAAAAGCTACTAGTCCCGCTCATCTAATTCTGTGGTATTCCGAGTAGGATCTGGGAAGGGATGGCTGTGACGAGCTTCAAACTCGCGAATGCTGGGCGTAGTGACAGACACAAAAGGAGTATTGAATCCTATTCCAGTATGATCGAGAACCGACAGATGATTAGCCATGCAGTGACAGCGCATTGGACGATTTTCACTGAGAGGACGGGATGTAGCCATTGACAACGGTGATGCCCAACATAAAGCTTGCCATGGAAAGGAGTATGAAGGATTGGATGAAGACAGCAGGAAAGCAGAGGTTCAGGAGGAACAAAAGCATCTCTATACGGTTATCTGAAATTCTCACCAATGAATTACATAAGTATCTCTATCTTTATTTTACGTTTTATTTATCTTTTAATTATCAAATCTCTAAAACCATTTGAATCCGCCTGACTGAGATTTACAAGGTAACCATAGCTTGCTTCAGGCCGACAATCTCCGTGGGATCGACCCTTACTCACTTGGACGACCCAGTGCACTTGCTGGTTAGTTGTGCGAAGTAATGACAAAGTGTGATTCACGTTTGAGAGCACCAAGTCTTTGGCGCCATTGTTGATGATCACAATTTCGTGCACCAATATGCATTGCTTTCACCATTTACTTTGGGGCATTTTGTCCCCTTTTATTATTTGTTCTTGTTCTTTTCTTTTTCTCTCTTTCTTTTTCTTTTTCTATTTTTCTTTTCTTTTTCTTTTTATATATATCTATATTATTATTTTTTTTCTTTTATTTTTCTCAATGCATATGATTAAATTATTGAATGCATGAACATGTCCTAAATATTTCTTTCACATTTTCATAAAGATATATAACACCCAATTTTCAAACTAAACGTTTCCAAACCCATTTTTCCCATACTTAAATCATGAACACTCTCACTAGTCTAAGCTAACCAAGGATTCAAATTAAGGACATTATTGTTTTCTGCTTAGAGTTAATGATGTGCTAAAGTAAAGAACAAAAGGGGTAAAATAGGCTCAAATTAGTTTGCAAAGGATAATGAAAGGGTAAGGCCATATGGGTATGTAAGCTTAGTGAAACAAAGGCCTCAATCATATAAGTGCATGCATACATCAAACCATGGAAATATAGAATTAAGCAAGACAAAGATCACAATTTTAGAGAGAACAACACACACCAAAAATAAAATATTGGTTGATAAAATGCAACCAATCAAGTAAGCTCAAAATCTCACTGGTTTTGTGTGTTCGAGCTCTAAACCATGTTCCAGTATAATATTCCTTCAAACAAGTTTGATAAAAAAATTTTAATTTAAATTAGTGAAATACTCTAAAATAGGGTCTTGAAAAAGAAATTATTACTTCAACCAAGCAGTGGTAAAATATGCACAAAAAATTCAAACAAACATGCAATTAAACATGCAAATTCAAAAGCTAAATTAACCTAGAAAATTGTTCATTGGTGTTAAAATAGGAAGTAACTAACCCATGGAGATCGGTATCGACCTCCCCACACTTAAAGATTGCACCATCGTCGGTGCATGCTAAGATGTGCAAGTGGACGGATTGCTCCAACTGATGCTCTTCTCCAAAGAATGTGCATAGGAACTTGTGTGTCTCTCCCATGTAAATGTCTTCCGGTTCTTTTCCTGGTGGCCATCCTGAAAGAAAAAGGGAAGAAAAGTAACCCAAAAACAAAGATAGAAAACAAATAAAACATGGGTTGGTTAGTGCCAAATAATCAGGGTCTCAATTACATAGTAGCTACAACATGCAAGAGAGAAGACAGTAGAAGCAAACGGCATATCAATAGTGCAAAAATTGCAACAAAGGAGAAGAGAGTGTGGGTAATACAGGATAGTATAAGCTCATGTCAATGCAAAAGGGATACCGGTATTATAAAAATTAGCATTGACTTATGATTAATAACACCCAACAGTTTAAAACAAGTCACGAAGCACTAAAATAATTCAAGATGCACAGTTGAATAAGAAAATTTAACACCAATGGAAAAATAATAAATTTAGAAAAAAAAAATAAAAATATGCACAAAATTAAAATGCAATGGATGAAAGTATGCAAATAAATTAAATAAAATAGAATGGAAGTGAAGAGGGATGAGAAGTTAAAGAGATGAAGAGAAAAGAAAGAAAGAAAGGAGGAAGAAAGAATAAGAAAAGATAGAAGAAAGAAGAAAGAATGATAATAGAAAGAGAAGTAGGATTGGAGAAGAAAAGATAGGAATTTTGACGCTGATCTGGATAAACTGTGCGTCGCATGCGACGTGGACGTGTGGGTGACGCGGTCGTGGGGTGTGCGATATTTTCCAGATGACATGGACGCGTGGGTGACGCGGTCGCGTGGCCTGATTTGTGCGATTGGCGTGAGTGCAACCTCGCGTACGCACAACTCTCTGTTTTAAATGCATTTTGCCAAAATTTAGGGTGACGCGTTCGCATGGGTGACGCGATCGCGTGGATGGCTATATTTTGAAAATGACACGGCCGCATGGGGCACGCGGTCGCATGATAGGGCTGGTGCTTCTAGCATCATTCCAGCCCAACACCATCATAACTCTCTGCCATACACCTCTTTACGTCGTTTTTGCAGGGCCACGCGTTCGCGTGGGTGACGCGGACGCGTGGGAAGCTATTTCTGAAAATGACGCGGCCGCGTGGGTGACGCGGCCGCGTGGGTGACGCGGTCGCGTGGGCATGTTTGTGCCTAAGGCACGCCTCCAGCCACGCTCCCGCGTGACTCTCTGCCACTTTTCTTCTTGGTTTAAAGGCACGTATGACGCGGACGCGTCAGTGACGCTCGCGCGTCGCGTGTGAATTTTTTTTATGCAATATGCAGATGTAAATGCAGAATGCAGGTAAATATGCAGAAATTATGAATGAACATGAATAAAAATAAAATAAAATAAAACTAAGAACAAAAAGGAAAGTATATACCATGGTGGGTATCTCCCACCAAACACTTTTAGTTAAAGTCCTTAAGTTGGACATTTGGTGAGCTCCTTGTCATGGTGGCTTGTGCTTGAACTCGTCTTGAAACTTCCATCAATGCTTGGACTTCCAATAAGCTCTATCAATACGAAATAAATTTCTTAAGCTTTGATGGAGTTCTTCACAAGCTTTAAGCTCCCAAGTTTGATCCTCATATATTCCCGGATCCCAAATTTTGATCATACATCCGTCTTCAAGTTGATCTTCATGATTCCATCCGGGTGGAAAGCAATCGGAATTCTCACTAGGGCATCCAAACAGCTTCCTAGACCCATTCAGTTGAGCTTTACACCAACCTTTGCATTTAAACTTTGAGTATGCAACCATATTGAACCTTGCATGACAACTCCAACTACTAACCATCTTCTTCTTACGCTTAATACCACAAAGAGCTCTAAGCTGACCATCTGTTTCAAGTAAACCATATTCAAGTGAGCTAATTAAGCTTAGAGATGAAAGATTTACCCACTTGAATGAAAGAATGGATGGTGATGGCTTCGGGGAAGAGGTCTCCAACAACTTGGGCAAGGTGATTTCCACCTCTTTTCAAGCTTCTTCAATATCAACCTCTTCCTCTTGGTAGCTTTCTTCCAATTCGATCTCTTCTTCATTGTTTACCAAGGGCATGGGAGGTTGTGCTTCTTCTTCTTTAATCTCCATGTCAAATCCAATAGAAGAGGATTCAAATGTAGATAAGAATTCATCAATGATTGAATCCATCTCTTGATCATCCCCTTCAAAGTCTTCAACCATGATATGCCTTGGAGGTTGTACACCCCCCTCAACATCAAATTCAAATGTCTTGGAAGGAGGCTATATGACTTGAGGTTCCCATGGAGGTTCAGCGTCTCCTAAATCTTCAACCAATTCTTCTTCTTCGATAATTACGGCTTCTTCCACTTGTTCCAGTACAAAGTCATGCTCTGTACTGTCCACTGGAGTTTCTCGTATCTCCTTCATGCTTTGTTCTTCCTTAGATTGTCCACATGAAGCCATGGGGGTTCCTTGAGTGTCCGAACGTCGGGAAGGTAATTAATTGATCGCTTGCTCTAGTTGGTGAAGGGTTGCATGAAATTTTTCCACTATTTCCTTGAGACGCTCCTGTGATTCTTGTTGCGCTCGACTATCATAAGTAGGACCATACGGCTCTTGGATTGATGGATATGGATATGGTGCATATGGAGGTGGTGGTTCTTGGGAGTAATTGGGTTAGAATTGGTGTGGTTCTATGTATGGTTCATATGGCTCATAAGGTGGTTGGTATGGTGGATAAGGGTTAGGATCATATGGAGGTGTTTGGTTGTAAGGGGCTTGTGAGTATCGTGGTTCAAAGGTATGTTGGGGAGGCGGTTCATAAGAATATGGTGGGCCTTGTTGGTAACTACAAGGGGGTCCACCATATTCATCATCTTGGTACGCTCCTTGGAATGGCTCTTGACCATAGTAATTTGGTGGAGGTGGTTTGTCACGGAGGGGTCCACGATAACTATTGTCTTGTCATGCATTGTAGGATGGTCGTTGTCCATGGTATCTTGGAAGGTGTTGTTGCCGAAAGGGTTGATCAGATCCTCATGGCTCCTTCCATCTGTGATTGTTTCGACCTTGATACATGTTCCTGTTATAATTTCCATTCCTTGAAATAACATTAGAACCAAACTTGAAACCAGAGGAGTGAGAATTCATAGTAGCTAAATAGAAATTAAAAACAAAAACAAATAAACAAGCAAAAGAAAATAAAATAAAATAAAATAAATAACAGAAAAGGTTCGAAAAAGATTTGATTTTAAGATTAGAAAAGATAAGATAAGTTAGGTAAGAGAAGATAAGTTTTTAAATTAAAAGGTTTTGAAATTTAAATTTTTTGAATTTGAAAATTAAATTTTGAATTTTAAATTTTGAAATTTGAACACAAGCAAAAGAAAATAAAATAAAATAAAATAAATAACAGAAAAGGTTCGAAAAAGATTTGATTTTAAGATTAGAAAAGATAAGATAAGTTAGGTAAGAGAAGATAAGTTTTTAAATTAAAAGGTTTTGAAATTTAAATTTTTTGAATTTGAAAATTAAATTTTGAATTTTAAATTTTGAAATTTGAAACTTGAAATTTGAATTTTAAATTTTGAAATTTGAATTTTAAAATTTTGAAATTTGAAATTTGAATTTTAAATTTTTGAAATTTGAATTTTGAAAAAGTCTACAATATAAGATAAAGATTTAAAAAAGATTTAAATTTTGAAAAGGTTTGATTTTTAAAATTTTAAATTTAAATTTTTGAATTTTGAATTTTGAATTTTGGAATTTAAATATTGAAATTTGAAATTTTATTTTGAAATAAGATAAGATAAGATTTTGAAAAAGATATGATTTTTGAAAAGGATTTGAATTTTGAAATTTAAAACTAAGATAAGATAAGATAAAAATTTTAAAATAAAAATCTGAATTTTTTTTTTTGTAATTTTTGAAAAAATCAATTAAAATAAAGAGAAAAGATATTTTTGAATTTAATGAGGAAAGAGAAAAACAATAAAATGACACCAAACTTAAAATTTTTAGATCAAAATGAAGAAAACAACTAAGAACAACTTGAAGGTCAAGATGAACACGAAGAACAACATGAAAATCAAGAAAGAACAAGGAACATTATTTTCGAAAATTTTAATAACTAAATAAAAACCAATAACTTCTTAATTTACGAAAAAGATAAAATAAAAACAAGAATAAAAACAAATAAATAAGCAAAAAGCAAATATTTATAATAACCAATAATAAGGCACACGTTTGCAATTCCCCAGCAACGGCGCCATTTTGAATGAATGGGTTCTTGCTGGTAAAGAATTTTTATAAAAATAATCACGTTGTAAGTATAGTTTCTAAACCAAGCAAAAATCCTTTCGTACAGAAATTTGGTTGTCACAAGAAACAAAACCCAATAAAATTTATAACCGAAGTATTTAAACCTCGGGTCGTCTCTCAAGGAATTGCAGGGAGGTATGATTTATTATTGGTTATGAGAAAAAGTATGTTTTTGGGTTTTTGAAATAGGGAACAAGGAGAATAAATTAGTAATAAAGTAAATTAATAATAATAATAACTCTTGGCAAGGTATGAGAGCTGGAAATCCTATCCTAGTTATCCTTATTAGGTGTGATGAGAATTGTTTGTTGCTCCCACTTAGTTAACCCTTATTAAATAAAGGAAAGTCAAGTGGACTAATTAATTTGATCCTCAAGTTCTAGTCAACTCCTATGGAAAGACTAGCTTTAGAGCATTCCAAATCAATCAGCAATTCCCAAATCTCAATCTATTGCTGAGTTTGACAACTCAAGTGTTACCAATTACTTAACCAAAGCCAAAAAGGGAGTAAATTTACTCGAATAAAAATGCCTTCTGATGGGAAGCAGCAGTAACATAAATAAAAGAAAGAAATCTTAAATCTGAAATACCTCAAATTATATTAAATAAAGAAATCAACTCTAACATGAAGTTTATAAGCCAAACTAAAAAGATAAATAACAATTAAAGTAATAGAATAAATAAAAGTAGAAAATAAAATAAAGGAACGTTGAACCTGTGATTGAAGAGAAGTAGCCTAATCTTAATAGAAATCCTAAATCCTAATCTTAATCCTAAATCCTAAGAGAGAGGAGACAGCCTCTCTCTCTCTAAAAGCTACATCTAAACCTAAAATTATGAATATGAATGTTGTATGTACTGTTCTATAAGTTGGATGTATTCCTTCACTTTATAGCCTCTAATCTATATTTTCTGGGCCAAAAACTGGGACAGAAACAGCCCAGAAATTGCTGATTGCGAAATCTGCCACGCTAGTTTTTCGTCACTGCGACGTGTCCGCGTAGAGCACGCGTTTGTGTTGCCTAGATGTACGGTCACTATAGCAAATTATATATCATTTCGAAGCCCCGGACGTTAGCTTTCCAAAGCAATTGGAGCTGCATCATTTGAATCTCTGTAGCTCAAGTTATGACCGTTTGAGCGCAAAGAGGTCAGGCTGGATAGCTTTGCAGTTCCTTCAGCTTCTTGTATTCCTTCCACTTTTGCATGATTCCTTTCCATCTCTGAGCCATTCTTGCCTTGTAATCTCTGAAATAACTTAACACACATATCACGGCATTGAATGGTAATAAGAGAAGATTAAACATAGCAAATTTAAAGCCCAAAGAAGCATGTTTTCAATCATAGCAAAAAATCAGGAAGGAAATTGTAAAACCATGCATTTTGTATGAATAAGTGTGCAAAGACTTGATAAAAATCAATCAATTGAGCACAATATAAACCATAAAATAAGGGTTTATCAGCCATCCCTATCCCATTCCCACACCTTGCAAGAAAGCCTAGAAAGCAGACGGAACTTGATGCCAAAATGGTAGAAATTTTCAAAAAGGTTGAGGTAACTATTCCCCTTTTTGATGTTATTCAGCAAGTACCTAAATATGCAAAGTTTATGAAAGATTTATGCATTCATAAAGATAAAATTAATGAATTAGAAACTATTCCTTTAGGTAGTTCTATATCTGCTTTAATAGGAGGTATACCTGAAAAATGTAGTGATCCAGGTTCATGTATGGTAAACTGTACCATTGGAGGTATAATATTTTCTGATTGCATGTGTGACTTAGGAGCATGTGTTAGTATAATGCCATTATCTATATATAATACTCTAAGGCTCCCTCTCTTAAAAAGGTCGGCAGCTCATTTTGTGTTTGTAGATAAAAGCATTATTACAGTAGTTAGAATTGCTGAAGATGTATTAGTGAGCATTAAGGGGCTCACCTTTCCCATTGACTTCTATATCCTGGAAATGCCCCCTAATGACTTAGGAAGACCATCATCAATCCTTCTTGGAAGACCATTCCTGAAGACCTCAAAGTTCAAGCTGGATGCATTCTCAGGAACTTACTCCTTTGAGATAGATGGTAGAACAATAAGTTTCAGTTTAAATGAAGCTATGAAGCACCCTCCGAAAGATCATTCTATCTTCCAGTGGGACATTATTGATGAAACTATAGCTGAAGTTCACCAAGAAGAATTAGAAGAGAAGCACATGTAGCAAGGTCCAAGTGTGGGGACACCCTCTGACCATAATAAAGACACCTTACCATTACCACCAGCCCCGGATGATCCCAGTATGCTTACCTTGAGGATAATCAGAAGTTCCTAGTCATCATTGCAAGGGAACTCACTTCTCAACAAGAGGAGCAATTGCTTAGTGTGCTGAAAAAGCACAAGAAAGTAATTGGGTGGAGCTTGGCGGATACAGTAGGCATCAGTCCCCAAGTTTGTGAGCACAGGATATATTTAGAAGAGGACTCGAAACCTGTCCGTCAACCCCAAAGAAGATTGAATCCAACCATCTTAGAAGTTGTCAAGAAAGAAGTGACCAGGCTACTTGAAGCAGATATCATTTACCCCATCTCAGACAGTGAATGGGTCAGTCCAGTACAAGTGGTACCCAAGAAGTCTGGAGTCACAACAGTAAAGAATGAACATGGAGAACTCCTGACAACTAGAGTGCAGAATTCATGGAGGGTTTGCATTAACTATAGGCGTCTCAACCAAGCTACACGCAAGGATCATTACCCCTTGCCATTTATTGATCAGATGCTCGATCGCTTGTCAGGTAAATCCCATTATTGCTTTTTAGATGGTTATATAGGCTACTTTCAAATTCATATAGCTCCTGAGGATCAAGAGAAGACCACTTTTACATGTCCCTTTGGAACGTATGTTTATAAACAAATGCCTTTTGGCTTATGTAATGCACCTGCTACTTTCCAAAGATGCATGATGAGTATCTTTTCAGATCTTATTGAGAACTGTATGGAAGTATTTATGGATGATTTTAGCATATATGGTGATTTGTTTAACCTTTGCTTGGATAGTTTAGCTAAAGTATTAGACAGATGTGTTAGTTCAAACCTTGTATTGAATTTTGAAAACTGTCATTTTAGGGTAAAACAAGGGATTGTTCTAGGACATGTTGTCTCCAAAACTGGTACTCCGATAGATCCAGCAAAGGTAGATGTCATTTCTAGTTTACCTTACCCCTCCTCCGTGAGGGAAGTCCGTTCATTCCTTGGCCATGCAGGTTTTTACAGGAGATTCATTAAGGACTTCAGTAAAGTAGCATTACCCTTATCCAGACTGCTACAGAAAGATATTGAGTTCGAATTCAGTGAAGATTGCATGAAAGCGTTTGATAAGCTAAAGATCGCCCTGACTCAAGCTCCAATTGTGAGAGGACCAGAATGGAGCCAGCCATTTGAGATTATGTGTGATGCCTCCAACCATACAGTAGGAGCGCCACTGGCTCAGCGCGAAGATAAGGATCCTTTCGTAATTGCTTATGCATCTAAAACCTTAGATGCTGCTCAGTCTAATTACACTACTACTGAAAAAGAGCTTCTTGCTATTATTTTTGCTTTGGATAAATTCTGAGCCTATTTACTTGGTACTAAGGTAGTTGTGTACTCAGATCATGCAGCTCTAAAATATTTATTAGCTAAAAAAGAGTCCAAACCAAGGCTAATACGATGGATACTGTTGCTACAATAATTTGATTTATAAATTAAGGATAGGAGTGGTAACAAGAATTTAGTGGCAGACCACTTGAGTCACCTTGAGCACATTAAGGATGACTCCACTCCTATCAATGATACTTTTCCATATGATAGTTTGCAAGCAGTATCCGAAGTTGTTCCTTGGTATGCACCTATAGCTAATTATCTAGTTAGCCATACTTTCCCTCCCAATTTTAATAAACATCAAAGGGACAAGCTGAAAAGCGAGTCTAAATATTATATATGGGATGACCCATATTTATGGAGGTGTGGTGCTGACCAGGTAATTAGCAAGTGTGTACCTCAATCAGAATTCCAGTCCATTTTAGAGGCATGCCACTCTTCTGAGAGTGGAGGACATTTTGGCCCCCAAAGAACAGCTAGAAAAATCTTAGACTGTGGATTCTGGTGGCCTACTCTTTTTAAAGATGCTGCTGAATTTTGTAAATCTTACTCCCCATGCCAAAGATTTGGTAATATATCCAAGAGGGATGAGATGCCTCAACAGATTATGCTTTTCTGTGAAATTTTTTATGTTTGGGGCATTGACTTCATGGGTTTATTTCCAAACTCTAATGGTTACCTTTATATACTGTTAGCTGTAGATTACGTTTCTAAATGGGTGGAAGCAATTTCTACCCGTACTGATGATGTTAACACTATTGTTTCCTTTGTTAGAAATCATATTATATGTCGCTTTGGATCACCACGAGCAATCGTGAGCGATCAAGGCACTCATTTTTGTAACAGGAGACTAACAGGATTGCTGAAGAAGCATGGGATTGTTCACAAAATAGCAACAGCTTATCATCCTGAAACCAATGGACAAGCAGAAGTGTCTAACAAGGAGATTAAACGCATTCTGGAGAAAATAGTAAAGCCCCATAGGAAAGACTGGAGTGCAAGGCTACAAGATGCACTCTGGGCATATAGAACAGCATACAAAACACCTATCGGGATGAGCCCCTTCTGCTTAGTGTACGGAAAGGCTTGCCACCTTCCAGTAGAGGTGGAACACAAGGCCTTCTGGGCTGTAAGGGAATGCAATACGAATTTTGAAGAATTTGGTGCTGAAAGAAAGCTGCAAGTAGCAGAGTTAGAGAATCTTCGCCTAGAATCATATGACAACTCCAGGCGATACAAGGAGAAGATGAAGGCTGTCCATGACAAACACATAAAATGGAGAGAATTCAGACCAGGAGAGTTAGTTCTTCTTTATAACTCTAGACTGAGGCTTATGCCAGGTAAATTGAGATCAAGATGGGAAGGTCCCTACAGAGTAGAAAAGGCAAAGCCATACGGAGTTTTTCACCTGCGGCATCCTTCTAGTTCAAAATTCATGAAGGTCAACGGACATCGCTTAAAGCTTTATCATGGAGAAAAGATTAAGGATCACAAAGAACTAGAGGTCTTCCTCTTGGAAGACCCACCAACAGTAGCAGAATGAGCTTGAAGAACGTCCAACTTAAGGACGTAAAAGTAAAGTGCTAGTTGGGAGACAACCCACCATGGTATGATCGTTCCATTTCAGTCTTCATTTTATTTTACTTTATTCTATTTATATTAATGAATCTTCTCATAATCTCTGTATATAGCCTGCATTTGCATTTACATTATGCACATATTAAAAAAAATGCATGCAACGCGTAAGCGTCGCTGATGCGTCCACGTCATTAGTGCATTGGAAACAAGGAAGAAAAGAAGTAGAGAGTCACACGAGAGCATGGCTGGAGGCATGCCTTAGGCACAACCATGCCCACGCGAACGCGTCGCTGACACGTCTGCGTCATTTTGAAAAATAGCCTCCCACGCGTACGCGTCACCCACGCGCACGTGTGACCCTGTGAAATCGACGTAAAAAGGTGTATGGCAGAGAGTTATGATGGAGTGGGGCTGGAATGATGCTAGAAGCACAAGCCTAATCATGCGAACGCGTGCCCCACGCGTCCGCGTCGTTTTTCAAAATATGGCCATTCACGCAATCGCATCACCTACGCGAATGCGTCACCCAAATATTTGGCAATGAGAATATGAACCAGAGAGTTGTGTGTACGCAAGACTGCACTCGCGCCAATAGCACAAATTAGGTCACGCAATCGCGTGACCCACGCGTCTGCGTCACCTGAACTTATCACACACCACACGATCGCGTGACCTACGCGATCGCGTGACCCACGCGTCCGCGTCACAAGCGACGCACAGCTTATCCAGATCAGCACCTAATATCTTAACTTTTCTTTCCCAAATCAAAATATTTTTTCCCTTCTTATTTCTTTCTTCTTCCTTCTTCCTTCTTTATTCTTTTCCACGTTTTACCTTCTCCATTCCTTATTTTTCACATCCATTATCAAGGTTCTTTTCTTTCTCTCTATTTTTTTTGGGATTTTTACTTTTCCATTATTTTTATTTATGTTTTCATCTTTTTCCTTTTACTTTCATTTTCTATATTTTCTTTTTCTTTCTTTTTCTTTACTTTTTATTACTTTAATTGGTGTTAGAAATTTAATTGGGTAATTATTTTTTTTATATTTTGCTTGTGGATTATTGTAGAATTGTTTGACAATTTATATTACTTCTTCAAGGGTTGCTTGCATGTTTAATTCAATGGTTTCAATAACATATTTATCTTGCATGCTATGTGTTTGTGAAAAATCCCGTATGGCATTGTGCATTATTTTAAATTATTCTATCCCACTACTCTAATGCCTGTTGTTTTTCACAACACCCCTTTTATATTTTATTGATTAAATATAATTGTCAATACAAACAGATTGTTAGTTTGAAAGAGTTGATAATCTAACTTGGACATTTAATGCTTGATCTATGATACTCATGCCTTTGCCTGCATGCCAATAAACATCTTGCATTAAATAGACATCAAATGCACTTGCTATCTTTCCATTGATGAACTTTTCACATGTAGTCATGGCCATGTGTTAACGACATCCTTCTTTAACGTGCATTGATTATCACTTATACCATCCCCTTCTTTGCTCTAACCCTTAAGTTTTAAAGTTACTTACCTTTTTCCTTTTCAGGATGGCCACCAAAAAGGGTAAAGAGAAAGCTACTCCTAAACCACCAGCAAGGAAAGGAACTAAAAGAACAATAGCCGCAGAGCCATCTTCAACAGCAGTAAAGCCCTCAACAAAACAAATCAAGAGGATCATCAAGGTCGATGAAAAAGAGAAAGCATTTCCAGCAAAGGATACTGTGCGGTTCACTAACCGCTACTGTGAGCAGATGTTCCCTATCCTGGCTGAGAGAAACTATAACAATGAGTATCTACTCATCCTCCCGACCAACATTATTGAATTTGTTGAGCCGCGAATTGAACGAAGACAATGGGGATTCCTACCGAGACAGTCAAGACAGGTTAACCTTTTATGGGTAGTTGAATTCTACTCAAATTTTCACATGCCAACCATGCAGTCTGTCTATGTCCGTCAAAAGCAAGTCCCCACAACAAAAGAGGCCATTCAACGAGATTTAGATCTTTCCCCTGCTCCAGAAGGATTGGACGTATTCCAAGAAGCCTCATTCAAATTCCAGACATACCAATTTGACTAGGATGCCATTCTCAGAGTTATAGCACAACCTGGCAGCAGATGGATCTATGGATACCATCGATCTCGACCTAAGAGCATATTGGCTTCAGCACTCACCGTGGAGGCTCGAGTATGGGCACAGATCATGTTCCATTACGTCTTTTCGAGCACTCTCGAGTCCTCCTTCACTGCAGACATGGCTGTTCTACTCTGGTGTATCCTTACAGACCAGCACCTCAATTTACCAAGACACATTCGGCATGCTATGGGACACGTACAGATTGTGGGCAACCTACCTTTTCCCACCTTAGTTTCAGATCTAGTCTCAGCAGTCGGAGTCTCCTACAGAGCTGGGAACACCAAGACCATGATTCCACGAGATCATCAATACGTCCCTAACGGGAAGTATATCAGACCTCCAGCAGCCACTATCAACTGGAGCACAGAACCAGCAGAAGACATTCCTTCTCCTTCCACATCACAAGCACCTCCAACAAACCAACTGCTCCATAAGATACTTGAGAGATTAGACCAGCTTGACCGGAAAGGAAAGCAAAGAGAGTGTCATAACAAGCGCCAATTTACATACCTCAAGGAGCTGCTTGTTGGTAAATAAACACCTCAAGATGACCCAGACACCCTGGACTCCACTTCATTTATCAGCACAGGGAGCCATGACAGTCTCGATTGTGGAGATGCTGCTACCAGCCCCCCTTTGTTCCTGACTAATGGCACTGAGGATAGTGCCAAGCTTTAAGTGTGGGGAGGTCGGTCAGTACCTGACTTTTGGAGGTAATTTCTCTTTCTTAGCACGAATAGAATAGGATATTTATTTAATTTTTCTTTTGTTAGGATAGAATAAAATTGCATAGTAATAGGATATTTGCATGCATGTTCTATTTGGTTAGAAAATAATAAGTTTCTTTTTAAGACCCTATTTTTGAAAAATTTCACTGATTTAAATCAAAACTTTTGTGTTAAACTTGTTTGGAAGTTGTATTTCGAACATAGTTAAAAGCTAGAACACACAACATGTGAGATTTGAGCCTAATGACATGGTTACATTATTTAACCATAAAATTTTATTCTTGTGTGTTTACTTCTCTATGATTGTAATCTATATTTTATTCCGTCCTATATGTCCAATATTTAATGTGTTATATGCATGCATATGATTGAGGCCATTATTTTATTAGCTCACTTAACCCAAATAGCCTACCCTTCCATTTACCTTTGTTAGCAATTTTGAGCCTTTTAATCCCAATTGTTCTATATTTTACCATATTACTAGCCTTAAGCAGAAAAACAAGTAATACCCTAAATTGAATCTTTGGTTAGCTTAAGATAGGAATTGTGTGTCAATCAAGTATGGGAAAACTATGGGAACATTGGTTAATAAGGAAATGTATCATGATAAAATATTGGGAATTTGGGTACCTACTGGTGCACGAATTGTGAATCACACTTTTCACAATGCGTACCGCTAACCAGCAAGTACACTGGGTCGTCCAAGTAATACCTTACGTGAGTAAGGGTCGAATCCCACGGAGATTGTTGGTTTGAAGCAATCTATGGTTATCTTGTAAATCTTAGTCAGAAAGTCAATTATGTTTATCAGTTGAATTGCGAATAACCAAGAGAGCATAAATTAAAGGTTACTTGTTGTGCAGTAATGGAGAATATGTTGGAGTTTTGGAGATGCTTTGTCTTCTGAATCTCTGCTTTCCTCTGTCTTCTGATTCACGCACGCACGTCCTCCTATGGCAAGCTGTGTATTGGTGGATCACCGTTGTCAATGGCTACCTTCCATCCTTCCAGTGAAAACTACGCTCACGCGCTCTGTCACAGCACGGCTAATCACCGGTTGGTTCTCGATCCGGTTGGAATAGGATTTACTATCCTTTTGCGTCTGTCACTAACGCCCAGCCTTTAGGAGTTTGAAGCTCGTCACAGTCGTTCAATCCTTGAATCCTACTCGGAATACCACAGACAAGGTTTAGACTTTCCGGATTCTCATGAATGCCGCCATCAGTTCTAGCTTATACCACGGAGATTCTGATTAAGGAATCTAAGAGATACTCATTCAATCGTATATAGAACGGAGGTGGTTATCAGGCACACGTTCATGATTTGAGGAAGGTGATGAGTGTCACAGATCATCACCTCCATCACAGTTAAGCGCGAATGAACATCTTAGATAGGAACAAGCGTGTTTGAATGGAAAACAGAAATACTTGCATTAATTCATCGAGACACAGCAGAGCTCCTCACCCCCAACAATGGGGTTTAGAGACTCATGCCGTCAGAGAATACAAAGTGTAGATCTAAAATGTCATGAGATACAAAATAAGTCTCTAAAAGTTGTTTAAATACTAAACTAGTAGCCTAGGGTTACAAAATATGAGTAGACTATGATGGATGATGTAGAGATCCACTTCTGGGGCCCACTTGGTGTGTGCTGGGCTGAGACTTAAGCAATTCACGTGCAGAGGCCATTTGTGGAGTTGAACGCCAGTTTTTTTGCCAGTTTGGGCGTTCAACTCCAGCTTTTGATCCTTTTCTGGCGCTGGACGCCAGAATTGGGCAGAGAACTGGAGTTTGAACGCCAGTTTACGTCATCTATCCTTGTGCAAAGTATGGACTATTATATATTGCTGGAAAGACCTGAATGTCTAATTTCCAACGCAATTGGAAGCATGCCATTTCGAGTTCTGTAGCTCCAGAAAATCTACTTTGAGTGCAGGGAGGTCAGAATCCAACAGCATCAGCAGTCCTTTTTCAGCCTGAATCAGATTTTTGCTCAGCTCCTTCAATTTCAGCCAGAAAAATACCTGAAATTACAGAAAAACAAACAACTCATAGTAAAGTCCAGAAATATGAATTTTTCCTAAAAACTAATAAAATAGACTAAAAACTAACTAAAACATACTCAAAACTATATGAAATTATCCCCAAAAAGCGTATAAAATATCTGCTCATCACAACACCAAACTTAAACTGTTGCTTGTCCTCAAGCAACTAGACAAATAAAATAGAAGACTAATAGGTTGAGAAGCAATAATATCTCAGAGTTTTTTGCATGAAGCTCAGATTCTAATTAGATGAGCGGGGCTAGTAGCTTTTTGCTTCCGAACAGTTTTGGCATCTCACTTTATCCATTGAAGCTCAGAGTGATTGGCATCTATAGGAACTCAGAATTCAAATAGTGCTATTGATTCTCCTAGTTCAGTGTGATGATTCTTGAACACAGCTTCTTTATGAGTCTTGGCTGTGGCCCTAAGCACTTTGTTTTCCAGTATTACCACCGGATACATAAATGCCACAGACACATAACTGGGTGAACCTTTTCAGATTGTGACTCAGCTTTGCTAAAGTCCCCAATTAGAGGTGTCCAGAGTTCTTAAGCACACTCTTCTTTTTGCTTTGGACCTCGACTTTAACCGCTCAGTCTCAAGTTTTCACTTGACACCTTCACGCCACAAGCACATGGTTAGGGACAGCTTGGTTTAGCCGCTTAGACCAAGATTTTATTCCTTTAGGCCCTCCTATCCACTGATGCTCAAAGCCTTGGGATCCTTTTTATTTGCCCTTGCCTTTTGGTTTTAAGGGTTATTGGCTGTTTGCTCTTGCCTCTTGGTTTTAAGAGCTTTTGGCTTTTTCTGCTTGCTTTTTCTTTTTCTTTCTATTTTTTTTTTCTGCAAGCTTTGTTCTTTGCTGCTTTTTCTTGCTTCAAGAATCATTTTTATGATTTTTCAGATTATCAATAACATGTCTCATGTTCATAATTCTTTCAAGAGCCAACATATTTAACAGTCTTGAACAACAAATTCAAAAGACATATGCACTGTTCAAGCATTCATTCAGAAGACGGAAAGCGTTGCCACCACATGTTACTAATTAGAATTTTTCTTATTAAAAACTCGAAATTTTATTGCCTCTTATTCAAAAGATCTACTATTTTATTCATGTTTTCTGATGATGAGAAAAATAGACTATAACTTAATTGGGGATAAAATCAAACTAGACACTAATTACTACTAATGATCATGTAATGAAGACACAAACATAGATAAGCACTTAACATAGAGAAAACGAAAAACAGAGAAAGTAAGAACAAGGAACGAGTCCACCTTAGTGATGATGGCATTTCCTCAGTTGCTTCCAATAATTATGTGGAGGGAAGTGCATCCCCTGAGGTATCTCTTGATTTGCAGCCACATGTTCTACCACTGAGCTATAGATCCTTCACATAATTGTTTTACCACACCAAACTTAGAATGTTGCTCGCTCTCGAGCAAAAGAAGAGGGAATAGATGAAGAAGAAGATGTGGAAAGAAAAAACTAGGATTATGAGGAGGGAAGGTGGGGATCCTGTGGGGTCCACAGATCTTGAAATGATCCTGTGAGGTCCACAGATCTTGAGGTGTCAAGGCATTTACATCCCTGCACCAATTTGGGCATGCAAAATGCCCTTGCACACAACTCTGGGCGTTCAGCGCCAGGTTGGTGCCCATTTTGGGCGTTCAACGCCCATTTACTAGCCATTTCTGGCGTTGAACGCCAGAACCATGCTTGTTCTGGGCGTTCAGCGCCAGGATGTTGCCCATTTTGGTCGTTCAGCGCCAGAACCATGCTCTGTTCTGGCGTTGAAGGCCAGACAGGTGCTTCCTCCAGGGTGTGATTTTTCTTCTGCTGTTTTTGATTCCGTTTTCAATTTTTTAATATTTATTTTGTGACTCCACATGATCATGAACCTAATAAAACATGAAAAACCATGAAAGTAAATAAAAATTGGGTTGCCTCCCAACAAGCGCTTCTTTAATGTCCTTAGCTGGACCTTGCTGAGCTTTTAATCTAGCTTCAGCCTTGAGCATTCTTGCTCAATGTTTCCTTCTAGATAATGCTTGATTCTCTGTCCATTGACAACGAACTTCTTATCAGAATCAATATCTTGAAGCTCCACATAACCATATGGTGATACACTTGTAATCACGTATGGTCCCCTCCACCGGGATTTCAGTTTCCCGGGGAATAGCCTGAGTCTAGAGTTAAACAACAGAACCTTCTATCCTGGTTCAAAGATTCTAGATGACAGCTTTCTGTCATGCCACTTTTTTTATTTTTCTTTATATAGCTTGGCATTTTCGAAAGCTGTGAATCTGAACTCCTCTAGCTCATTTAGCTGGAGCAATCTTTTTTCTCCTGCTAATTTGGCATCAAAGTTTAGGAATCTGGTTGCCCAGTAGGCCTTATGTTCCAGTTCCACGGGCAGGTGACATGCCTTACCATACACGAGTTGGTATGGAGAGGTCCCTATAGGGGTCTTGAATGCTGTTCTGTAAGCCCACAGAGCATCATCCAAGCTCCTTGCCCAATCCTTTCTACGGGTATTTACTATCCGTTCCAGGATTCTCTTTAATTCTCTGTTAGAGACTTCAGCCTGCCCATTGGTTTGTGGATGATATGGAGTGGCCACCTTGTGGCGAATTCCATACCGAACCATGGCAGAGTAAAGCTGTTTATTGCAGAAGTGAGTGCCCCCATCACTGATTAGTACTCTAGGGACACCAAACCTGCTAAAAATATGTTTCTGGAGGAACTTCAGCACTATTTTAGTATCATTGGTGGGTGTGGCAATAGCCTCAACCCATTTTGATACATAGTCAACTGCCACCAGAATATAAGTGTTTGAGTATGATGGTGGGAAAGGTCCCATGAAGTCAATTCCCCATACGTCAAACAACTCAATTTCCAAGATTCCTTGTTGAGAAATGGCGTAACCATGAGGCAGATTACCAGCTCTTTGGCAACTGTCACAATTACGTACAAACTCTCGGGAATCTTTATAGAGTGTGGGCCAATAGAAGCCACATTGGAGGACCTTGGTGGCTGTTCGCTCACCTCCGAAACGGCCTCTATATTGAGATCCGTGGCAATGCCACAGGATCCTATGTGCTTCTTCTCTAGGCACACACCTACGGATAATTCCGTCTGCACATCTCTTAAAGAGATAAGGTTCATCCCACAAGTAGTACTTTGCATCAGTAATTAATTTCTTCTTTTGTGTCCTGTTGTACTCCTTGGGTATGAACCTTGCAGCTTTATAGTTTGCAATATCGGCAAACCATGGTGCTTCCTGAATGGCGAATAAATGCTCATCAGGAAACGTTTCAGAGATCTCAAGAGAAGGGAGGGGCGTCCCTTCCACTGGCTCTATCCGGGACAGATGATCAGCAACTTGGTTCTCTGTCCCTTTTCTGTCTCTTATTTCTATATCAAACTCTTGCAGAAGCAATACCCATCTGATGAGCCTGGGTTTTGATTCCTGCTTTGAGAGTAGATATTTAAGAGCAGCATGGTCAGTATACACAATCACTTTTGATCCTACTAAGTATGATCTGAACTTGTCAATGGCGTAAACTACTGCAAGTAGTTCTTTTTCTGTGGTTGTGTAATTTTTCTGGGCATCATTTAGAACGCGACTGGCATAATAAATGACATGCAGAAGCTTGTCATGCCTCTGTCCCAATACTGCACCAATGGCATGATCACTGGCATCACACATTAGCTCAAATGGTAATGTCCAGTCTGGTGCAGAAATGACTTGTGTTGTGACCAGCTTAGCTTTCAGCGTTTCAAACGCCTGCAGGCACTTTGTGTCAAACACAAATGGCGTGTCAGCAGCTAGCAGATTGCTTAGAGGTTTTGCGATTTTTGAAAAATTCTTTATAAATCTCCTATAGAATCCTGCATGCCCCAGAAAGCTTCTGATTGCCTTAACATTGGCAGGTGGTGGTAATTTTTTAATTACCTCTATTTTTGCTTGATCCACCTCTATTCCCTTGTTTGAGATTTTATGCCCAAGAACAATTCCTTCAGTCACCATGAAGTGACACTTTTCCCAGTTTAAAACTAGGTTGGTCTCTTGGCATCTTTTCAGAACAAGTTTCAGGTGATCAAGACAGGAGCTGAATGAGTCTCCATATACTGAGAAGTCATCCATGAAGACTTCCAGAAATTTTTCCACCATGTCAGAGAAAATAGAGAGCATGCATCTCTGGAAGGTTGCAGGCGCATTACAATGCCCAAATGGCATCCTTCTATAAGCAAACACTCCAGATGGACATGTGAATGCTGTTTTCTCTTGATCCTGGGGATCCACTGCAATCTGGTTGTAGCCTGAGTAGCCATCCAGAAAGCAGTAATAATCATGACCTGCTAGTCTTTCTAGCATCTGGTCTATGAATGGTAAAGGAAAATGATCCTTTCTGGCGGCTGTATTGAGCCTTCTGTAGTCAATACACATGCGCCACCCTGTAACTGTTCTTGTAGGAACCAGTTCATTTTTTCATTATGAATCACTGTCATGCCTCCCTTTTTTGGGACGACTTGAACAGGGCTCACCCAGGGGCTATCAGAAATAGGATAAATAATCCCAGCCTCTAGTAACTTGGTGACCTCTTTCTGCACCACTTCCTTCATGGCTGGATTTAGCCGCCTCTGTGGTTGAACCACTGGTTTGGCATTGTCCTCCAATAGGATTTTGTGCATGCATCTAGCTGGGCTTATGCCGTTAAGGTCACCTATGGACCACCCAAGAGCTGTCTTGTGTGTCCTTAGCACTTGAATAAGTGCTTCCTCTTCCTGTGAATTTAAAGCAGAGCTTATGATCACTGGAAAAGTGTCACCTTCTCCCAGAAATGCATATTTCAAGGATGGTGGTAGTGGCTTGAGCTCGGGTTTAGGGGGTTTTTCCTCTTTCAGAAGAAAGTTCAGAGGCTCTTTCATGTCCCCTGAATCCTCCAAATCAGGCTGAACATCTTTAAAGATGTCTTCCAACTCTGATTTGAGACTCTCAGCCATGTTGATCTCTTCTACCAAAGAGTCAACGAGATCAACTTTCATGCAGTCTGTTGATGTGTCTGGATGCTGCATGGCTTTTACAGCGTTCAACTTGAACTCATCATCGTTGACTCTCAGGGTTATTTCCCCTTGTTGGACGTCAATGAGGGATCGTCCAGTTGCTAGGAAGGGTCTTCCTAGAATGAGAGTAGCACTCTTGTGCTCCTCCATCTCCAGCACAACAAAGTCAGTGGGAAAGGCGAATGGCCCAACTCTGACAATCATGTCCTCAATCACGCCTGATGGGTATTTAGTGGAACCATCAGCAAGTTGGAGACATATCCGGGTTGGTTTAACTTCTTCAGTTAAGCCAAGCTTCCTGATAGTGGATGCAGGTATTAGGTTGATGCTTGCCCCAAGATCGCATAAAGCTGTCTTGGTGCAATTACCTTCTAATATGCATGGTATCAGAAAACTCCCAGGGTCTTTAAGCTTTTCAGGAAAGCTCTCTAGAATGACTGCACTGCATTCTTCAGTGAGGAGAACTCTTTCTGTTTCTCTCCAATCCTTTTTATGACTCAAGATCTCTTTCATGAACTTGGCATAAGAAGGTATTTGCTCAAGTGCCTCTGCAAATGGAATCTTTATTTCAAGAGTCCTGAGGTAATCTGCAAAGCGAGCAAATTGCTTATCCTGCTCCTCTTTCCGGAGTTTTTGAGGATAAGGTATCTTGGCTTTATATTCTTCAACCTTAGTGGTTAAAGAAGCCTTTTTAGAGGGGTTGTTATCAGCACTTGTGTGTGTCTGATCCCTCACTGGCAATTGAGTGCCAGAGTCAGAAGCTGGAGTGAAACTGGACGCCAGCTCCTTGTCTGCTTCTGGCGTCTGAACGCCAGAAATGTGCCCATTTTGGGCGTTCAATGCTGGATTCTACCCTATTTGGGCGTTCAACGCCAGATTCTTGCCCATTTCTGGCGTTGAACGCCAATCCTGCTTTGTTTCTGGCGTTGAACGCCAGTTTTGGGCATGGTCTGGGCGTTCAGCGCCAGCCTTCCACCAATTCTCTGTCGTTTTAGCGCCAGACTTATTTTTTCCTGGGCTCTTACTGTCCTCAGGTGAATCTTTGGTGGGTTGCTCATTTCTTGATTTTTTGATGCCTTGAGGTGGGGTATTTAATGTTTTCCTACTTCTTAATTGAACTGCTTGGCATTCTTCTGTTATTTGCCTTGACAGCTGCTGCTTTGTTTGCTTAAACTGTTCTTCCATATGTATATTAGCCATCCTTGTCTCTTGTAATCTATCTTTGAATTCGGCTAACTGCCTTGTTAGGAAGTCCAATTGCTGATTGAATTCAATAGCTTGTTCTACAGGACTGAGTTCAGCAGTTGCTGTTTTAACCTCTTCATTCATGGAAGGGTTGCTGCTTAGATACAGATGCTAATTCCTGGCAACTGTATCAATGAGCTCTTGAGCCTCTTCAATTGTCTATCTTATGTGGATAGATTCACCAGCTGAGTAATCTAGAGACATCTGAGCTCCTTCTGCAAGCCCATAGTAGAAGATGTCTAACTGGACCCACTCTGAAAATATTTCAGAGGGGCATTTTCGTAGCATCTCTCTGTATCTCTCCCAGGCATCATAAAGGGATTCATTATCTCCCTGTTTAAAGCCTTGGATGTCCAGCCTTAGCTGTGTCATCCTTTTTGGAGGGAAATATTGATTTAGGAATTTTTCTGTCAGCTGTTTCCATGTCCTTATGCTGGCCTTAGGTTGGTTATTCAACCACCTCTTAGCTTGATCTTTTATAGCAAATGGAAACAGCAATAGTCTGTAGACATCCTGATCTATTTCTTTATCATGTACTGTGTCAGCAATTTGTAAAAATTGTGCCAGAAACTCTGTAGGTTCTTCCTGTGGAAGACCGGAATACTGGCAACTTTGCTGCACCATGATAATGAGCTGAGGATTCAACTCAAAGCTACTAACTCCAATGGAGGGTATGCAGATGCTACTCCCATATGAAGCAGTAGAGGGGTTAGAATATGACCCCAGAGTCCTCCTGGACTGTTCATTTCCGCTTATGTCCATGATGGATAAAGGGATATAACTTGGATTGATTTACCTTTTTATTTATTTTATTTTATAGAAAGAGGACAACTTAACCAAAAATAAAAATAACACAAATTATGATTTTCGAAAAAGTGAGGAGAGAAAAAGTGGTTAGGAGGTTTTGAAAAAAGATATGATTTGGAAAAGATTTTAAATTTTTTTTTTTTTAAAAATCTGAAATATTTTTTTTTTATATATAATTTTCGAAAATTTATTTAAAAAAAAGGAGAGAAAAGATAATTTTGAATTTAGTGAGGAAAGAGAAAAACAATAAGATAGCACAAGATTTAAAATTTTTAGATCTAATGCTCCTTGTTTTTGAAAATTTTGGAGGGAAAGCACCAAGGAACACCAAACTTAAAATTTTTTGAAAACCACCAAAATTTTCGAAAACCAAAGGGAAATCAACAAGAAAACACCAAACTTAAAGTTTGGCACAAAATTTAATAGAGAAAATATTATTTATGAAAAAAAAGGTTTTGAAAAGAATATAAAAGACTCTAACCCAATTACCAAGAACACAGATTAACGCTCTAGCCAAATGAGTTATGAAAATTTTCGAAAATTTTAAGAAAAATTAACAAGAAAACACCAAACTTAAAGTTTGGCACAGGATTTAATAGAAAAATTATTTTTGAAAAAGGTTTTAAAAAATATGATAGCCAATTACCATGATCATAAACACCACGTTCTAACTAACTGAGGTATAAATTTAAAGTGTTTTAACAAGGGATAATTAATAAAAGACTCTAAACCAAAAAAAAAAAAAAAGAGAAATTTTTCCTAATCTAAGCAACAAAATAAACCGTTAGTTGTCCAAACACGAACAATCCCCGGCAACGGCGCCAAAAACTTGGTGCACGAATTGTGAATCACACTTTTCACAACGCGTACCGCTAACCAGCAAGTGCACTGGGTCGTCCAAGTAATACCTTACGTGAGTAAGGGTCGAATCCCACGGAGATTGTTGGTTTGAAGCAATCTATGGTTATCTTGTAAATCTTAGTCAGGAAGTCAATTATGTTTATCAGTTGAATTGCGAATAACCAAGAGAGCATAAATTAAAGGTTACTTGTTGTGCAGTAATGGAGAATATGTTGGAGTTTTGGAGATGCTTTGTCTTCTGAATCTCTGCTTTCCTCTGTCTTCTGATTCACGCACGCACGTCCTCCTATGGCAAGCTGTGTGTTGGTGGATCACCGTTGTCAATGGCTACCTTCCATCCTTCCAGTGAAAACTACGCTCACGCGCTCTGTCACAGCACGGCTAATCACCGGTTGGTTCTCGATCCGGTTGGAATAGGATTTACTATCCTTTTGCGTCTGTCACTAACGCCCAGCCTTCAGGAGTTTGAAGCTCGTCACAGTCGTTCAATCCTTGAATCCTACTCGGAATACCACAGACAAGGTTTAGACTTTCCGGATTCTCATGAATGCCGCCATCAGTTCTAGCTTATACCACGGAGATTCTGATTAAGGAATCTAAGAGATACTCATTCAATCGTATATAGAACGGAGGTGGTTGTCAGGCACACGTTCATGATTTGAGGAAGGTGATGAGTGTCACAGATCATCACCTCCATCACAGTTAAGCGCGAATGAACATCTTAGATAGGAACAAGCGTGTTTGAATGGAAAACAGAAATACTTGCATTAATTCATCGAGACACAGCAGAGCTCCTCACCCCCAACAATGGGGTTTAGAGACTCATGCCTTCAAAGAATACAAAGTGTAGATCTAAAATGTCATGAGATACAAAATAAGTCTCTAAAAGTTGTTTAAATACTAAACTAGTAGCCTAGGGTTACAAAATATGAGTAGACTATGATGGATGATGCAGAGATCCACTTCTGGGGCCTACTTGGTGTGTGCTGGGCTGAGACTTAAGCAATTCACGTGCAGAGGCCATTTGTGGAGTTGAACGCCAGTTTTTATGCCAGTTTGGGCGTTCAACTCCAGCTTTTGATCCTTTTCTGGCGCTGGACGCCAGAATTGGGCAGAGAACTAGCGTTTGAACACCAGTTTACGTCGTCTATCCTTGTGCACAGTATGGACTATTATATATTTCTGGAAAGCCCTGAATGTCTACTTTCCAACGCAATTGGAAGCATGCCATTTATAGTTCTGTAGCTCCAGAAAAACTACTTTGAGTGCAGGGAGGTCAGAATCCAACAGCATCAGCAGTCCTTTTTCAGCCTGAATCAGATTTTTGCTCAGCTCCTTCAATTTCAGCCAGAAAAATACCTGAAATTACAGAAAAACACACAACTCATAGTAAAGTCCAGAAATATGAATTTTTCCTAAAAACTAATAAAAATAGACTAAAAACTAACTAAAACATACTCAAAACTATATGAAATTATCCCCAAAAAGCGTATAAAATATCCGCTCATCACCTACTCATGTAAAACTAAGAAAAAATATAAATCCATGTGCATTGGTAATGTTATTTTTATGCTACAAAAAAAAATCCCAAAAAATATTCAAGTAATTAGATAAATGAATAAGGGGACAAAATTACCCCAATGCTAAGTTAAGTCCAATAAAAAAAATTCAATGTACATGTGATACAAGTTAAGAGAAAAGTTGATGCATGAGTATGTAAAACAAAAGTGGAAAAATTTTGGGTAGTTAAGGATGATTCAAGAAGAAAATAGAGTATGTATGTTAGCTGAAAGCTTAGGATAATCAAGGATTCAATTTATAGCTCACTTAGCCATATATATACCCTCACCTTTACCTTGGCCCCAATATAACCTTGAAAAGACCTCATGATGTTTGCATTGGTACACTAAATACTTGTTGATTGGTTAGGTGAAGAACAAGGTTTAGAAAGCATGATTAGAGAAGAGTAGAGTGATTACCCTATACACTTGAGTGATTAGAGTGCACATACACCATCAGTGAGGGTTCAATACTTAATTCTATGTTCCCTGCTTTCATAAGCTGTCTTCTTACATGTTTACTTGCTTTTACTGTATGAATTTTAATTAGTGATATTTGATTTATATTTGTCTTAAAGAACTTATTTATTTTTAACCAAGTAGACAAAATCATATAGTTGCATTTACATACATAGGTTGCATTGTATTGTATTGCATGAGTCTCACTTTTCCCTACTTATTTATTTTATCTCCTTAAGCTAAGCATGAGGACATGCTAATGTTTAAGTGTGGGGAGGTTGATAAACCACTATTTTATGGTTTATCTTGTGTTTAATTGAGTGGTTTCATCAAGCCTTTACTTACTTATTCATACGATTTGCATGATTTTATAATCCCTTTCTAGTATTGTTTTATGATCGAAAACTTGCTTCTTAAAGATCTTTAATTAGTATATTTTAATTCTCCTTTATACCATTCGATGTCGTGATCCGTGTGTTAAGTGTTTTAGGCTTAATAGGGTAGGAATGGCTTAGAGAATGGAGAGAAAGCTTGCAAAAATGGAAGGAACACAAGAAACTAAGGAGATGACCAGCGAACACCGACGCGCGCGCATGGCTCATGCGAGCGCGCGGAATAGAGAAAATTGCAGCGACGCGTGTGCGTGCTTGACGCGTACGCGTTGATTGGAGTCTGCACAAATGACGCGAACGCGTGGACGACGCGCTCGCGTGACAAGAAAAATCGCTGAATGACGCGAACGCGTGGATGACGCGTACGTGTGACCTGCGCGATCTTCAAACTTAACAGAAAATGCTGAGGGCGATTTCGGGCTGCATTTTGACCCAGTTTTTGACCCAGGAACACAGAATATAGCCAAAGAACATGCAGAGACTCAACACGGACAACTTTAGACGACTTCACATATTCTCATTAGGATAGTTTTAGGTTTTTTAGATCTGAATCTAGAGTGAATTACTCTTCCTCTAGGTTCTCTTTACATTCCCAGTTTATTGCTTTTGCTTTTGGATATTGAAGAGTCATTACATCCGTTGAAGATACTATTCTAGTTTGTTTCCTTACTTACTCTTTTATTTATTTCATATTCTTAATTCTTGTTTAAAGCAGTAATTGGATTATTTTCATAATTTTTAGTGCAAAGGATTACTTTTATTATTAATCAATTTTGAATCCCTACTTTATTTAATTTATCATGTTTTCTTCTATTTTTTTTATGAGCATTATATTCATGTCAATGGAGTAGATTCTATACTTGATATGAGGGTTGATTAGGAGGAGACTTTTGAGTTGGAAGGCTTAGGTGTTGATTAAACTGGAAGTTGTTGGCTAGTTCTGTATTTACTAACCCTAGACCTTCCCAAGGGAGAGGACTAGGATTTGCGAATAAAAGTTAGCTCAATCACTTGACTTTCCTTTATTTAGTAAGGGTTAACTAAGTGAAAACGACAACCTTTTTAATACTACACTTAAGAGATCCCAACAAGGATAGAACTTCCAATTAATCATTCCCCCAGTCAAATTTTTTTATTTAGAATATTAATAGTCATTCTTAGTCTTTGTTGCTTTAATTTAAAATTATTTTATTGCTCATTATTCAACTCTCAAACTCTCGTGGAAATTCCTAATTAATAAAATAGCATCCTTTCTTGCAACTCGTTGGGAGACGGCCTGGGACTCATACTCCCAATATTTTTCTATTCTAAATTTTTGTTACACCCTTTTTTAAATTGGTGAGGTAGATTTTAGTTGGTTAAGAGCTATACTTGCAACGCTGTTCTCTTATTAAAAATCTCTTAGTTGGCCTAACTTCTGCCACGCATCAATGAGTTGTAAGTGTCTCCATGGAAATCATTTAGTCCAGAACCTTGATTGTGCATGTACTGCACTTGTTCAGGCTACTGCTCTTCATAGCTTTCCTCTTGCTGCCCCTACACCACTGGTGGTTGATTAGTTGTGCTCACTGCTGCAAGTTGTTGTCCATCCATCCTCTTTGACATTATTTTAATTTGCTGTTGAAGCTGCTGGTGCATGAGTTTGTTCTGAGCTAATATGGTATCAACTCCTTCAAGCTCAAACACACCTTTCTTTGGAGCTGCTTGCCTTTCCGAGGAGTAGAAGTACTCATTGTTACCCATCACGTCTATGAGATCATGTGCCTCTTGAGCAGTTTTCATCATCTACAAAGATCCTCCTGATGAATAATCCAAAGCTTTCCTAGAAGGCAAGGACAAGCCTTCATAGAAATTCTGCAACTCCACCCATTCACTGAACATCCCTTCTGGACACCTTCTGATCAGAGCTTTATACCTCTCCGAAGCTTCATACAATTATTCTCCTTCTTGCTGTCTAAAGGTTTACACATTAGTTTTCAGCTTAATGACTCTTTGGGATGGATAGAATTTGGCTAGAAATTTGCTAACCAAATCATCCCAATTGGTGATGCTTTCTTTAGGGAAGGTTTCTAACCAATGTGTGGCTTTGTCTTTCAGTGAAAATGGGAATAACAAGAGTTTATAGATGTCAGGGTGGACTCCATTGGTTTTGACAGTGTCACAGATTCTCAAAAAATGCAGAGAGGTGTTGGTTTGGATCTTCAGCAACACTTCCTCCATATTGACAATTATTCTGAACTAGGGTAATCAATTCAGGTTTGAGTTTGAAGTTATTGGCATGGACATTGGGTCTTAGGATACTGCTCCCACAATTTCTTGGGTTAGGGATAGTGTAGGAGGCTAAAACTCTTCTCTGAGGCTGGCCATTGTTGTTGGCCACACCATCAGGTAGATTTGGGACATTCCCTTCCATTTTTTGATTTTCTTCCTCTGATTCCTCTTCTCCAACAACTCTCTTCTCTCTTGCTTCTCTTCTCAATCTCAAGAGTGTTCTCTCTGGCTCAGGATCAAAAGATGTGGATTCACCTCTTCTTCCTCTTGATATAAAACACACACAAAACCAAAACCCAAAATAATTCACTCTATTGTTAGAGTGAGGTTAATGTTAGCTTAAACAAAAACTCAAACAGTTAGTGTGCTTGACAAAAACAAAGAAAAAGTGCTCAATCTAGATTATCACCTACTTAATCATTGTCAATCTAAATCAATCCCCGGCAACGGCGCCAAAAACTTGATGAGGGAAAAACGATTCCATACAAACTCACCGGCAAGTGTACGAGGTCGCATCAAGTAGTAATAACTCACAAGAGTGAGGTCGATCCCACAGGGATTGAGGGATTGAGCAACTTTAGTATGGTGATGAATTTAGCTAAACGAATATTTGATGATTTGAGTGAAACTTGATTAACAGAAGAAAAATTGCAAGAAAATAAAAGGAAGAAGGTAAATTGACAAAATCTTAAAGTGCAGAAGAAGTAAATTGCAGAAACTTAAAGTGCAAGAAAGTAAACAAGCTGAAACTTAAAGTGCAAGAAATTTAAATTATTGAATCTAAATTGATAGGAAACTTAAATTGCATCAAGAATAAAGGGATTTGGGTATTGGGATTTAAATTGAACTAGAAAATAGAAGTGCAGTGGATTAAAGAAGTATGAGATGAAGAGAAATTGCAGAAGAACTAAAATTGAAATGAAAACTTGCAGAAGAATCAAAACAGCAAGAAACCTTAGCTCAATTATGAAATCCTAAAAGAAAAATTTGACAATTGCAGGAGAGTAACAAGAACAGCAAGCAAATCTAGATCTCAATTACTCTCTTGACTAAAAAGTAAAGAAGAAATTGCAGAAGAAATAAAATGAAAACAAAAAAGAAGATTGAGATCTAATTGCCAATTCTTAGAACTACAAAAAGGAAAAGTAAAAGATGATTCTCAGATGAAGAATTTCAGTGGAGTTCTTCAATCTGAGTTCAAAACCCAAAACAGAAAATAGAATTTACAGAAGAAAAGAAAAATGAACACAGAAAGCAAACTTAGATTTGATCTCAATTCCCCCAAATTCTAAAATTCTAGAAAGGAAAAAAAACTGCTTCAAACGTCCTTTCTCAAATCAAACTTGCTCCTAATTATACACTTTCTATTTTCAATCATTAAGCAATTAGAATGGGCCTTTGGGTTGGCCTTGAATGAAAGTGGGTTGGGGTGCATTGTAGCTCCTTGATAAACGTAAATATCCTTATGCTGGTTAGAAACTAGTGATGAATCCGATCGTGAGTATAGTCTAACCAACACACGAATACCGCATCAAACAATTCTAAAATCTATGACCGAGAGTGTTGATCCCGGGTCATTCTCCCTAGGACTTGCTTTAGAATGCACATCATCGATTAGGAAAGCTTTTATGGTTTTAAGGATTGGTGCAAGAATTCAAACTAGCAAGACAATCAACAATTAATTGGAATAAAAGCCTTGGCCAAGGGTAAGCATTGGAAGTTCCATCATTATAGTTTCCTTCAATTGTGATATGAGTTGAATGTTGCTTCACTTAGTTAACCTCCTAATAATGGAAAAAAGTCAAGTGAAAGTAACCAACTTGAGTCACAAGTCCTAGTCTCACCCTAGGGAAGTCTAGCTTTAGTGCACTCCAAGTCAATTAGCAATTCTCAATTCATAATCTACAATTAATATCCACTATTCAAGTGTCTCCAATAACTCAACCCCTAAGCCAAGTAAGAGAAATCTAATCCATAGCTAAGGTTGTCATTATCACAAGCAACTGGTAGGAAATTATGGAAAACATGATGCAATTGAGAAAAGAGAATTGAATTAAGGCTATCTAATCCAAACAATCATCAACAATCATACAATTGAATAAAACCTCAATTCATTAATCCAAATTCAAAGTAGCAAAATGAACCAAATCTAGATCTAAGGGATTGAATCAAAAGAACATCAATTGAGAGTAGAAGAAGAGTAGATCTACACTTGTAGCAAGACAAGAAGTCAATTATCAATGGATCTCACCAAGAATTCCAAGGAAACTTGCAATGGAAGATGAAAACCTAGAAAGAAGTTGGAGCTTCTCTCTCTAGAAACAAAATGTAACTAACTTTCCAAAATATCTAGAATTATGACTAATTGTCCTAACACTCCTAATCCTTGGTCTTCTTAAGCTTCTCCCTCCAAAATCTGCTCCAAAACAGGGCCTGGGAACCCTCTAAAATAACTGGGCACGTGTTTCATTTAAAAAATCATGTGCGCACATCGACGCATACGCGCACTGCACGCGTACGCGTCCTTGGTTCCTTTGCGATACTGCGCGCAGGCGGAAGGTGCGCGCAAGCGTCATAAGGGATGTGACCCAGCCATATAGGCGCGCCGGCTCCTTGCTCGGCTCCACTGCGCTGGCTCGGGATGAACGCATCCACGCGTACGCGCATGGTGTGCATGCGCGTGCATGTGCAACCTCAATTCTTTGATTTTATCTCATGCTCCTTCCATCCATGCATGCTTCCTTCATTCCTCTTAGCCAATTTTGCCCTGTAACTTCTGAAATCACTCAACAAATGGATCAAGGCATCTAATGGTAATTGAGGAGGATTACAATGTATCAATTTTGATGCAAAAGAAGCATATTTTCATTTATGAGGAAAAATGGGAAAGAGACATAAAATCATGCAATTTTATATGAATAAGTGTGGAAGATCATTGATAAAACCCTTAGTTTCTATGCATGATAAACCCTGGAAACGGGGCTTATCAACCTCCCCACACTTAAAGCCTATCATGTCCTCATGCTAAGGGAAAGCAAAAGATCAAAGGACTACAAGGGCGTAAGACTTAGGTGATGCGACCTACCTACATGAATGCAACTAGGGTGTATGCTACTATCTACTTGGCTAAGAATAACTCAATCTTTCTAGAAAACACATATGTATTTGCACATAGGGCAAGATGATGGACAAGGTATGAACTCTACCAAATCTAGTCATCAAAGTGAAATATGCGTAACCTGTATGAAGAACGCTCGCGAGAGCCGGGAATAAGGGATTGAGCTTCAAACCCTCATCGGAAGTATTTGCACTCTATTCGCTCAAGTGTTTAGGGTTGATTCTCTCAATTCTCTCCTAATCATGCTTTCTAAGATTTGTTTTTCTTCTAACAATCGACATTTATTTCATGTATGCATACAAGTATCATGAGGTCTTTTCATTGGTTTTAATGGGGCTAGGGTCAAGGTGGGATGTATATATGGTTAAGTGAGTTTGAGATTTGAATCTTTGACGAGTTTAGACTTCCCACCTAACCTATGTCATCCTATACAATTCAAAATAACCTAACTACCTATTTTTCTCACTTTTTCACATACTCATGTATTCCTTTTCATTTCACAACACTTATTCATTGACTCTTATTGGACTTCACTTTGGGGCATTTTGTCCCCTATTTTATTGTTTTTCTTCTTTTTCTTTCTCTTTTCTTTTTTTTTATATATATATATTTTTTCTTCTTCTTTTTTTTTCTTCTTTTGTTTTGTTTTTCTCTTTTTATTTTTTTCTTTCAAACTATATACAAGAACATCAATGCATAAGGTCTATACATTTAATCAATACACGAGTATATACCCAATTCCCAATATAGAAATATGAAACAAAAATACCGTTTCATCCCAAACAATGGTCCCAAGCCTCCCCAAACTTAAATAATGAACACTCTCACTAGCCTAAGCTAATCAAAGATCCAAATAAAGGACATTTATTGTTTTTTGCTTTAGGCTTGTAATATGCTAAAATAAAGAACAATTGGGTTAAGCGTAGGCTCAAATTGGCTAACAAGGGAAGATAAAATGATGGCCTCAATCATATAAATGCATGAATACATAAAATAATGGACATAAAGAATTAAACAAATCAAAGATCACATTCATAGAGAGAGAATATTGCACACGAGAAGGGACAATAAGTGGTTATAAGATGTAACCACAGCATTGGGCTCAAAACTCACTTGCTTGTGGTCTTGGATCAAATCCCATGTTCCAAAATACATTCTTTGAACAAGTTACGCATCAAAAGATTTTCAAATTTTGAGATTGGTAGGGTCGCCCTAAAGTTCTAGTTTTCTAGAATAGAAGTCATTGCTCTAACCGAGTGGATTTATTAAGAGATACTAATATGCAAAAGACGCAAAAATGAAAGACCTAATATGCAATCTACTAACCTAATATGCGATCTACTCTAGCTCAAGAAAAGAGGTTTAAGGAGTTTATTCGGGTGTTACCTACGAAGACCGGTCGGCCGACCGACCTCCGCATACTTATAAGTTGGCACGGTCCTCCGTGCCTTGAGTGAGACGGAGTGGTGGTTCGGCTTCCGAGTGTCCATCCTCGTCATCATTATCGCTTTCTGTATTATCAGGGTCGGTGGACGTGAAAATCTCCAGTTCTTCCAAAGGTGGTGCTAGGCAACTTAGAAGCTTCTTGACAAAAGTGTATCGACGTTGATTATGCCGCTCATAATGGTCAAGTGATGAGCGGACAATTTATACGCTTTTTGGCATTTTTTTAGTATGTTTTTAGTATATTTTAGTTAGTTTTTATTATATTTTTGTTAGTTTTTATTTAAAATTCACTTTTCTAGACTTTACTATGAGTTTTTGTTTTTTTCTGTGATTTCAGGTATTTTCTGGCTGAAATTGAGGGACCTGAGCAAAAATCTGATTCAGAGGCTGAAAAAGGACTGCAGATGTTGTTGGATTCTGACCTCCCTGCACTCGAAGTGTATTTTCTAGAGCTACAGAAGCCCGATTGGCGCTCTCTGAATTGCGTTGGAAAGTAGACATCCTGGGCTTTCCAGCAATATATAATAGTCCATACTTTGCTTATAATTTGATGGCCCAAACTGGCGTTCAAATTCAGCATAGAAATTCTGGCGTCAAAACGCCAGAACTGGCATAAAAGTTGGAGTTAAACGCCCAAACTGGCACAAAAGCTGGCGGTTAACTCCAAGAAAAGTCTCTACACATGGAAGCTTCAATGCTCAGCCCAAGCACACACCAAGTGGGCCTGGAAGAAGATTTTTGCATTAATTACTTATTTCTGTAACCCTAGGCTACTAGTTTTCTATAAATAGGACCTTTTGCTATTGTATTTTCATCTTTGAATCATGTTTTTATGATTGAACCCTCTTTGGGAGGCTGGTCATTCGGCCATACCTAGACCTTGTTCTTATGTATTTTCAACGGTAGAGTTTCTACACACCATAGATTAAGGTGTGGAGCTCTGCTGTTCTTCATGAATTAATGCAAAGTACTATTGTTTTTCTATTCAATTCACGCCTACTTCTTCTCTAAGATATTCATTCGTTCTTCAACTTGATGAATGTGATGATCCGTGACACTCATCATCATTCTCACCTATGAACATGTGTCTGACAACCACCTCTGTTCTACTAGTAATGGCTTGAATGCGTATCTCTTGGCTTTTTAATCTAAGATTAAAACCTTCGTGGTATAGGCTAGAATCAATTGGCAGCATTCTTGAGATCCGAAAAGTCTAAACCTTGTCTGTGGTATTCCGAGTAGGATCTGGGAAGGGATGACTGTGACGAGCTTCAAACTCGCGAGTGTTGGGCGTGTGACAGACGCAAAAGGATCAATGGATCCTATTCCAACATGATCAAGAACTGACAGATGATTAGCCGTGCGGTGACAGCGCATTTGGAACATTTTCACTGAGAGGACGGGAAGTAGCCATTGACAATGGTGATTTCCAACATAAAGCTTGCCATGGAAGGGAGTATGAATGATTGGAAGAAGGCAATGGGAAAGCAGAGGTTCAGGAGGAACAAAGCATCTTCATACGCTTATCTGAAATTCTCACCAATGAATTACATAAGTATCTCTATCTTTATTATATATTTTATTTATCTTTTAATTATCAATTCTCCATAACCATTTGAATCCGCCTGACTGAGATTTACAAGATGACCATAGCTTGCTTCAAGCCGACAATCTCCGTGGGATCGACCCTTACTCGCGTAAGGTTTATTACTTGGACGACCCAGTGCACTTGCTGGTTAGTTGTGCGGAGTTGTGATAAAAAGTTGAGATTACAATTGTGCATACCAAGTTGTTGGCGCCATTGATGCTCACAATTTCGTGCACCATGTTTTTGGCGCCATTGCCAGGGTTTGTTCGAGTTTGGACAACTGACGGCTCATCTTGTTGCTTAGATTAGGTAATTTTATTTTATGTTTAAGCTTTTTACGTTTTATTTTTGAAAAAATTTTTCAAAAATACAAAAAAAAGTTTCTTCAGAGATTTTATGAATGAATTCTAGAGTTTCATGATGATCTGTTGAAGTCTGGCTGGCTGTGAAGCCATGTCTAATCTTATTGGACTGAGGTTTCAACTTATCATCACAAGAGCTTGTTGATTTCTATCAATTTTGCTGTTGTGAGCAATGATCTGCTAAAGCTTGGCTGGCCATTGGCCATGTCTAGGGTTTTGGACCGGAGCTTTCTTTGAAATCTTGGCTGGCTAGTAAGCCATGTCTAATTCCTGGACCGGAGTCTTAGACTAGCATTGCAATGATTCCTGGAATTCTTATTAAAAATTTTGAATCCCTTTATTTTCTTTTCCACTCAATTTTCGAAAAATCACAAAAAATTTTTATAAAACCATAAAAATAAAAAATATTCTATGTTTCTTGTTTGAGTCTAGTGTCTAATTTTAAGTTTGGTGTCTATTGCATGTCTTTATTCTTCTAATTTTCAAAAATTACATGCATTATGTTCGTCATTGATCTTCAAGATGTTCTTGATGATTTCCTTGCTCTGATCTTTAAATTCTCTTGTTTTGTGTGTTTAGTTGTTTCTCACATGCATTTTTCAAATTGTTATAGTCCTTAGTATACAAACTTTTAAGTTTGATGCCTTGCATGCATTATGTATTTGATCTTAGTTTTCCATGTTTAATTGCATTTTGATTGTTCCTCATCATTAAAAATCCAAAATTTTTTTCAAAATTATGTCTTTTCAAGTCAATAATACAGAGAATTGAAGATTCAGAACATGCAGCAGAGGAATTACACAGAAAAAGCTGGGCATTCAAAACACCCAGTGGAGAAGGAAAACTGGCGTTTAAAAGCCAGCCAGGGTCCCTGGCTGGGCGTTAAAATCAAATCTTTTCAAAATCAAATCTTTTTCAAATCATATCTTTTCAATCATATCTTTTCAAAATAAATTTCCTTCCATTTTTTTTACTATTTTCGAAAATACTTGCTAACAATTAATGATTTGATTCAAAAATTTCAAGTATGTTGCTTTCTTGTTAAGAAAGGTTTAATATCTGAATCATATCTTTTAAATTTCTTGTTAGCCAAGTCATTAATTTTAAAATCAAATCTTTTTAAATTGTTTTTCAATTATATCCTTTCAATCATATCTTTTTAAAACCATATCTTTTCAATCATATCTTCTTAATCACATCTTTTTTAAAATAATTTTCAATCATATCTTTTTTATTTCTAATTTCAAAAATCTTTTTCAAAAATCACTTAATTTCTTTCCTAACTTTAATTCTCGAAAATCATCAATCAAATTTTCAAATTTTCTTTTAATTATTTCAAAATATTTTACTTTAATTTCGAAAATTCTTCCCCTCTTCTCACATCCTTCTATTTAAAGGACTAACACTCCTCCACTATCAAAAATTCAAACTCTATCCCTCTTGATAAGTTCGAATTCTTCTCTTTCTACCATCTCCTTCTATTCTTCTTTTCCTCTGACACTTCAAGGAATCTCTATACTGTGACATAGAGGATTCCATACTTTCTTGTTCTCTTCTCTTTCATATGAGCAGGAGCAAGGACAAAAGCATTCTTGTTGAGGCTGATCCTGAACCTGAAAGGACCTTGAAGACAAAGCTGAGAGAAGCTAAAGTACAACTCTCTGTAGAGGACCTAACAGAAATTTTCAAACAAGAAGAAGGCATGGCAGCTGAAAACAACAACAATGCCAACAATGCAAGGAAGGTGCTTAGTGACTTTACTACACCTACTCCCGAATTCTATCAAAGAAGTATCTCAATCCCTGCCATTGGAGCAAAGAACTTTGAGCTTAAGCCTCAATTAGTTTCTCTGATGCAACAGAATTGCAAGTTTCATGGACTTCCAATGGAAGATCCTCATCAGTTCTTAGATGAATTCCTGCAAATCTGTGACACTGTCAAGACCAATGGGGTTGATCCCGAGGTCTACAAGCTTATGCTCTTTCCTTTTGCTGTAAGAGACAGAGCTAGAACATGGTTGGATTCACAACCTAAAGAAAGCCTGAACTCTTGGGAAAAGCTAGTCAATGCCTTCTTCGCAAAGTTCTTTCCACCTCAAAAATTGAGTAAGCTTAGAGTGGAAGTCCAAACCTTCAAACAGAAGGAAGGTGAATCCCTCTATGAAGCTTGGAAAAGATATAAGCAATTAATCAGAAGGTGCCCTTCTGACATGCTTTCAGAATGGAGCATCATAGGTATCTTTTGTGATGGTCTGTCTGAACTGTCCAAGATGTCATTGGATAGCTCTGCTGGAGGATCTCTTCATCTGAAGAAGACGCCTGCAGAAGCTCAGGAACTCATTGAGATAGTTGCAAATAACAAATTCATGTACACTTCTGAAAGGAACCCTGTGAATAATGGGACAAATTAGAAGAAAGGAGTTCTTGAGATTGATACTTTGAATGCCATACTGGCTCAGAATAAAATATTGACTCAGCAAGTCAATATGATTTCTCAAAGTCTGTCTGGAATGCAAGCTGCACCAGGTAGTACTAAGGAAGCTTCATCTGAAGAAGAAGCTTATGATCCTGAGAACCCAGCAATGGAAGAGGTGAATTACATGGGAGAACCCTATGGAAACACCTATAATCCTTCATGGAGAAATCATCCAAATCTCTCATGGAAGGACCAACAGAGGCCTCAACAAGGCTTCAATAACAATAATGGTGGAAGAAACAGGTTTAGCAATAGCAAACCTTTTCCATCATATTCTCAGCAACAGACAGAGAATTCTAAGCATAGCCACTCTGAATTAGCAACTGTAATCTCTGATCTAATTAAGACCATTCAAAGTTTCATGACTGAAACAAGGTCCTCCATTAGAAATTTGGAGGCACAAGTGGGTCAGCTGAGTAAGAAAGTTACTGAACTCCCTCATAGTACTCTTCCAAGCAATACAGAAGAGAATCCAAAAAGAGAGTGCAAGGCCATCACCATGACCCACACGGCTGAATCTGGAGAGGAGGAAGAGGCAGTGATCTCCACTAAGGAAGATCTCACTGGACGTCCACTGGCCTCTAAGGAGTTCCCTCATGAGGAACCATGGGAATCTGAGGCTCGCATTGAGACCATAGAGATTCCATTGAATTTACTTCTGCCATTCATGAGCTCTGATGAGTATTCTTTCTCTGAAGAGGATGAAGATGTTACTGAAGAGCAAGTTGCTAAGTACCTTGGAGCAATCATGAAACTAAATGCCAAGTTATTTGGTAATGAGACTTGGGATGATAAACCCCCCTTGCTCATGAAAGAACTGGATGACTTGACTAGGCAGAGATTACCCCAAAAGAGACAAGATCCTGGAAAGTTCTCAATACCTTGCACCATAGGCACCATGACCTTTGAAAAGGCTCTGTGTGACCTAGGGTCAAGCATAAACCTCATGCCTCTCTCTGTAATGGAGAAACTAGGAATTTTTGAGGTGCAAGCTGCAAGAATCTCATTAGAGATGGCAGACAATTCAAGGAAACAAGCTTATGGACTTGTAGAGGATGTCTTGGTAAAGGTTGAAGTACATTACATCCCTGCTGATTTCATAATCTTAGAGACTGGGAGGTGTATGAATGAATCCATCATCCTTGGCAGACCCTTCCTAGCCATAGTAAAAGCTGTGATTGATGTTGACAGAGGAGAATTGGTCCTTCAAGTGAATGAGGACTCCCTTGTGTTTAAGGCTCAAGGATCTCTCTCTGTAACCATAGAGAAGAAGCATGAAAAGCTTCTTTGAATACAGAGTCAAACAAAATCCCCACATTCAAACTCTAAGTTTGGTGTTGAGAGGCCACAACCAAACTCTAAGTTTGGTGTTGAGAGGCCATCATCATGCTCTAAGTATCTGTGAGGCTCCATGAGAGCCTACTGTCAAGCTACTGACATTAAAGAAGCGCTTGTTGGGAGGCAACCCACTTTTACTTATCTATGTTAAAATTCTATTGTTATTTTATGTTTTCTGTAGGTTGATGATCATGTGAAGTCACAAAAACAATTGAAAAAGAGAAAACAAACTGAAAAATAGAATGAAAAATAGCACACCCTGGAGGAGAAGACTACTGGCATTTAAACGCCAGTAAGGGCAGCAGAATGGGCGTTAAACGCCCAGTCTGGCACCATTCTGGGCGTTTAACACCAGAAAGGGGCACAGAGCTGGCGTTTAATGCCAGAAAAGGGCAAGAAGCTGGCGTTAAATGCTAGAAATGGCCAGCAACCTAGCGTTTAACGCCAGGATTGGCAGAAAAGGGCGTTTTGCACGCCACTTGGTGCAGGGATGAAAAATCCTTGACACCTCAGAATCTGTGGACCCCACAGGATCCCCACTTACCCCACCTCTCTCTCTCTCTTCTTCACCCATTCTCCAATCACCTCAGTACCTCTTCCCCAAAAACGCCTCACCTATCAAATCCTTCCCTCTTCTCCATAAACCCTTCACCAATCCACACCCATCCATCATAAAATCCCACCTACCTTACCATTCAAATTTAAACCACTTTCCCTCCCAAACCCAACCTATATGGCCGAACCCTAACCCTCTCTCCACCCCTGTATAAATGATGCACGGAAAACTTATCTCATAACAAATTTCCTTCGGCAAGTGTACCGAATTTGTCGTCAAGTAAAAACTCACAATAGAGTGAGGTCGAATCCCACAGGGATTGATTGATCAAGCAACTTTAATTAGAGGAATGTTCTAGTTGAGCGAGTCCAGAATTTGAGTTGAGAATTGCAAAAAATTAAATGGTGGAAAAGTAAATAACAGAAAAGTAAATGCTAGAAATAAAAGAACTGAAAGTAAATGACTGAAAGTAAATTGCAGAATTGTAAATGGGAATGGGGGAATTGATCATGAAAGTAAATGACAGAAAATAAAGAAAATGGGTAAGATCAGAAATGGGGAGTTCATTGGGCTTAGGAGATGTTGCATTCTCCGGATCAATTTCATTTTCATCTCTTCCTCAATCAATGCACTCATTGATCTCCTTGGCAATCTTAAGTGATTGAATTACACTTTCTTGTAATTCAATCTCTCAAATCTTGATCAATAGCCAATTCCTTGGTCAATTGCTCAGGAGAAGAGATGAAGTATGGTCACTGATTATACCACATGCATTTCCCAAATCAAGTGCTGAGAGGATTATAGTGACATATCCATCCAAACCCAATTTGGTCCAGCATGAGAAAGCATTTCTAGCATGATCTCTTCATTCTTCTTTCAAGGTTCAGAAGAGATCCAAGTATGAATAGCTTCTTTTCCAAGATAACTACCCAATTGGATGAAGATCGAAAGCTTTCAAGTAAAATAAAGAGAAAAGATAGAAGAAGAATAATGAAAACTAGAATTGATCCATCAAATTACAACAGAGCTCCCTCACCCAATGAAAGGGGTTTAGTTGTTCATAGCTCTGGAAAATGAAAACAAAGATGGAGAATACATGATGATACTAGAAGTGCAGAGAAAGTAAATACAGAAAGTAGTTCTATGCCCAAAGGCTCCCTATATTTTCCAACTCTCGATTTAATTCAAAGCTACTCCTATATATACTACTCTTCTACTCTTCTAGTTGGTTCTTCAAGTCTTGGGTCTGGGCCTTTGGATCTTGAGTTTGAAGCAGTTATCTTCTTCATTGGGCTTAGCTTTACTTGCAGAGAGAAAGTGTGAAGTGGGCAGAGACTTTAGCTCAGGACGTTAGTGGTGTTAACGTTCAGTGAAAATATGGGTTCGAGAACGTTAGTGACATTCAACTTTTTCACTAACGTTCCTTACCAAAGTTAAGAGCCACGTTAACTTCAACGTTAGTGGCACAAACGTTGCCACTAACGTTTCCACTATGTCCTTCGCACACGTTATTGGGACTCAACTTTCCCAATAACGTTGAGGATTTTCCCCCTTCCCTACGTTAGAGTCCACGTTAACTTAGTTAACGTGGCTCTTTTTAACGTAGGCTTGCCAACCTTCGAGAACTTTAGTGACACTTACCATTGTCACTAACGTTCCAATGTGCCCCTAATTCTCACGTTAGAGTCCACGTTAACTAGGTTAACGTGGCTTCTAATGTAGTCATGCTAGCCATCTCCAACGTTAGTGACAATGTTGAATGTCACTAACGTTGGCTCATCATCCTTCTCCTCACGTTAACTTCCACGTTAACTAAGTTAACTAAGTTAACGTGGGAGTTAACGTGGCTCATTGTGGCTTGTGTTGGTGATGAGTATTTTGGTGGAAAAATTTATTTCTCCCAAAACACACAAATCTAACCGGCAAGTGTACCGGGTCGCATCAAGTAATAAAACTCACGGGAGTGAGGTCGATCCCACAGGGATTGAAGGATTGAGCAATTTTAGCTTAGTGGTTAATTTAGTCAAGCGAATCAAGATTTGGTTGAGTGATTTGTGATTTGCAGAAATTAAATTGCATGGAAAATAAAGGGAATGGGTAAATTGCATGAAGTTAAAGAGAGCAAGAAATTAAAGTGCTGAATCTTAAAGAACAAGAAATTAAATGGCAGAAACTTAGAATGCAAGAAATGTAAATTGCGGAATCTTAAAGTGCAAGAAGTGTAAACGGCTGGAATTGTAAAGGGAATTGGGGATTGGATTTGCAGAATTTAAACAAGGAAAAGTAAATTGCATCAAACAGAAGAGTAAAAGAGTGTTTGGGTTGAATCGGATCTGAAGCAAAACAAGTAAATGAACATGAAAAGCAAAAACAGAATGTAAATTGGAATTTCAGATCTCAGGGGTCCAGAGACTAGAAAACCAGTTCTAGATCTCACTACCTTCCTTGATCCAACAAGAACAATTGCAAGGGAAAAGTAAATTGCAAAGAAAGTAGATGAAGAACAATTAACCGAAACTGAAATTCAATTAAGCAGTAAATAAACAGAGAGATCCAAGGATGAGATTGAAACAGAATTTCTTCAATTCTTCAACCCAAGATCCAAGACAATTGTAATTGAAATTGAAAGCAATAAAACTAAGAGGAAGAGAAGTGAATTCTCTTTCCCCAAGACTAAGAAATTAAAGATCACTCAATATCCAAAGCTCTCCGAAAACTGTTATGAAAATTCAAAAGGAAAGCTCCCCGAAGAACTTGAATTCTATCCTATTTATACACTTTCTTCAAATGATCTTCAAGCCTTGAGTTGGGCCTTTGCTCTTGGTGGAATTGGGTTGAAAGAGGCCTTGGTTGATTGCTCTTGAAGTTTGGAAAAGAACCAAAGTGAACCAATTGAACCGGGTTGGAGTTTTGCAAAAGTTGGACCAAAAGTTGGAGCAAAAGTTAGGGTCTAACTTTTGGTCCAACTTTTCATATCAGCTCCCATATCTTGCTGATACTCACGTTGGTGCAAAAGTTAGGGGTCTAACTTTTGCACCAACGTTGGCCTTCCTTGGTGCACTTGTGGCGCCAACGTTAGCCCAAAAGTTAGGGGCTAACGTTGGTGCAAACTTTTGCTCCTCCCCTTGTAGTTTTCATGTGCCAACGTTAGCCTCAAAGTTAGGGGCTAACGTTGGCGCAAACTTTTGGTGCCCAGGGAGTGTTTTTCTCATGCCAACGTTAGCCTCAAAGTTAGGGGCTAACGTTGGCGCAAACTTTTGGAACCCAGGGAGTGATTTTCAAGTTCCAATGTTAGCCCAAAAGTTAGGGGCTAACGTTGGGGCTAACTTTTCACCCAAAAGTTTGTGCAAAAGTTTGAGGCTAACTTTAGGTCCAGCTTTTTGCTTCCTGGTTCAATTTCACTTATTCCATTGTCTTCTCCTTACTCCTAGCTATTCTTTCTTGCTTCAACCTTTCTCCAAGCTTTCTTCACCTATCATTAATCAACCAAACACATCAAAGCTATGCTTAAAATCATGAGATATTCATTCTTTCATAATATGTGACAATTATGGTATAAAACCTCATGAAATAGCATGAATTCATACATGGTTGATTCAATCAAAGGAAACATGAAAATCTACCTAATTGGCTTGCTTGTAGCTCAAGAAAGTGCATAATTCTAATGAAAACAAAAGAAAAAGACTAGTTAAAATAGGCTAAGATGACTTGTCATCACAACACCAAACTTAAAGCTTGCTTGTCCCCAAGCAAGAAAAGATTTATTGAGAAGAAAGAATGAAATGGAAGAGGATGTTCATGCTAGCAGAGTATTATTGATAGTTCATGGGATTTTGTGTGGATATGTAAATACTCACTTCTTATTGACTCCTAGGCCTAGAAAGTCTCCTTTAAGCTTCAAGTAACATACTGCTATGACCTCTCATTATTCCTTTATCCTTGGCTATTACTTTGTTTATAAGCTTTATTTGAGTGTCATGTGTAGCAAGTTCACTTCCTTTTCTTTATACTTGACACATTATTCACCATAGACACTTGGCTCACATTCCTTCTTAAAACATTGATGCCCAGCACCTCTTTGGGTTACTAAATGCCTTGTAGTTAGGTTGCTCTTGATAGTGGACTTTCAGCTGATGATCCCAGATTAGTTAACCCAAGTCACCGAGTGTTGATGCACTCCTAAGAGCTTACTAATTCAAGCAGATCCTAGTACAAAGACACCACAGGCATATATTTTAAAGTTCAAGCTATTGGTGTCCAGCTTTGTTTCTTTTTGTTTCCTTTTGTTCTGCCACTTTTTGGCTATCTCTTTTCTTTCTTTCTTTTTGTTTTTCTTTCTAACCAAGGAATTTTTTATTTAATTGAGATTCATAGACAGTAGGCCACTCTTTACTTAGAATGAGATATCCTAGCTCTTTATTCACTAAAAGTGAGTTATTATACAACCACACACATACCACCATTTACTTTTATTCTACTTCTATCTAACAGAGACTATCTTGCTTCACATTCAAACATTTCTTTTATTGAACTTAAAGATGCAGGGGATAAAACATGCTTCTTGTCATGTGAAAGTAAAGACACAAGCACACACATAAACTAGCCTACTTATTTTAAAAGAAATTTGAATCTGTTTGAACTAAATGAACACTTTAACAAGACATCAATCAAAAGTATTTCTCAACAGCAAAGGTTAAGTATAGATACAACCTATTGGTTTGCATTTCTTTTGTTCTTCTTTCTGCTATGCCCCTTTTTGAGTCTTGATGCATAGTATCTTCAATTGGTGGTTAACTCCCAGACTTAATTCCTTGCTACTTCTTCTGATTCAACAGGTTAACTCTGGGCAAACTTTTGTGTCCTTGCTAAAGGTTATGAAATTGAGACTAAACAAAAACAGTTAAGTTGTTTGAATAATCTGTTTGATTGCTTGGAACTAGCAATGTGCAGGAAGTTAGAATGTAATTTTAAATGAAGTTTTGGTGGAACACCAAACTTAGCATCCTATATTCTCCCTTCGATTGTTTTTGGTGTGCAACACCAAACTTAGCTTCTTGCAATACATAGCAGTTATCCAACACTCTTATTGAAAAAGTTATGAAAAGAAAACTACCTCAGGTTGGGTTGCCTCCCAACAAGCGCTCTTTTATTGTCACTAGCTTGACATCTTTCAATTCTTTTTAAGAGGGCTGTAGGTGTTGAACCTCTTTTTCCTTATCCCATTGTTCTCCCAAATACAGCTTTGCTCTGTGACCATTTGCTGTGAATTGATTCTTTGTTGCCTCATCTAGCAGTTCAATATTCCCATAGGGAAAAATCTTTGTCACCAAGTATGGGCCAGTCCACTTAGACTTCAGTTTGCCAGGGAAAATTTTAAGCTTCGAATTATACAGGAGCACTTGCTGTCCTGGCTTGAATTCCTTCTTTGTGATCTTCTTGTCATGCCACTTCTTAGCTCTCTCCTTGTATATCTTAGCACTTTCATAAGCTTCTAGTCTAAATTCATCCAACTCATTTAGTTGTAACAACCTTTTTTCTCCTGCAGCTCGGGGATCAAGGTTGAGGAGTTTAGTGGCCCAAAAAGCTCTGTGTTCAAGCTCTACATGGAGGTGGCAGGATTTGCCATACAATAGCTGAAAAGGTGACTTGCCAATAGGAGTTTTAAAAGCTGTCCTATACGCCCACAATGTATCCTCTAGCTTTCTAGCCCAATCTTTTCTTGTGATTCCCACTGTTTTCTCTAGGATCTTCTTTAATTCCCTATTTGCAAGTTCAGCTTGGCCGTTAGTCTGAGGATGGTAAGGTGTGGCTACTTTGTGAATTACTCCATATTTGTGGAGGAGTTTCTCCATCTGTTTGTTGCAAAAGTGACTACCACCATCACTAACAAGACCCTTGGACACTCCATACCTAGTGAAAATGTGCTTTTTAAGGAATTGGAGGACAATCTGTGCATCATAGGTGGTTGTGGCTATGGCTTCCACCCACTTTGAGACATACTCCACTGCTACCAAGATGTATCTAAAAGAATAAGAAGGAGGAAAAGGCCCCATGAAATCAATTCCCCATAGATCGAACAATTCTAATTCTAAGATAAAGTTTTGAGGCATCTCATTCCTTTTTGTTAATCCTCCTGCTTTCTGGCATTCATTACATTGGTGTACATATTCTCTGGCATTCTTGAAGATAGTTGGCCAATAGAAGCCACTCTGCAGTATTTTTGCGGCTGTTTTTTCTGGGCCAAAGTGTCCACCATAAGCTGAACCATGACAATGCCACATGATGTCCCTCACTTCACTTTCAGGAACACACCTTCTGATTACTCCATCTGAGCATCTCTTGAACAAGAAGGGTTCATCCCATGAAAATTTCCTTGCTTCATTGATCAACTTCTTCACTTGTTGCTTAGAGAACTCTTGCGGTATCTTCCTTCCCACTTTGTAATTTGCTATGTCAGCAAACCAAGGTGCTTGCTGGATCTGCAGAAGGTGCTCATCTGGGAAGCTTTCATTTATGGGCTGGGATGCTTTTTGACTTGTTTCATGTGGTAGCCTCGACAGATGATCAGCGACCTGATTTTCAGTGCCCTTCCTATCTCTTATCTCAATGTCAAATTCTTGTAGGAGCAGTATCCACCTGATGAGTCTTGGTTTAGCATCCTGCTTTGACATCAAATACTTAAGTGCAGCATGATCAGTGTAAACCACAACTTTGGATCCTATCAGATATGATCTAAACTTATCAAATGCATAGACTACAGCTAGCAACTCTTTCTCTGTTGTGGTGTAATTTCTTTGGGCCTCATTCAACACTTTACTTGCATAATATATGACATGATGCAAATTTCCCTTCTTTTGCCCAAGTACAGCACCAATTGCAAGGTCACTTGCATCACACATGAGTTCAAAAGGTAATTCCCAATCTGGAGGTGTGATGATTGGTGCTGTTGTGAGTCTATTTTTTAAAGTTTCAAAGGCATGCTGGCAGTTTTCATCAAAAACAAAAGGGTTATCAAGCATTAACAGATTACTCAAAGGTTTGGCTATTTTTGAAAAGTCCTTGATAAACCTTCTGTAAAATCCGGCATGCCCCAAGAAACTTCTAACAGATTTCACATTAATTGGTGGAGGGAGTTTTTCTATGATCTCAACCTTTGCCTTATCAACCTCTATCCCTTTTCTTGAAACTTTATGGCCAAGAACAATCCCTTCGGGTACCATGAAATGGCATTTCTCCCAGTTTAAAACCAAATTAGTTTCTTGGCACCGTTTCAAGACAAGGGTTAAATGGTTTAGGCAAGCATTGAAATTATCACCAAAAACAGAGAAGTCATCCATGAAGACCTCTAGAAACTTTTCGACCATATCAGAGAAGATGGATAGCATACACCTTTGAAATGTGGCAGGGGCGTTGCAAAGCCCAAAGGGCATCCTTCGGTATGCAAAGACTCCAAATGGACATGTAAAGGAAGTCTTCTCTTGATCCTTGGGGTCCACCACGATTTGATTATACCCAGAATATCCATCCAAAAAGCAATAATATGCATGGCCGGCCAACCTTTCCAGCATTTGATCAATGAATGGGAGAGGGAAGTGGTCCTTTCTGGTCGCATCATTCAACCTTCTATAGTCTATGCACATCCTCCATCCAGTCACTGTTCTAGTAGGAATCAACTCATTCTTCTCATTAGTGATGACCGTCATTCCTCCTTTTTTTGGTACAACTTGAACCGGGCTCACCCATGGGCTGTCAGATATTGGGAAGATTATCCCTACATTCCACAACTTCATTACTTCCTTTTGGACAACTTCCTTCATTGTGGGATTTAGTCTCCTTTGAAGTTGAACCACTGGTTTGGAATTGTCTTCCAAGAGGATTTTATGCATACACACTGCAGGGCTGATACCTTTCAGGTCATCAATGGTCCATCCCAAAGCATCTTTGTGGGCTTTGAGTACATCAAGAAGTTCTCCCTCTTCCTTCTTTGTCAGGGATGAATTTATGATCACTGGGAAGCTTTCCGATGTGCCAAGGAATGCATATTTGAGATGGGTTGGTAAAGGTTTCAGTTCTTGTTTTCGTACATCTTCCTTCTTGTCTTGTCTTTCATCTGGCTCAGTAGAGGTTTCAGCCACTTGTTCCTCTGTTGCCCCTTGATTTCCTTCTTGCTCTTGAAAATTTTCTTCCAATATTTCTTCCACCAAACTGTCTATCATATCCACTCTTACGTAATCCTCTTGCTCAGGAACGTGTTGCATTGATTTGAACACATTTATGACCATTTGTTCATTATGGACCCTGAAGATCATTTCTCCTTTTTCTACATCAATGATGGCCCTTGCTGTGTGTAGAAATGGCCTTCCCAGAATGATTGAGTCATTTCCTTCTTCTTCAGTATCCAAAATTACAAAATCTGCTGGGAAAATAAACTCCCCAACCTTCACTAACAGATTCTCCACAATTCCACTGGGTGTCTTGATTGATCTGTCAGCCATGACTAGTGACATCCTGGTGGGTTTAAGCTCTTCTATTGCAAGTTTTCTCATCATTGAAAGAGGCATTAAATTGATGCTGGCACCCAGGTCACAGAGAGCCTTGTTGAGAATTATCTTGCCAATAGTGCATGAGACTACAAAGCTTCCCGGATCCTTAAGTTTTGGTGGAATACCCCGTTGAATCACAGCACTGCATTCCTCGGTGAGTAATACGGTTTCCTTCTCAAGCCAACTTCTTTTCTTGTTGATAAGATCCTTCAGAAACTTGGAATATAGAGGCATTTGCTCAAGTGCTTCAGCCAAGGGAATATTGATTTCCAGCTTCTTAAAAATCTCAAGGAATTTGTGAAAATGCTGGTCTTTAACCTCTTTGTTGAACCTCTGGGGATAAGGCAGTGGAGGTGTGATGCTCTTTCCTATTTGCTGCTGTCCCTGAGTCACTTTCTTTGAGCTATGTAGCTGGTTGTCCTTCTCTTTAAGTTTCTCAGTGCTTTTGTTTGGCATCACAACTTGCTCCTTAGCTTCATCGTCCTTTGCTTGCTTCTCATCCTCTATTGGTTCTTTGATGCTCTCTGCTTGTTTCTTTGTAGTGTCATTGTTGCTTATCAATGATCTCCCACTCCTTAATTGTATTGCCTTACATTCCTCCTTGGGATTTGGGATTGTGTCACTGGGCAGTGAGTTTGAAGGTCTCTCAACAGATACTTGCTTGGAGAGCTGCCCAATCTGCCTCTCTAGGCTCTTTAATGATGCTTCATGGTTTTTGTTTGTTATTTCCTGGTGCTTCATCATTTTTTCTATCAAGGTCTCTAAATTAGTGAGTCTTTGAGGTTCAGGTGGTGCTTGTGGTGGGTTGTGAGATGTGGGTGGTGGTTGGTAAACATTTTGGTTGGTGGAATGGTTATTGGATTGGTACTGGTTGAGATTAGGGTAGTTGTTTTGAGGTTTTCTGTATGTGTTTTGGTTAGTCTGCTGCTGGTTGTAGTTTTGGTTGTTTCTTGGGTTGTTTTGGTTTGAGTTCCTCTGCCATGGGTGTTGGTTCTGGTTGTGAGTGTCTCCCCATCTGAGGTTGGGGTGATTTTTCCATGAGGGGTTGTAGGTATCACCATAGAATTCATTTGGGCTTGAATGCATGTACTGGACTTGTTCCTGCTGTTGCTCCTCTTGGATTTCTTCATTTTGCCCCCATGTGGCTGATGGTTGGCTGGTGTTAACTGCTGCAACTTGGAGGCCATCAATCCTCTTGGTCATTTGCTCAAATTGTTGTTGAATTTGCTGCTGCATTAATTTATTTTGAGCCAGGATTGAATCCACTCCTTCTAGTTCCATTACTCCTCTCCTTTGTGATGGTTGGCGGCCTCTTTGATGAGCAAAGAAATATTGGTTGTTGGCCACCATATCAATGAGTTCTTGAGCCTCCTCTGCAGTTTTCATGAGTTGCAAGGAACCTCCAGCTGAATGATCCAAAGCTTCCTGGGATTTCAGTGTTAAGCCTTCATAGAAGTTCTGCAGCTTCTCCCACTCATTAAACATGGCAGGGGGACATTTCCTGATTAGAGCCTTGTACCTCTCCCATGCCTCATAGATAGGTTCAGCCTCCATTTGTGTAAATGTTTGTACCTCAGCCTTCAACCTTATAATCCTCTGAGGTGGGTAAAACTTGGCAAGAAACTTGGTTACCAAATCATCCCAGTTATTGATGCTGTCCCTTGGAAAAGATTCCAACCATTGAGTGGCCTTGTCCCTGAGAGAAAATGGGAATAGCATCAGTTTGTAACTGTCAGGAGGCACTCCATTAGTTTTGACAGTGTTGCATATCCTCAAGAAAGTGGACAAATGTTGGTGTGGGTCTTCAAGTGGTCCTCCACCAAAAGAGCAATTGTTCTGAACCAAAGTGATGAGTTGTGGCTTGAGTTCAAAATTGTTAGCATTGACATTTGGAGCCAAGATGCTGCTCCCACAATGTCTAGGATTTGCAAAGGTATAGGAGGCCAAAACTCTCCTCTGGGGTGGGTTGTCATTGTTGTTGTCTGCTCCACCTGGTGGATTGGTTGAATGTTCCTCCATCTCTTGGAATTCTTCGTCTGATTCCTCTTCTCCAATAATGTTTTTCCCTCTTTCAGCTCTTCTTAACCTCCTGAGAGTTCTTTCATCTTGTTCATGAAAATTGGGTGTGGTTCTTCTTGTACCTGACATACAAGCAGAGCATGAGAAATGCACAAAACCAGTGACACTTCAATCTACTGCTAGATTGAAGTGTTAGTTAGTTTAAGCAAAAAATCAAACAGTTAGTGGGTTAATCAAAATTAAAGAAAAAGTGCTTGATCTAGATTACCACCTCACTTAATCATTGTCAATCTAATCAATCCCCGGCAACGGCGCCAAAAACTTGATGAGTATTTTGGTGGAAAAATTTATTTCTCCCAAAACACACAAATCTAACCGGCAAGTGTACCGGGTCGCATCAAGTAATAAAACTCACGGGAGTGAGGTCGATCCCACAGGGATTGAAGGATTGAGCAATTTTAGCTTAGTGGTTAATTTAGTCAAGCGAATCAAGATTTGGTTGAGTGATTTGTGATTTGCAGAAATTAAATTGCATGGAAAATAAAGGGAATGGGTAAATTGCATGAAGTTAAAGAGAGCAGGAAATTAAAGTGCTGAATCTTAAAGAACAAGAAATTAAATGGCAGAAACTTAGAATGCAAGAAATGTAAATTGCGGAATCTTAAAGTGCAAGAAATGTAAACGGCTGGAATTGTAAAGGGAATTGGGGATTAGATTTGCAGAATTTAAACAAGGAGAAGTAAATTGCATCAAACAGAAGAGTAAAAGAGTGTTTGGGTTGAATCGGATCTGAAGCAAAACAAGTAAATGAACATGAAAAGCAAAAACAGAATGTAAATTGGAATTTCAGATCTCAGGGGTCCAGAGACTAGAAAACCAGTTCTAGATCTCACTACCTTCCTTGATCCAACAAGAACAATTGCAAGGGAAAAGTAAATTGCAAAGAAAGTAGATGAAGAACAATTAACCAAAACTGAAATTCAATTAAGCAGTAAATAAACAGAGAGATCCAAGGATGAGATTGAAACAAAATTTCTTCAATTCTTCAACCCAAGATCCAAGACAATTGTAATTGAAATTGAAAGCAATAAAACTAAGAGGAAGAGAAGTGAATTCTCTTTCCCCAAGACTAAGAAATTAAAGATCACTCAATATCCAAAGCTCTCCGAAAACTGTTATGAAAATTCAAAAGGAAAGCTCCCCGAAGAACTTGAATTCTATCCTATTTATACACTTTCTTCAAATGATCTTCAAGCCTTGAGTTGGGCCTTTGCTCTTGGTGGAATTGGGTTGAAAGAGGCCTTGGTTGATTGCTCTTGAAGTTTGGAGAAGAACCAAAGTGAACCAATTGAACCGGGTTGGAGTTTTGCAAAAGTTGGACCAAAAGTTGGAGCAAAAGTTAGGGTCTAACTTTTGGTCCAACTTTTCATATCAGCTCCCATATCATGCTGATACTCACGTTGGTGCAAAAGTTAGGGGTCTAACTTTTGCACCAACGTTGGCCTTCCTTGGTGCACTTGTGGCGCCAATGTTAGCCCAAAAGTTAGGGGCTAACGTTGGCGCAAACTTTTGCTCCTCCCCTTGTAGTTTTCATGTGCCAACGTTAGCCTCAAAGTTAGGGGCTAACGTTGGCGCAAACTTTTGGTGCCCAGGGAGTGTTTTTCTCATGCCAACGTTAGCCTCAAAGTTAGGGGCTAACGTTGGCGTAAACTTTTGGTGCCCAGGGGTGATTTTCATGTGCCAACGTTAGCCTCAAAGTTAGGGGCTAACGTTGGCGCAAACTTTTGGTACCCAGGGAGTGATTTTCAAGTTCCAACGTTAGCCCAAAAGTTAGGGGCTAACGTTGGGGCTAACTTTTCACCCAAAAGTTTGTGCAAAAGTTTGAGGCTAACTTTAGGTCCAGCTTTTTGCTTCCTGGTTCAATTTCACTTATTCCATTGTCTTCTCCTTACTCCTAGCTATTCCTTCTTGCTTCAACCTTTCTCCAAGCTTTCTTCACCTATCATTAATCAACCAAACACATCAAAGCTATGCTTAAAATCATGAGATATTCATTCTTTCATAATATGTGACAATTATAGTATAAAACCTCATGAAATAGCATGAATTCATACATGGTTGATTCAATCAAAGGAAACATGAAAATCTACCTAACTGGCTTGCTTGTAGCTCAAGAAAGTGCATAATTCTAATGAAAACAAAAGAAAAAGACTAGTTAAAATAGGCTAAGATGACTTGTCATCAGTTGGCTCCTTCCAACGTTAGTGACAATATTTGGTGTCACTAACGTTGTCGATAACCTTTTTTCTTCACGTTAACTTCCACGTTAACTAGGTTAACGTGGGAGTTAACATGGCTTCTTGGGGATAGTGTGTGTTCATCCCAATGTTAGTGACAATGTTTGGTGTCACTAACGTTGTCGACCACCTAGTTTCTTCACGTTACCTTCCACGTTAACTAGGATAACGTGGGAGTTAACGTGGCTTCTTGTGACTTGGCCAACGTTAGTGAGAAAGTTGAATGACACTAACGTTGGCTTCCCCTTTTCTTCTTAACGTTAGAGGCCACGTTAACTAAGTTAATGTGGCAACTAATGTGGCCACTTATGAGCTTGGTCCAACGTTAGTGAGAATGTTAAGTGTCACTAACGTTGCCTCCATTTCTTTTCTTCCACGTTAGAGTTCACGTTAGCTTAGTTAACGTGACTCTTAACGTGGGCAATGATGGCTTCTAGAGCGTTATTGGCAATGACTTTTCTCATTAACTTTGCAAGTGACTCCCATTCCACGTTAGTGTCAACGTTAGTGTAACTAGCGTTGACACTAATGTCGTTCTTCTTTGCTTCCTTTGTCCTGAAATTAAGCAATAAAGTGCATCAAAGTTCTAGTTCAAGTCATGGGAAATGCAACATCCAATTTGTCATTAAATTCATGCAAAATCCTCATGAAATCATGTAAAGTGCATAATGTATGCTTGAATCAAGATGTAAGTGCATATCTACCCAAAACTAGCTTATTTCCTAAGTAAATGCATGAAACTACCCTAAAAACAGTAGAGAAAAGGTTAGTGAAACTGGCCAAAATGCCATGGCATCACAACACCAAACTTAAAGCTTGCTTGTCCCTAAGCAGGTACTGGAACAAGAGAATGATGAATGGAATGTCAAGAGAAATGAGTCATTCTTGTGGAAGTCATGTCCCTGGTTTTATGGTGGTTTCATGCATAGCAACTTAGGTTCATTCCTGGCTTTCAAACCTTTATCATGTCCTAGAATACTCACTGTGGTTGCATCCCATGAGACTTTTATTCATTGATCCTTTTGTTGTTATTTCAGGGCTTATTTTTGTTATTAAGCTAAGTGCTCTGTAAGGGGGCAACTCTTTAAAATAAGCTTTCAGCCAACACTCCCAAACCAGTTGGTTCAAGGTGCTAGGTGTTGAAGCACCCCTAAGGACTTACTTGCTCAAGTCTCTCCCCCATACATACACACCACAGGCACATAGTTTATTTATTTTCTTTTCTTGAGACCTTGGTGTCCAGCACCTCTTTGGGTTACTAAATGCTCTGTATTGAGGGTTACTCTTGATAGTGGACTTTTAGCTGATAATCCTAAGTTAGTTAACCCAAGTTACCAAGTGATAAGGCACCCCTAAGAGCTTATTCATCCAAGTAGATCCCTCACACAGGAGCACCACAGACACATGCTTGTTCTTTTTCTTTTATTCTTCAACTTTGATTGTTCTTTCCCTTTTTCTTATTAGGATCTTCTTATTTAGCTAGTCTCATGGGGTGTGTCTCAAGCACAGTACTCATGACAGATAGTTGTCCTCCCACCTTATGGTTGAACCAATTTAGCTAACTTATGACTATACCATAAACTCATGAACTCACTCCATAGTATGAACTCCTCTCTGGTCTTTAAAAACACTCATTCTCTTTTTCATTTGATTCAAAGGGACAAACATATAATTAAGCAAAGAGAGGATGCAGTGACATAAAGACCAGCAAGCATAGACCTCTTCAACACAAAACTTAAGAGACAGAATTGAAAAAGGTTCCAACTACGAGTAACTATTAATCAAAAGTGCATTCAGACTTCCAATTTTCCACAATTCTGAGTATAATGGAATTAAGTAACAATGCAACCTTCGGGTGATGATTTCTAGTTGCCCTCTTTCTTTGTCATCATCCTAGTTCTCGCTACTTCACTTCCTTGGGTGAAGGTGCACCATTTCCTTATAAGATTCCAGCAAAGTAATTGAAAGTTGCTTGTTCCCACAGCACTTGCGACATAGTTAGCTTGCATGAACTTAATTTGGTGTGTGAACACCAAACTTAGTTCCTTGCCCAGTATAAAACCTTGCATATAAGCAGAGAACCTCATATCTTGTTGTTAACACAACAATTATTACTAAAGTCTAACTACATCTAAGTGGTTTCCCTTGATTGGTTGGAGCTAGCAATGTGCTTTTGGAATGGAGTGTGATTCTTTTGGTGGAACACCAAACTTAGAATCACACTTTCACTCTTGAATTATTTTGGTGTGGAACACCAAACTTAGCTCATCGCAATACAGGGAAAACAACTTGCGATCCTTATTGAAATAAAGATGAAAAAGAAACTACCTGAGGTTGGGTTGCCTCCTAACAGAGCGCTCTTTTATCGTCGCTAGCTCGACGGTTCCTCCTTTACTTGTGATGGTAATTCACTCTGGGGTTTTCCCCCATGTTGCCCAGATAATGCTTTAGTCTTTGTCCGTTCACTGTAAAAGTCCTCTCTGACCCTTCATCCATGATTTCGATGTGTCCATATGGCGAAACTTTTGTGACAAGGAAAGGTCCGGACCACCTTGATTTGAGTTTTCCTAGGAATAGTCTCAATTTGGAATTGTAAAGGAGTACTCGCTGCCCCTTTTCGAAACTCCTGGGTGCAAGATGCATGTCATGTCTTCTCTTTGCCTTCTCTTTATACATCTTGATATTTTCATAGGCTTGTGACCTGAATTCCTCCATCTCTTGCAGCTGCAAGATCCTCTTTGCACCAGCAGCAATGCTGTCAAAATTTAGTATCTTGATAGCCCAAAGAGCCTTGTGTTCCAGCTCCAGTGGTAAATGACAAGCCTTCCCATACACTAGTTGATATGGTGACATTCCAAGTGGTGTTTTGAATGCTATTCTGTATGCCCAAAGAGCATCATCCAGCTTCTTCGACCAATCCTTTCTTGATGCACCCACAGTCTTTTCCAGGATCCTCTTTAGTTCTCTGTTGGATATCTCAGTTTGTCCACTTGTTTGGGGATGGTAGGGCGTGGCTACCTTGTGTTTTACCCCATATCATAGGAGAAGAGCTTCTAGTGGTCTGTTACAAAAATGGCTCCCTCCATCACTGATAAGCACTCGTGGGACTCCAAACCGGCTAAAGATATTCTTCCTGAGAAAGTTCATGACTACCCTGTTATCATTCGTTAGGGTTGCAATAGCCTCTACCCACTTGGAAATATAATCCACTGCTACCAAGATGTATTTGTTTGCATATGAGGTTGGGAATGGTCCCATGAAATCGATTCCCCACACATCAAACAATTCCATTTCCAAGATGAAATTTTGTGGCATCTCATTTCTTTTGGGCAAGTTTCCAGATCTTTGGCATTCATTGCAGCTCTTTACTAGTTCTTTGGCATCCTTGAAAAGGGTGGGCCAAAAGAATCTGCTTTGTAAAGCCTTAGCTGCAGTTCTATCCCCTCCAAAGTGGCCTCCATAGCATGAGCCGTGGCAATTTGGTGCACGAATTGTGAATCATACTTTTCACAACGCATACCACTAACCAGCAAGTGCACTGGATCGTCCAAGTAATACCTCACGTGAGTAAGGGTCGAATCCCACGGAGATTGTTGGTTTGAAGCAATCTATGGTTATCTTGTAAATCTTAGTCAGGAAGTCAATTATGTTTATCAGTTGAATTGTGAATAACCAAGAGAGCATAAATTAAAGGTTACTTGTTGTGCAGTAATGGAGAATATGTTGGAGTTTTGGAGATGCTTTGTCTTCTGAATCTCTGCTTTCCTCTGTCTTCTGATTCATGCACGCATGTCCTCCTATGGCAAGCTGTGTGTTGGTGGATCACCGTTGTCAATGGCTACCTTCCATCCTTCCAGTGAAAACTACGCTCACGCGCTCTGTCACAGCACGGCTAATCACCGGTTGGTTCTCGATCCGGTTGGAATAGGATTTACTATCCTTTTGCGTCTGTCACTAACGCCCAGCCTTCAGGAGTTTGAAGCTCGTCACAGTCATTCAATCCTTGAATCCTACTCGGAATACCACAGACAAGGTTTAGACTTTCCGGATTCTCATGAATGCCGCCATCAATTCTAGCTTATACCACGGAGATTCTGATTAAGGAATCTAAGAGATCCTCATTCAATCGTATATAGAACGGGGGTGGTTGTCAGGCACACGTTCATGATCTGAGGAAGGTGATGATTGTCACAGATCATCACCTCCATCACAGTTAAGCGTGAATGAACATCTTAGATAGGAACAAGCGTGTTTGAATGGAAAACAGAAATACTTGCATTAATTCATCGAGACACAGCAGAGCTCCTCACCCCCAACAATGGGGTTTAGAGACTCATGCCGTCAGAAAATACAAAGTTTAGATCTGAAATGTCATGAGATACAAAATAAGTCTCTAAAAGTTGTTTAAATACTAAACTTGTAGCCTAGGTTTACAAAAATTGGATAAACTATGATGGATGATGCAGATATCCACTTCTGGGGCCCACTTGGTGTGTGCTGGGGACCACTTGGTGTGTGCTGGGGCTGAGACTTAAGCAATTCACGTGCAGAGGCCATTTGTGGAGTTGAACGCCAGTTTTTATGCCAGTTTGGGCGTTCAACTCCAGCTTTTGATCCTTTTCTAGCGCTGGACGCCAGAATTGGGCAGAGGACTAGCGTTGAACGCCAGTTTATGTCGTCTATCCTTGTGCAAAGTATGGACTATTATATATTGCCGGAAAGCCCTGGATGTCTACTTTCCAACGCAATTGGAAGCACGCCATTTCGAGTTCTGTATCTCCAGAAAATCCACTTTGAGTGCAGGGAGGTCAGAATCCAACAGCATCAGCAGTCCTTTTTCAGCCTGAATCAGATTTTTGCTCAACTCCTTCAATTTCAGCCAGAAAAATACCTGAAATTACAGAAAAACACACAACTCATAGTAAAGTCCAGAAATATGAATTTTTCCTAAAAACTAATAAAAATAGACTAAAAACTAACTAAAACATACTCAAAACTATATGAAATTATCCCCAAAAAGCGTATAAAATATCCGCTCATCACAACACCAAACTTAAACTGTTGCTTGCCCTCAAGCAACTAGACAAATAAAATAGAAGACTAATAGGTTGAGAAGCAATAATATCTCAGAGTTTTTGATTGAAGCTCAGATCCTAATTAGATGAGCGGGACTAGTAGCTTTTTGCTTCTGAACAGTTTTGGCATCTCACTTTATCCATTGAAGCTCAGAGTGATTGGCATCTATAGGAACTCAGAATTCAGATAGTGTTATTGATTCTCTTAGTTCAGTGTGATGATTCTTGAACACAGCTTCTTTATGAGTCTTGGCCGTGGCCCTAAGCACTTTGTTTTCCAGTATTACTACCGGATACATAAATGCCACAGACACATAACTGGGTGAACCTTTTCAGATTGTGACTCAGCTTTGCTAAAGTCCCCAATTAGAGGTGTCCAGAGTTCTTAAGCACACTCTTCTTTTTGCTTTGGACCTTGACTTTAACCGCTCAGTCTCAAGTTTTCACTTGACACCTGCACACTACAAGCACATGGTTAGGGACAGCTTGGTTTAGCAGCTTAGACCAGGATTTTAGTCCTTTAGGCCCTCCTATCCACTGATGCTCAAAGCCTTGGGATCCTATTTATTTGCCCTTGCCTTTTGGTTTTAAGAGCTTTTGGCTTTTTCTGCTTGCTTTTTTTTTTTTTTTTTTTGCAAGCTTTGTTCTTTGCTGCTTTTTCTTGCTTCAAGAATCATTTTTATGATTTTCAGATTATCAATAACATGTCTCATGTTCATCATTCTTTCAAGAGCCAACATATTTAACAGTCTTAAACAACAAATTCAAAAGACATATGCACTGTTCAAGCATTCATTCAGAAGACAGAAAGCATTGCCACCACATTTAACCAATTAGAATTTCTTTTATTAAACTCAAAATTTTATTGCTTCTTATTCAAAAGATCTACTATTTTATTCATGTTTAATGATGATGAGAAAAATAAACTATAGCTTAATTGGAGATAAAATCAAATAGATACTAATTACTATTATATGACTCCTAAGGTAAACTTTTTATAAGGACACTGTCACAGAGTTAAGGCAGAAATTGGAAATTAACAACCTTTATTCTGGGGGTATGGGGGTTCCTCTGATCCTTGGGATGCTTGGTATTACAGAAGACTTTTGGCGCTTCAGTTCCCTTAAGTCACGTCCCTGCTCCTCTTGTTCTTTAAACATATGGGTCAGCATTTGACTGTGTTCCTTCTGTTGTTTTATTATTTGCTCCATAGCTTCCTGTATCTTGGTGACAGACGTCTCAAGATATTCCCAATATTCCGCTTGAGGAATCTCTGGGAGGAATTCCTGTACTCTCTTCTTGATAAGATCCTCCTGTGCTTGTTGTCTCTCCATTGATGCTTTGGTGATTGACTTTTCAATTAGGATATATTCAGTTATTCCCATCTTGACTCCAGCATCCTTGCAGAGTAGAGAAATCACGCTTGGATAAGCCAACCTGGCCTCTTTTGAATTTTTGTTAGCAATCTTATAGAGTTCAGTGGAAATCAGCTGATGAACCTCCACTTCCTTCCCCGTCATGATGCAATGAATCATCACTGCTCTTTTAACTTTGACTTCAGAACGGTTGCTAGTGGGCAACAAAGAACGTCCAATAAAGTCCAGCCATCCTCTGGCAACTGGTTTGAGATCCTCTCTCTTGAGTTGATTTGGGACGCCCTTTGTGTTGGTGGTCCACCTGGCTCTAGGGATACATATGTCCTCTAGAATCTTATTCAGGCCAATGTCTGCTCTCATCATCCTCCTGTTGAAGGAGTCTGGATCATCCTTTAGCTGAGGTAGCTTTAATATCTCTCTGATCTTATCAGGGGTGGTATGAACAATCTTTCCCCTGACCATGATCCGAAATTCGTAGCAGGCGGTTCCAGATAGTCTTTGCTTGTCAGTCTGCCACATATTAGCATAGAACTCCTGGACCATGTTCCTTCCTACTTTCGTTTCAGGATTAGCTAGGACTTCCCAGTTCCTGATTCGAATTTGCTCCTGGATTTCCGGATATTCATCTTCTTTCAGATCGAATCTAACTTCCGGGATCACTGATCTCAGACCCATTACTTTAAGATAATGGTCTGAATGTTCTTTAGATAAGAACTTCCCTTGATTCCAAAGTGGTTTTGGAACGCTCTCTTTCTTGCCTCTTGGAGTGGGTTGTTTTCCTTTGGGAGCCATGATCTTAGTGATACCAGATAAACACACCAAACTTAGAGGTTTGCTTGTCCTCAAGCAAAAGAAAAGAAAGGAGAGGGATAGAAGGAGATCGAGGTGCACTTGGTGATGGAGGAGGGGGGAGGCCGAACCCAATTTTAAAGGGGTAGGGGGGTGGGTTTTCGAAAGATTGGAAAAGATAAGATAAAAAGATTGAGTTGAAAAAGATAAGATAGAAGATATAGTGTAATTTTGAAAAGATAGGATAGATTTTTGAAAAAGATAAATTTGGATTTTGAAAAAGATAATATGAAGATTTGAAAAAAAAAAGATATGGATTAGTTGAAGAGATTTTTGAGTGAAAAAGATAGATTTGTTTTCAGAAAAGATTTTGAAAAGAGTTAGATTGAATTTGGAAAGATGGATTTTTAGAAATCAGGGTTCTTGACATGTTCATGTAAAAATCATGCCTTGAAGCATAAAATTTGAAATTAAAATGGAAATACGTGTGGGATAAATAGATTTGGCTCCTCCCTGCCTTCCTGGCGTTTGAACGCCCAAACACTGCTTGTTTTGGGCGTTCAGCGCCCAAATGCTGATCTCCTGGGCGTTCAGCGCCCATTTGCTGCCATTCCTGGCGTTCAACGCCCAGTGGGTAGCCATTTCAAGCATTGAACGCCCAAATTGCTGCCATTACTGGCGTTCAGCGCCCAGTGGATGCCCATTTTGGGCGCTGAACGCCCAAAATGCCCCTTTACTGGCGTTTTCTTGCCATTGAGCTCCCTATCTCTTTTTTGTGTGCAGATCCCTTCTGTAACCCTGTAAACTTATACAATTGATTCTGTACCTTAGTGTCAGTGAACTTTATATAAACAAATAAAAATAAAAATAGGGCAAAAATGCTTTAGAGGATTGATGCCCCATGGCTGGGTTGCCTCCCAGCAAGCGCTTCTTTATTGTCTTTAGCTGGACCTTGTTGAGCTTTTAATCTAGCTTCAGCCTTGAGCATTCTTGCTCAATGTTGCCTTCAAGATAATGCTTGATTCTCTGTCCATTGACAATGAACTTCTTATCAGAATCACTATCTTGAAGCTCCACGTAACCATATGGTGACACACTTGTAATCACGTATGGTCCCCTCCACCGGGATTTCAGTTTCCCGGGGAATAGCCTGAGTCTAGAGTTAAACAACAGGACCTTCTGTCCTGGTTCAAAGATTCTAGATGACAGCTTTCTGTCATGCCATTTTTTTTATTTTTCTTTATAAAGCTTGGCATTTTCGAAAGCTGTGAATCTGAATTCCTCTAGCTCATTTAGCTGGAGCAATCGTTTTTCTCCTGCTAATTTGGCATCAAAGTTTAGGAACCTGGTTGCCCAATAGGCTTTATGTTCCAGTTCCACGGGCAGGTGACATGCCTTACCATAAACAAGTTGGTATGGAGAGGTCCCTATAGGGGTCTTGAATGCTGTTCTGTAAGCCCACAGAGCATCATCCAAGCTCCGTGCCCAATCCTTTCTACGGGTACTTACTGTCCGTTCCAGGATTCTCTTTAATTCTCTATTAGAGACTTCAGCTTGCCCATTGGTTTGTGGATGATATGGGGTGGCTATCTTGTGGCGAATTCCATACCGAACCATGGTAGAGTAAAGCTGTTTATTGCAGAAGTGAGTGCCCCCATCACTGATTAGTACTCTAGGGACACCAAACCTGCTAAAGATATGTTTCTGGAGGAACTTCAGCACTGTTTTAGTATCATTGTTGGGTGTGGCAATAGCCTCAACCCATTTTGATACATAGTCAACTGCCACCAGAATATAAGTGTTTGAGTATGATGGTGGGAAAGGTCCCATGAAGTCAATTCCCCATACATCAAACAACTCTATTTCCAAGATTCCTTGTTGAGGCATGGCGTAACCATGAGGCAGATTACCAGCTCTTTGGCAACTGTCACAATTGCGTACAAACTCTCGGGAATCTTTATAGAGTGTGGGCCAATAGAAGCCACATTAGAGGACCTTGGTGGCTGTTCGCTCACCTCCGAAATGGCCTCCATATTGAGATCCATGGCAATGCCATAGGATTCTCTGTGCTTCCTCTCTGGGGACACACCTACGGATAATTCCGTCTGCACATCTCTTAAAGAGATAGGGCTCATCCCACAAGTAGTACTTTGCATCAGTAACTAATTTCTTCTTTTGTATTCTATTGTACTCCTTGGGTATGAACCTTGCAGCTTTATAGTTTGCAATATCGGCAAACCATGGTGCCTCCTGAATGGCAAATAGATGCTCATCAGGGAACGTCTCAGAGATCTCAAGAAAGGGGAGGGACGTCCCTTCCACTGGCTCTATCCGGGACAGATGATCAGCTACTTGGTTCTCTGTCCCTTTTCTGTCTCTTATTTCTATATCAAACTCTTGCAGAAGCAATACCCATCTAATGAGCCTGGGTTTTGAATCCTGCTTTGTGAGTAGATACTTAAGAGCAGCATGGTCAGTGTACACAATCACCTTTGATCCTACTAAGTAGGATCTGAACTTGTCAATGGCGTAAACCACTGCAAGTAATTCCTTTTCTGTGGTTGTGTAATTTTTCTGGGCATCATTTAAAATGCGACTGGCATAATAAATGACATGCAGAAGCTTGTCATGCCTCTGTCCCAATACTGCACCAATGGCATGATCACTGGCATCACACATTAGCTCAAATGGTAATGTCCAGTCTGGTGCAGAAATGACTGGTGCTGTGACCAGCTTAGCTTTAAGCGTTTCAAACGCTTGCAGGCACTCTGTGTCAAACACAAATGGGGTGTCAGCAGCTAGCAGATTGCTTAGAGGTTTTGTGATTTTTGAAAAATCCTTTATAAACCTCCTATAGAATCCTGCATGCCCCAAAAAAGCTTCTGATTGCCTTAACATTGGCAGGTGGTGGTAATTTTTCAATTACCTCTACTTTTGCTTGATCCACCTCTATTCCCTTGTTTGAGATTTTATGCCCAAGAACAATTCCTTCAGTCACCATGAAGTGACACTTTTCCCAGTTTAAAACTAGGTTGGTTTCTTGGCATCTTTTCAGAACAAGTTTCAGGTGATCAAGACAGGAGCTGAATGAGTCTCCATATACTGAGAAGTCATCCATGAAGACTTCCAGAAATTTTTCCACCATATCAGAGAAAATAGAGAGCATGCATCTCTGGAAGGTTGCAGGCGCATTACATAGCCCAAAGGGCATCCTTCTATAGGCAAACACTCCGGATGGACATGTGAATGCTGTTTTCTCTTGATCCTGGGGATCTACTGCAATCTGGTTATAGCCTGAGTAGCCATCCAAAAAGCAGTAATAATCATGAACTGCTAGTCTTTCTAGCATCTGGTCTATGAATGGTAAAGGAAAATGATCCTTTCTGGTGGCTGTATTGAGCCTTCTGTAGTCAATACACATGCGCCACCCTGTAACTGTTCTTGTAGGAACCAGTTCATTTTTTTCATTATGAATCACTGTCATGCCTCCCTTTTTTGGGACGACTTAAACAGGGCTCACCCAGGGGCTATCAGAAATAGGATAAATATTCCCAGCCTCCAGTAATTTGGTGACCTCTTTCTGCACCACTTCCTTCATGGCTGGATTTAGCGCCTCTGTGGTTGAACCACTGGTTTGGCATTGTCCTCCAATAGGATTTTGTGCATGCATCTAGCTGGGCTTATGCCCTTAAGGTCACCTATGGACCACCCAAGAGCTGTCTTGTGTGTCCTTAGCACTTGAATAAGTGCTTCCTCTTCCTGTGAATTTAAAGAAGAGCTTATGATCACTGGAAAAGTGTCATCTTCTCCCAGAAATGCATATTTCAAGGATGGTGGTAGTGGCTTGAGCTCGGGTTTAGGAGGTTTTTCCTCTTTCAGAAGAAAGTTCAGAGGCTCTTTCATGTCCTCTGAATCCTCCAAATCAGGCTGAACATCTTTAAAGATGTCTTCCAACTCTGATTCGAGACTCTCAGCCATGTTGATCTCTTCTACCAAAGAGTCAATGAGATCAACTTTCATGCAGTCTGTTGATGTGTCTGGATGCTGCATGGCTTTGACAGCGTTCAACTTAAACTCATCATCATTGACTCTCAGGGTTATTTCCCCCTGTTGGACGTCAATGAGGGATCGTCCAGTTGCTAGAAAGGGTCTTCCTAGAATGAGAGTAGCACTCTTGTGCTCCTCCATTTCCTGCACAACAAAGTCAGTGGGAAAGGCGAATGGGCCAACTCTGACAATCATGTCCTCAATCACGCCTGATGGGTATTTAGTGGAACCATCAGCAAGTTGGAGACATATCCGGGTTGGTTTAACTTCTGCAGTTAAGCCAAGCTTCCTGATAGTGGATGCAGGTATGAGGTTGATGCTTGCCCCAAGATCGCATAAAGCTGTCTTGGTGCAATCACCTTCTAATATGCATGGTATCAGAAAACTCCCAGGGTCTTTAAGCTTTTCAGGAAAGCTTTTTAGAATGACTGCACTGCATTCTTCAGTGAGGAGAACTCTTTCTGTTTCTCTCCACTCCTTTTTATGACTCAAGATCTCTTTCATGAACTTGGCATAAGAAGGTATTTGCTCAAGTGCCTCTGCAAATGGAATCTTTATTTCAAGAGTCCTTAGATAATCTGCAAAGCGAGCAAATTGCTTATCCTGCTCCTCTTTCCGGAGTTTTTGAGGATAAGGTATCTTGGCTTTATATTCCTCAACCTTAGTGGTTAAAGAAGCCTTTTTAGAGGGGTTGTTATCAGCACTTGTGTGTGTCTGATCCCTCACTGGCAATTGAGTGCCAGAGTCAGAAGCTAGAGTGACGTCAGACGCCAGCTCACTGTCTGTTCCTGGCGCCTGAACGCCAGAAATGTGCCCATTTTGGGCGTTCAACGCTGGATTCTGCCCCATTTGGGCGTTCAACGCCAGATTCTTGCCCATTTCTGGTGTTGAACGCCAATCCTACCTTGTTTCTGGCGCTGAACGCCAGTTTTGGGCATGGTCTGGGCGTTCAGCGCCAACCTTCCACCCATTTTCTGGCGTTTTAGTGCCAGAATTATTTTTCCCTGGGCTCTTACTGTCCTCAGGTGAATGTTTGGTGGGTCGCTCATTTCTTGAATTTTTGATGCCTTGAGGTGGGGTATTTAATATTTTCCCACTTCTTAATTGAACTGCTTGGCATTCTTCTGCTATTTGCCTTGATAGCTACTGCTTTGTTTGCTTAAACTGTTCGTCCATATGTATATTAGCTATCCTTGTCTCCTGTAGCCTGTCCTTGAATTCAGCTAACTGCTTTGTTAGAAAATCTAATTGCTGATTGAATTCAGCAGCTTGTTTTACAGTACTGAATTCAGCAGTTACTGTTTTAACCTCTTCATTCATGGAAGGGTTGCTGCTTAGATACAGATGCTGATTCCTGGCAACTGTATCAATGAGCTCTTGAGCCTCTTCAATTGTCTTTCTCATATGGATAGATCCACCAGCTGAGTAGTCTAGAGACATCTGAGCTCCTTCTGCAAGCCCATAGTAGAAGATATCTAACTGAACCCACTCTGAAAACATTTCAGAGGGGCATTTTCGTAGCATCTCTCTGTATCTCTCCCAGGCATCATAAAGAGATTCATTATCTCCTTGCTTGAAGCCTTGGATGTCCAGCCTTAGCTGTGTCATCCTTTTTGGAGGGAAATATTGATTCAGGAATTTTTCTGTCAGTTGTTTCCATGTCCTTATGCTGGCCTTAGGTTGGTTATTCAACCACCTCTTAGCTTGATCTTTTACAGCAAATGGAAATAGTAATAGTCTGTAGACATCCTGATCTATTTCTTTATCATGTACTGTGTCAGCAATTTGTAAAAACTGTGCCAGAAACTCTGTAGGTTCTTCCTGTGGAAGACCGGAATACTGGCAACTTTGCTGCACCATGATAATGAGCTGAGGATTCAACTCAAAGCTACTGACTCCAATGGAGGGTATGCAGATACTACTCCCATATGAAGCAGTAGAGGGGTTAGAATATGACCCCAGAGTCCTCCTGGACTGTTCATCTCCATTTATGTCCATGATGGATATATGGATATAACTTGGACTGATTTACCTTTTTAATTATTTTATTTTATGGAAAGAGGACAACTTAACCAAAAATAAAAATAACAAAAATTATGATTTTCGAAAAAGTGAGGGGGGAAAAAGTGGTTAGAAAGTTTTGAAAAAGAAATGATTTGGAAAAGATTTTAAAATTTTTTTTTTATATAATTTTCGAAAATTTGTTTTTAAAATAGAGAGAAAAGATATTTTTGAATTTAAAGAGGAGAGAGAAAAACAATAAGATAGCACAAGATTTAAAATTTTTAGATCTAATGCTCCCTATTTTCGAAAATTTTGGAGGGAAAACACCAAGGAACACCAAACTTAAAAATTTTAAAATCAAGTCACAAGGAAAACTCAAGAACACGAAGAAAGAACACCAAACTTAAAATTTTTAGAAAACCAAGTCAAAATTTTTGAAAACCAAAGGGAAATCAACAAGAAAACACCAAACTTAAAATTTGGCACAGGATTTAATAGAAAAATTATTTTTGAAAAAGGTTTTTTTTTTTGAAAAAAATATGATAGCCAATTACCATGAACACAAACACCACGTTCTAATTAACTGAACTATAAATTTAAAGTGTTTTAACAAGGGATAAATAATAAAAGACTCTAAACCAAAAAAAAAGAGAAATTTTTCCTAATCTAAGCAACAAAATAAACCGTTAGTTGTCCAAACACGAACAATCCCTGGCAACGGCGCCAAAAACTTGGTGCACGAATTGTGAATCACACTTTTCACAACGCGTACCACTAACCAGCAAGTGCACTGGATCGTCCAAGTAATACCTCACGTGAGTAAGGGTCAAATCCCACGGAGATTGTTGGTTTGAAGCAATCTATGGTTATCTTGTAAATCTTAGTCAGGAAGTCAATTATGTTTATCAGTTGAATTGTGAATAACCAAGAGAGCATAAATTAAAGGTTACTTGTTGTGCAGTAATGGAGAATATGTTGGAGTTTTGGAGATGCTTTGTCTTCTGAATCTCTGCTTTCCTCTGTCTTCTGATTCATGCACGCACGTCCTCCTATGGCAAGCTGTGTGTTGGTGGATCACCGTTGTCAATGGCTACCTTCCATCCTTCCAGTGAAAACTACGCTCACGCGCTCTGTCACAGCACGGCTAATCACCGGTTGGTTCTCGATCCGGTTGGAATAGGATTTACTATCCTTTTGCGTCTGTCACTAACGTCCAGCCTTCAGGAGTTTGAAGCTCGTCACAGTCATTCAATCCTTGAATCCTACTCGGAATACCACAGACAAGGTTTAGACTTTCCGGATTCTCATGAATGCCGCCATCAATTCTAGCTTATACCACGGAGATTCTGATTAAGGAATCTAAGAGATCCTCATTCAATCGTATATAGAACGGGGGTGGTTGTCAGGCACACGTTCATGATCTGAGGAAGGTGAGGATTGTCACAGATCATCACCTCCATCACAGTTAAGCGCGAATGAACATCTTAGATAGGAACAAGCGTGTTTGAATGGAAAACAGAAATACTTGCATTAATTCATCGAGACACAGCAGAGCTCCTCACCCCCAACAATGGGGTTTAGAGACTCATGCCGTCAGAAAATACAAAGTTTAGATCTGAAATGTCATGAGATACAAAGTAAGTCTCTAAAAGTTGTTTAAATACTAAACTAGTAGCCTAGGTTTACAAAAATTGGATAAACTATGATGGATGATGCAGAGATCCACTTCTGGGGCCCACTTGGTGTGTGCTGGGGCTGAGACTTAAGCAATTCACGTGCAGAGGCCATTTGTGGAGTTGAACGCCAGTTTTTATGCCAGTTTGGGCGTTCAACTCCAGCTTTTGATCCTTTTCTGGCGCTGGACGCCAGAATTGGGCAGAGAACTGGCGTTGAACGCCAGTTTACGTCGTCTATCCTTGTGCAAAGTATGGACTATTATATATTTCTGGAAGGCCCTGGATGTCTACTTTCCAACGCAATTGGAAGCACGCCATTTCGAGTTTTGTAGCTCCAGAAAATCCACTTTGAGTGCAGGGAGGTCAGAATCCAACAGCATCAGCAGTCCTTTTTCAGCCTGAATCAAATTTTTGCTCAACTCCTTCAATTTCAGCCTGAAAAATACTTGAAATTACAGAAAAACACAACTCATAGTAAAGTCCAGAAATATGAATTTTTCCTAAAAACTAATAAAAATAGACTAAAAACTAACTAAAACATACTCAAAACTATATGAAATTATCCCCAAAAAGAGTATAAAATATCCGCTCATCACAATTCCATAGGACCTCTCGTCCTTCTTCTTCCGAAACACATCTTCTAAGGATTCCATCTGAACACTTCTTGAATAGATATGGCTCATCCTAGACAAAGTACTTTGCATCATTCATGAGCTTCCTTTTTTGATGTTTATTGATCTCTGGAGGCAATGCCCCAGTTGCCTTGAAGTTTGCAATGTCTGCGAACCATGGTGCTTTGTGAACTAGCATTAACTGCTCATCAGGGAAGAACTCGTTCACACTTGTATCAGGTGTTCCACCTTTATCATGAGGAATCCTGGATAGGTGATCTGCTACCTTGTTCTCCAATCCTTTCTTGTCTCTGATCTCAATATTGAATTCCTGCAACAATAAGATCCATCTTATTAGTCTTGGTTTTGATTCTTTCTTGGCAAACAAATATTTAAGTGCTGTGTGATCCGTAAAAACAATTACTTTAGCACCAATGAGGTATGATCTAAACTTGTCAAATGCAAAAATTATTGCCAGCAATTTCTTTTCAGTAGTGGTATAATTTCTTTGAGTATCATTAAGGACTTTGCTCGCATAGTATATCACATGGACTAAGTTATCTTTCCTCTGTCCCAACACTGCCCCAACTGCAAAATTAGATGCGTCACACATCAATTCAAATAGTAAATTCCAATCAGGTGGGGAAATGATAGAAGCAGAGGACAACCTCATTTTCAAATTTTCAAAGGCTAACATGCATGTTTCATCAAAGATAAATGGTGTATCTGATACAAGGAGATTGCTTAAGGGCTTGGCTATCTTTGAAAAATCTTTAATAAACCTTCTGTAAAAACCAGCATTCCCTAAAAAGCTCCTAATTGCCCTGACATCACTGGGTGGAGGTAGTTTTTCAATAAGTTCTACTTTGGCTCTGTCAACCTCAATGCCTTGGTTAGAAACTTTGTGACCAAGGACTATTCCTCCTGTCACCATAAAGTGACATTTCTCCCAGTTCAAGACCAGATTCGTCTCTTGGCATCTTTTCAATACCAAGGCGAGGTGATGTAGGCAACTAGGAAAGGAATCTCCGAATACCGAGAAGTCATCCATAAAAACTTTAATGAATTTTTCTATCATATCTGAAAAGATAGAAAGCATGCAGCGTTGGAAAGTCGCAGGTGCATTACATAGCCCAAATGGCATGCGCCTGTAGGCAAACACTCCATATGGGCAAGTGAATGAGGTTTTCTCTTGATCTCTGGGATCAACCACTATTTGGTTATATCCTGAATAACAGTCGAGAAAACAATAATAAGCGTGCCCTGTGAGTCTTTCCAACATCTGATCCATGAATGGAAGGGGGAAATGATCTTTTTGCGTAGCCTCGTTGAGCTTTCTGTAGTCTATGCACATCCGCCATCCTGTGACTGTCCTTGTAGAAATTAGTTCGTTCTTCTCATTGGGAACCACGGTAATTCCTCTCTTTTTTGGGACAACATGCACGGGGCTGACCCAGGGGCTGTCTGAGATCTGGTAAATTATCCCTCCCTGCCATAACTTCATAACTTCTTTCTGTACCACTTCCTTCATGATTGGGTTCAACCTCCTTTGGGATTGTATGGATGGTTTGGCATCATCTTCCAGCAGTATCTTGTGCATACATATGGCCGAACTTATCCCCTTCAAGTCAGCAAGAGTCCAACCAATGGCATCTTTATGGTTTTGCAGTACTTTGAGCAGTTCATCCTCTTGATCTTGGCTGAGGCATGAGCTTATAATTACTGGGTAGTTTTCATCCTCTCCTAAGTATGCATATTTGAGAGAGGGTGGCAATGCTTTGAGTTCAAGTTTGGGTGCTTCTGACTTTTTGTTCTCTTCCTTTGGTGCACCTTGTATTTGAATCTCTGCTGTTGCAACCTCTTCACTAAACATAGGCTCCTCCTCTATTATACATTCAGGTTCTTCTTCTTCAAAATTTTCCTGCACTGCGTTTTCAAGTGAGTCCAACCTCATACACTCTCCCATTTGCTCTGGTGGGTAACTCATGGCTTTGAACACATTGATCGTCATCTTTTCATTGTGTAATCTCAGGGTGAGATCTCCTTTTTGTACATCAATGACAGCTCCAGCAGTGGCCAAGAATGGCCTTCCCAGGATGATGGAAGCCTTGGATTCCTCCTGCATGTCCAGCACTACAAAGTCTGCTGGGAAGATAAAATCTCCCACTTTCACCAGCAAATCTTCTACGACGCCATGCGGGAACTTGAACGATCGGTCTGCCAATTGTAAGGCCATCTTTGTTGGTTTAGCTTCCTCAATCTTCATCTTTCTCATCATAGCTACCGACATCAAATTGATGCTGGCTCCCAAGTCACAAAGAGCCTTTTCCACTGTGATTTCCCCTATAATACAAGGGATCTGAAAACTCCCGGGATCCTTCAATTTCTGGGGTAGTTTGTGCTGAATGATAGCACTGCATTCTTCGGTTTGTATCACAGTCTCGTTGTTCTTCCAGCTTCTCTTCTTAGTCATGAGCTCCTTCAAGAACTTGGCGTAGAGTGGCATTTGTTCTATTGCTTCAGCAAAGGGTATGATGATTTGCAGTTTCTTGAAGATTTCCAAAAATCTCGAAAACTGATTGTCATCCCCTTTCTTCTTTAATTGCTGAGGGTATGGGACTCTTGGGGCATCTGGCTTAAGCACTCCTTCCCCTTTTTGTGAACTCAGATTAGGAACTTGAACTCAATCCTGCTCTTCTTCCTCTTTATCTGATTCCTTTTCTTGTGGTTTCTGGGAGGTTTCCTTTAGTTCCTTCCCACTTCTAAGGGTGATAGCCTGGCACTCCTCCCTTCGTGCTGAGCTAGTCTTGCTGCGAAGGTTGTGGCTTGGAATTTGCTTGAATAAGTAGCCAATTTGTGTCTCCAGTTTCTTGATGGCAGCATCCTGATTCTGCATATTGGATATCACCTCTTCTCGGAATGCTTTATTATCTTGAATCTCTTTGCCTATGCCTTCAAGTAGATTCTCAATCTTTGAGATTCTTTCATCAAATGATGATAGGTCAGGCTGAGGAGGGTTATTCTGGCCTTGATATGAATGTGGAGAGGTGTTGTTATGGGGTGCTGATATGGTCTAGATGTGAAGTGTTGGTGGGCTGCATTGTTTGGATTTGGGCGTCTTTGATCAAGGCTTTGGTCTTGTTGATTTCCCCACCCAAAGTTTGGGTGATTCCTCCATCCAGAGTTGTAGGTCTTGGAGTATGGATCATGGTTTTGCCTAGGTGAATTCCCAATGTAGTTGGCTTGCTCCTGACTACTCTCTGCTTCTTCATTCACTCCTTCTTGGGTTGTTGATGAAGTAGAGATTGCTGCTACTTGGTTCCTCTCCATCTTCTTGGTGAGGTCAGCCAGCTACTGGGTAATAAGCTTGTTTTGGGCCAGCAGAGCATCTACATTGTTTAGCTCAATTACTCCTCTTGTGTTCCCTCTTTCGGAAGCATAGAAGTAGTCATTCTCTGCTACAATTTCAATGACATCTATGGCCTCATCAATGGTCTTCTTCTTGTTCAAAGATCCTCCAGATGAATGGTCTACTGCCTTCTTTGATTCATATGACAGGCCTTCATAGAAAATGTGCAGCTGCACCCATTCATTGAACATATCTAGTGGACACCTCCTTGTTAAGTCTTTAAACCTCTTCCATGCTTCATATAGAGTCTCACCATCTTGTTGTCTGAAAGTTTAGACCTCAGCTCTCAGCCTATTGATTCATTGAGGGGGGTAAAATCTTGCTAAGAATTTGTTCACCACATCTTCCCAAGTTGTCAAGCTCTCCTTCGGGAAAGACTCCAGCCACTTGGCTGCCTTATCCTTGAGTGAGAATGGAAATAAGAGCATTCTATAGGCATCAGGATGAACACCATTAGACTTCACTGTGTTATATATTCTCAGGAAGGTGGTTAGATGTTGATTGGGGTCTTCTTGGACACTTCCTCCGAACGAACAGCTGTTTTGAACAAGGGTGATGAGCTGTGGTTTTAGTTCAAAATTGTTGGCATGTATGGTTGGCTTTTGAATGCTACTTCCATAGTTTCCTGGGTTTGGATTGATGTAAGAGCCTAAAACTCTTCTATCCTCCCCAGCATGATTTGCTCGACCTCTTCCGCCATGGTTGTGAGTCTCTTCTTCATGATGGTTTTCCATGTTTTCTTCCATGTTTGGTTCAAAGTATTCCTCAAAGTGTTCCTCTTCTTCTTCAGCACCAACTACACATTTTTCTCTTGCCTCCCTCCTTAGTCTAAGGAAGGTCCTCTCAGGTTTAGAATCAAAGGAAGTTGAAGTACCGCTTCTTCTCCCTGTCATACAACCAACAAGTACAAGCAAAGAGAATAGGTGCAGAAAGTATATCTGTTAGAATTACTGTTAGTGTGAGTGATGCAATATATCAAACAGTTAGTGGGTTAGTGAAATGAATGGTAAATAACAAAGAAAAAGTAGGGGGAAGGGAAGAAATTAACTAAAACAGAAAGTAAATGACTCAAACAAAAAATTAAATCAAACAAAAAAATAAAATGCTCAATCTAGTTATCCTCCAATTTAATCATTGTTGATGCACAATCAATCTCCGACAACGACGTCATAAACTTGATGCACGAAAAATTTGTCTCATAACAAATTTCCTTCGGCAAGTGTACCGAATTTGTCATCAAGTAAAAACTCACAATAGAGTGAGGTCGAATCCCACAGGGATTGATTGATCAAGCAACTTTAATTAGAGGAATGTTCTAGTTGAGCGAGTCTAGAATTTGAGTTGAGAATTGCAGAAAATTAAATGGCGGGAAAGTAAATAACAGAAAAGTAAAAGCTAGATATAAAAGAATTGAAAGTAAATGACTGAAAGTAAATTGTAGAATTGTAAATGGGAATGGGGGAATTGCTCATGAAAGTAAATGACAGAAAATAAAGAGAATGGGTAAGATTAGAAATGGGGAGTTCATTGGGCTTAGGAGATGTTGCAATCTCCGGATGAATTTTATTTTCATCTCTTCCTCAATCAATGCACTCATTGATCTCCTTGGCAATCTTAAGTGATTGAATTACAATTTCTTGTAATTCAATCTCTCAAATCTTGATCAATAGCCAATTCCTTGGTCAATTGCTCATGAGAAGAGATGAAGTATGGTCACTGATTATACCACATGCATTTCCCAAATCAAGTATTGAGAGGATTATAGTCACATATCCATCCAAACCCAATTTGGTCCAGCATGAGAAAGCATTTCTAGTATGATCTCTTCATTCCTCTTTCAAGGTTCAAAAGAGATCCAAGTATGAATAGCTTCTTTTCCAAGATAACTACCCAATTGGATGAAGATCGAAAGCTTTCAAGTAAAATCAAGAGAAAAGATAGAAGAAGAATAATGAAAACTAGTATTGATCCATCAAATTACAACAAAGCTCCCTAACCCAATGAAAGGGGTTTAGTTGTTCATAGCTCTGGAAAATGAAAACAAAGATGGAGAATACATGATGATACTAGAAGTGCAGAGAAAGTAAATACAGAAAGTAGTTCTATGCCCAGAGGCTCCCTATATTTTCCAACTCTCGATTTAATTCAAAGCTACTCCTATATATACTACTCTTCTACTCTTCTAGTTGGTTCTTCAAGTCTTGGGTCTGGGCCTTTGGATCTTGAGTTTGAAGCAGTTATCTTCTTCATTGGGCTCGGCTTTACTTGCAGAGAGAAAGTGTGAAGTGGGCAGAGACTTTAGCTCAGGACGTTAGTGGTGTTAACGTTCAGTGAAAATATGGGTTCGAGAACATTAATGACATTCAACATTTTCACTAACGTTCCTCACCAAAGTTAAGAGCCACGTTAACTTCAATGTTAGTGGCACAAACGTTGCCACTAACGTTTCCACTATGTCCTTCGCACACGTTATTGGGACTCAACTTTCCCAATAACATTGAGGATTCTCCCCCTTCCCTACGTTAGAGTCCACGTTAACTTTGTTAACGTGGCTCTTTTTAACGTAGGCTTGCCAACCTTCGAGAACGTTAGTGACACTTACCATTGTCACTAACGTTCCAGTGTGCCCCTAATTCTCACGTTAGAGTCCACGTTAACTAGGTTAACGTGGCTTCTAACATGGCCATGCTAGCCATCTCCAACGTTAGTGACAATGTTGAATGTCACTAACGTTGGCATATCATCCTTCTCCTCACGTTAACTTCCACATTAACTAAGTTAACGTGGGAGTTAACGTGGCTCATTGTGGCTTATGTTGGCTCCTTCCAACGTTAGTGACAATGTTTGGTGTCACTAACGTTGTCGATAACCTTTCTTCTTCACGTTAACTTCCACGTTAACTAGGTTAACGTGGGAGTTAACGTGGCTTCATGGGGATAGTGTGTGTTCATCCCAACTTTAGTGACAATGTTTGGTGTCATTAACGTTGTCGACCACCTAGATTCTTCACGTTAGCTTCCACATTAACTAGGTTAACGTGGGAGTTAACGTGGCTTCTTGTGACTTGGCCAACGTTAGTGAGAAAGTTGAATGACACTAACGTTAGTGATAATGTTAAGTGTTACTAATGTTGGCTCCATTTCTTTTCTTCCACATTTGAGTTCATGTTAGCTTAGTTAACGTGACTCTTAACGTGGGCAATGATGGCTTCTAGAGCGTTATTGGCAATGACTTTTCTCATTAACTTTGCAATTGACTCCCATTCCACGTTAGTGTCAACGTTAGTGTAACTAACGTTGCCACTAATGTGGTTCTTCTTTGCTTCCTTTGTCCTGAAATTAAGTAATAAAGTGCATCAAAGTTCTAGTTCAAGTCATGGGAAATGCAACATCCAATTTGTCATTAAATTCTTGCAAAATCCTCATGAAATCATGATTAGAGAGGAAGTAGAAGTTCATGAGGTTATATCCCAAGAACTCTACAAGGTGGCAGACAAGTCCTCTACTTTGGCAAGGTTAGCCTTCCCTCATCTCATTTGTCACCTTTGCAATTCAGCTGGAATTGACATAGAGGAATACATCCTCATTGATAAGGACAAGCCCATCACTAAGAAAAGGATGGAGCAAACAAGAGACCCCACTCATGGATAAGAGCATGAGGAAATTCCTCATCATGAAATCCTTGAAATGCCTCAAGGGATGCATTTTCCTCCACAAAACTATTGGGAGCAAATCAACACCTCCCTAGAAGAGTTAAGTTCCAACATGGGACAACTAAGGGTGGAGCACCAAGAACATTCTATCCTCCTCCATGAAATTAGAGAAGACCAAAGAGTCATGAGAGAGGAGCAACAAAGGCAAGGAAGAGACATTGAGGAGCTCAAGCACTCCATAAGATCTTCAAGAGGAAGAACTAGCCGCCATCACTAAGGTGGACCCGTTCTTTAATTTCCTTGTTCTTTATTTTCTGTTTTTCAAATTTTTATGCTTTATGTTTATTTATGTTTGTGTCTTTATCACTAGTGTCTAAGTGTCTATGCCTTAAAGCTATGAAAATGAATCCATCACCTTTCTTAAATAAAAAATGTTTTTAATTGAAAAAGAAAAAAAAGTGCATGAATTTCGAATTTTAAAACAGTTTAGTTATTTTGATGTGGTGGCAATACTTTTGTCTTTCTGAATGAATGCTTGAACAGTGCATATTTTTGATTTTGTTGTTTATGAATGTTAAAATTGTTGGCTCTTGAAAGAATGATGGAAAAGGAGAAATGTTATTTGATAATCTGAAAAATCATAAAAATTGATTCTTGAAGCAAGAAAAAGAAGTGAAAAGCTTGCAGAAAAAAATGCAAAAAAAAAGAAAAAAGAAAGCTGTCCCTAACCTTGTGCTTGTGGCGTGAAGGTGTCAAGTGAAAACTTGAGACTGAGCGGTTAAAGTCGTGGTCCAAAGCAAAAAAGAGTGCGCTTAAGAGCTCTGGACACCTCTAATTGGGGACTCTAGCAAAGTTGAGTCACAATCTGAAAAGGTTCACCCAGTTATGTGTCTGTGGCATTTATGTATCCGGTGGTAATACTGGAAAACAAAATGCTTAGGGTCACGGCCAAGACTCGTAAAGTGGCTGTGTTCAAGAATCAACATACTTAACTAGGAGAATCAATAACACTATCTGAATTCTGAGTTCCTATAGATGCCAATCATTCTGAACTTCAAGGGATAAAGTGAGATGCCAAAACTGTTCAGAAGCAAAAAGCTAAAAGCCCCGCTCATCTAATTAATACTGATCTTCATAGATGTTTTTGGAATTCATTGTACATTCTATTCTTTTTATCCTATTTGATTTTTAGTTGCTTGGGGACAAGCAACAATTTAAGTTTGGTGTTGTGATGAGCGGATAATTTATACGCTTTTTGGCATTGTTTTTAGTATGTTTTTAGTATATTTTAGTTAGTTTTTATTATATTTTTATTAGTTTTTATTTAAAATTCACTTTTCTGGACTTTACTATGAGTTTGTGTGTTTTTTTGTGATTTTAGGTATTTTCTGGCTGAAATTGAGGGACCTGAGCAAAAATCTAATTCAGAGGCTGAAAAAGGACTGCAGATGCTGTTGGATTCTGACCTCCCTGCACACAAAGTGGATTTTCTGGAGCTACAGAAGCCCAATTGGGGCGCTCTCAATTGCGTTGGAAAGTAGACATCCTGGGATTTCCAGCAATATATAATGGTCCATATTTTTCTCAAGATTTGATGGCCCAAACCGGCGTTCAAAGTCAGCATAGAAATTCAGGCGTCAAAACGCCAGAACTGGCATAAAAGCTGGAGTTAAACGCCCAAACTGGCACAAAAGCTGGCATTTAACTCCAGGAAAAGTCTCTACACATGGAAGCTTCAATGCTCAGCCCAAGCACACACCAAGTGGGCTCGGAAGAAGATTTCTGCATTAATTACTTATTTCTGTAACCGTAGGCTACTAGATTTCTATAAATAGGACCTTTTGCTATTGTATTTTCATCTTTGAATCATGTTTTTATGATTGAACCCTCTATGGGAGGCTAGCCATTCGGCCATGCCTAGACCTAGTTCTTATATATTTTCAACGGTAGAGTTTCTACACTCCATAGATTAAGGTGTGGAGCTCTGCTGTTCTTCATGAATTAATGCAAAGTACTATTGTTTTTCTATTCAATTCACGCCTACTTCTTCTCTAAGATATTCATTCGTTCTTCAACTTGATGAATGTGATGATTCGTGACACTCATCATCATTCTCACCTATGAACATGTGTCTGACAACCACCTCTGTTCTACTAGCAATGGCTTGAATGCGTATCTCTTGGGTTTCTAATCTAAGATTAAAACCTTCGTGGTATAGGCTAGAATCAATTGGCAGCATTCTTGAGATCCGGAAAGTCTAAACCTTGTTTGTGGTATTCCGAGTAGGATCTGGGAAGGGGTAACTGTGACGAGCTTCAAACTCGCAAGTGTTGGGCGTGTGACAGACGCAAAAAGATCAATGGATCCTATTCCAACATGATCGAGAACCGACAGATGATTAGTCGTGCGGTAACAGCGCATTTGGAACATTTTCACTGAGAGGACGGGAAGTAGCCATTGATAACGGTGATGCCCAACATAAAGCTTGGCATGGAAGGGATTATGAATGATTGGAAGAAGGCAATGGGAAAGCAGAGGTTCAGGAGGAACAAAGCATCTTCATACACTTATCTGAAATTCTCACCAATGAATTACATAAGTATCTCTATCTTTATTATATATTTTCTTTATCTTTTAATTATCAATTCCCCATAACCATTTGGATCCGCCTGACTGAGATTTACAAGATGACCATAGCTTGCTTCAAGCCGACAATCTCCGTGGGATCGACCCTTACTCGCGTAAGATTTATTACTTGGACGACCCAGTGCACTTGCTGGTTAGTTGTGCGGAGTTGTGATAAAAAGTTGAGATTACAATTGTGCGTACCAAGTTGTTGGCACCATTGATGATCACAATTTTGTGCACCATCAAGCTTCTTGTGGAGTTCCTCAATGTGTTGCATAGGTAATTTTGGTGGTGCGGAAGATGTGGAAGGAATGCTCATGGGGGCGGCTAGGGGAGGCTCTTCGGTGTCCATCGAAGAGTGAAGATATCTCCCGGTTGGAACGACATCGCCATCCACCGGTATCATGGCCCTCTTGTTCTTGGTCTCTCGGGGAACACCGGCTGCGGTGACTAAGTCGGTCACTAGAGCGGGAAAATGGAGATTCCCCTTACCGTAGATGCGGCCCATAGATTGGCGGATGAGACGGAGAATATGCACCGGTCTCTCTGTGAGGACTCACCAAACCAACAAGGCTAATTCGGCAGTGATAGAAGAGCCATGGGTGCTGGGAAGCACGTAGTGGGCTAGAATTTGGGCCCATGCTTGAGCCTCTCTGTTGAGAAAACGTGCGGTGATGCCCTTGGGCCAGGGCCTCATCCTCCCTCGAATCCAGAATAATTTGGGTATGGCAATGACCTTGAGGATGGAATCCCAATCAAACGCATATTGGCACCATGCCGACAAATTCTCTTTATAAGCATCAACCCCTTCCGCTAATGGTCCGATCTTAAGCACACTTTGAATGGCCTCCTCTGTGACGGGAACTTGCTTTCGGCGCACAAATACCGATGTAAGGGAAGAGGAGTGGTAGTTGCTGTAAAATTCAACCACCCAAGACAAGTTCGCCTCCCGTGGCTTCCTCAATAGGAATTCCCATTGCCGCCGTTCAATGCGGGGCATAATAAACGGTATGACATGAGCCGGAGGGGCTAGAAGAGGCTCCGCATGACAATTCCGTGGCTTGATCAAGGGATAGGCAAGTTCACAATAGCGGTTGGGAAACTTGTTCGGATCCCTCGCCAGATTGTCTTTTTCCAAAACATCAATGTTAGCGATGCTCTTAGTCTTGGTGATGACAGGCTTAGCTCGCGGGTCTTGTTGTGCTTTGCTAGTAGACCGTGATGGGGCCTTCTTGGGCACCTTTCCATTGTCTCTTTTGATCACCATCCTAGAGGAGAAGGAAAGGTGGTGGAATTAAGCTTAAAGAGGCGCCAAGAAAGAATACTCATGCAAGTAATAAAGCACAAAAGAATAAATGGCTCAGATACATGACAACTGCAACATGTAGCTAAAGCAACAATGAAGGCCATAGCTAGGCACTAGCATGTGAGACATGAGTGGTATAAGCATTCAAATAAGAAGCATGAGAAGGGCACACTTTTAACAACAACAAGAAGAAGTAAGAAAAATAGGGGACGAGCCTGTAGGAATGAAGCAAGAAATCAATGTAATCATGAACAAACAAGTGAATGAGAAAGAATGCCAAAATAGAGAACACTTAGTCAAAATACTTCCAAGAAGTCATATGGGTCTTTTATCAAACAGTTGGTGTGCATCCCTTTAAGACAAGAACTTAGAGAAAAATGGCAATTTAGCATCCCATAAAGCATCATCAAGCATCATATCACACCACTAATTACAGAAGAAAGCAAGTAAATCAAACAAACTCATCAATGCCAGAGTGAGCTCCACTTAGAACACCCATGAGAAAGTGAAAAGAAATGAGGAAAGAAAATGCAATCAAATAAAGAGAGCATGAATGCAACTAATTAAGAAAAAGAGTAAAAGCATGTAATTAAGGGAATGGAAAGAGAGAAAAGGAAAACATAAAAAGAAAAGTAGAAAGGAGGGGTACCTTGAAGGGGGAAGAAGGAAAGAGGGTATGGATATGAGGGAAAGGTTAGTAAAGAAGAAGGGAGGAACGAAAGGTGTGGGTCCGCCGGCCGGAGGTGGTTGAGAAGGAGAGGTAGGGATGGTAGAGGGGGGGTAGAGGTGAAGAAGAGAGATGATGGTAAGAGGAGAGAAAGAAAATGGAGGGAGAAAGGCATACTCTCATTTAATTTGCTCACGAAAATGACGCGCACGCGCCATGCATGCGTGCGCGTGCATGGGCAAAAATCCGCAACGACGCGGATGCGCGGTGCGCGTGTGCGTGAAGTAGCAAAATGTGAGTGTCCGCGCGACCGCCAGGTGCGCATGCGCATGCACATTGTTGTGCCCTCGGCACAGGTTGGGCACAACTCTGGCCTGACTCTTGGGAAAAATTACTAGAAGATAAACTTTGGTGAGCGACGTGGACGCGCACGGTGTGCTCTCGCGTCGATTGGTAATATGGCCGAGGTACTCGCGAGCGCCAGGTGTGCATGCGCGTGAGTTCAGTTGGGCTAGTGGCATGAAACTGGCTCAACCAGGGCACAACTCTCTGGTCGATGGCCCATGGTTGCAAAATGCAGGAGTGACGCGTACGCGTCTAGTGTGCGGGCGTGTGCTTTTCCGCAAATTGCCATGGATGCGTCCGCATCTAGTGCGCGAACGCGTAAAGGAGGTTATGCCCAGGGCCTAAGGCTGGCCCAGAATTTGCACAACTCTCTGGTAAATTTCCTAGGAGTTGCGAAGGCCTATGGACGCATACGTGCACTGTGCGCACATGCGTGCCCCCCCCCCCTTTTTTTGAATAGAAAAGTGCCTAATTATCATGTGTTCTAAGGCCAAACAAGCCAAAGAGGTCAAAAACACCTAAAATCAATGCAAAACCTAAGGAGAATTGTGCTTCTACCACATAAGCAAGTCCTTCATGCAAAAATTAATGTAGGTCTCTATGAACAAGTTATCCAAGATAGTCACAAGCAATTCTAATCAAAGAAGGCCGTAGCTAAGCAATTACAAACCAATCAAAAGGGTAAAAAGAAACTATATACAAAAGGGGGAAAGAGGATAGAACTCACCATGGTGGGGTGTCTCCCACCGAGCACTTTTGTTTAATGTCCTTAAGTTGGACTTTCACTTGTTCATTGTTCTTTGCCAAGAGGTGCATCTTCCAAAAGGAATACCTCAATCTCTTTGTTGCTCTTCATTTGCTTACCCAGATACAACTTGAGACGGTGCCCATTGACCTTGAAAACATCCGAACTTGAGTGATGGCGCAAATGGTAAACCCCGTAGGGTTCCGCCTTCACTACTTGATATGGGCCTTCCCATTTTGACCTTAGTTTGCCGGGCAACAATCTCAATCTTGAATTGTAAAGAAGGACGAGATCACCGGCCTTGAATTCTTTGCCTCTTATGTTCCTATCATGGATAGCTTTCATTTTTTCCTTGTAAAGTCTAGAGTTCTCATAAGCTTCAAGCCTCAAACATTCCAACTCTGCTAGTTGAAGCTTCCTTTCAACTCCATCTCCACCCAAACTCGAATTACACTCCTTGATGGCCCAATACGCCTTGTGCTCTATTTCCACCAGTAAGTGGCAAGCTTTGCCGTACACCAGCCGAAAGGGACTCATGCCAATTGGCGTCTTGTATGCCGTTCGGTAGGCCCATAATGCATTGGTGAGCTTGGCACTCCAATCTTTCCTATTGGGTTTCACAATCCTTTCCAAGATACATTTAATTTCCCAATTGGAAACCTTAGCTTGGCCGTTTGTTTGTGGGTGGTAGGCCGTGGCTACTTTATGCATGATGCCATATTTCCTCATTAGTCCGTCCATTCTTTTATTGCAAAAGTGTGAACCTTGGTCGCTCACGATTGCTCGTGGCGACCCAAACCTACAAATGATATTATGTCTCACAAAAGAAAGGACTACGTTAGCATCATCCGTCCGGGTGGGTATCGCTTCCACCCATTTGGATACATAGTCAACGGCGAGTAGGATGTAGAGGAAACCATTAGAATTTGGGAATGACCCCATGAAGTCGATTCCCCACATATCAAAAATTTCACAAAATAGCATGGTTCATTGGGGAATTTCATCCTTCTTAGAGATATTGCCAAATCTAATGCATTGAGAACAAGATTTACAAAAATGAGAGGAGTCCTTGAAAAGGGTTGGCCACCAAAAACCACAATCTAGGATTTTCCTTGCCGTTCTTTGAGGTCCAAGGTGGCCTCCTCCTTCAGAGGAGTGGCAAGTTTCCAAGATTGAGTGGAATTCGGTTTGTGGAATGCACCTCCGAATTACTTGATCCGCCCCACATCTCCAAAGGTATGGGTCATCCCACACATAGTATTTGGATTCGATCTTTAGCTTATCCCTTTGATGTTTGGAGAGATTTGGCAGGAAGGAGCGAGATACTAAGTAATTGGCTATTGGTGCATACCAAGGAATGGTTTCCGAGATTTCATGCAAGCCCTCAAAGGGAAATGAATTATTGATAGGAGTAGTATCGCCTTTTGTGTGCTCAAGGCGACTCAAATGGTCCGCCACTAAGTTTTGCGTACCACTCCTATCCTTGATTTCCAAGTCAAACTCTTGCAACAATAAAACACATCTAATCAATCTCGGCTTGGATTCCTTTTTAGCCAACAAATACTTTAATGCCGCATGATCCGAGTACACTACCAACCTTTGAACCGAGAAGATATGCTCGGAACTTGTCCAAGGCAAAAATAATAGGCAAAAGTTCTTTTTCGGTAGTAGTGTAGTTGGATTGGGCTCCATCTAATGTTTTTGATGCATAAGCTATGACATATGGATTCTTACCCTCGCGTTGTGCTAACGCGGCTCCCACGGCAAAATTTGAAGCATCGCACATGATTTCAAATGGCCGATTCCAATCCGGCCCTCGCACAATGGGAGCTTGGGTCAATGCTAACTTGAGCTTGTCGAAAGCCTCCATGCATTCCTTGCTTAAATCAAACTCAACATCCTTTTGTAGCAACTTTGAGAGAGGCAATGCTACTTTGCTAAAATCCTTGATGAATCTCCGATAAAATCCTGCATGTCCAAGAAAAGAGCGGACCTCCCTCTTAAAAGAGGGGTAAGGCAAACTAGATATGACATTAATTTTTGCCGGATCTATGGAGATACCATCCTTGGAAACAATATGTCCTAAAACAATACCTTGCTTGACCATGAAATGACATTTCTCAAAATTTAAGACAAGGTTGGTTTTAGTACATCTTTCCAAAACTTTTTCAAGACTATCCAAGCAATGATCAAAAGAATCACCATATACCGTAAAGTCATCCATGAATACCTCCATGCATTGCTCTAGAAAATTCACAAAGATGTTCATCATGCACCTTTGGAAAGTTTCCGGTGCATTGCATAAGCCGAAGGGCATACGCTTGTAGGCATAAGTTCCAAAAGGGCAAGTAAATGTTTTTTCTTGGTCCCCTAGAGCAATGTGTATTTGGAAGTATCCCGAATAGCCGTCTAGGAAGCAATAATGAGATTTACCAGATAATCGATCGAGCATTTGATCGATAAACGGAAGTGAAAAATGATCCTTTCTAGTGGCCGCATTCAACCTTCGGTAGTCTATGCATACTCGCCAAGAGTTTTGCACCCGCGTTGCGATGAGCTCCCCGCTTTTATTCTTGATTGTGGTTATCCCGGACTTCTTAGGCACAACTTGAATGGGACTTACCCATTCACTATCCGAAATAGGGTAGATGATGTCTGCCTCAAGTAACCGTGTCACCTCTTTCTTGACATCCTCCAAAATAGTAGGGTTTAATCGCCTTTGAGGTTGTCTCACGGGTCTAGCTTCCTCTTCCAAAAAAATCCGATGCTCACACACTTGGGGACTTATCCCCACTAGATCCGCAAAACTCCACCCTATTGCCCTTTTGTTCTTCCTCAAAACATATAGCAACTTTTCTTCTTGTTGAGAATTTAGCTCCTTTGCTATGATTACCTAAAACTTGTGGGCTTCATCAAGGTACGAGTATTTAAGATGGGGTGGCAATGGCTTCAATTCTAGCTTTTGCTCTTGGCTTGTCACTTGAGCTTCTTCACTTGGATTGTCACTATTTTCTTCAAGCTTGTGTTTCTCTTCTAGCTTCGCACAATGCACTTCCGCCACAATGTTATCAATTAGATCACACCAGAATATGGAATGGTTCTCCGGTGGGAGCCTCATTGCTTCTTCTAGGTTAAAACTTACAACTCTCCCATCTATCTCGAATGAATAGGTTCCCGAATGGGCATCCAACTTGAATCTAGAGGTACGCAAAAATGGCCTCCCAAGTAGGATAGATGACGCCCTCTCGGATTCACTTAGTGGCATCTCAATGATATGGAAATTAATTGGGAATATCAAACCCTTAATGTCAACCAACACATCCTCTGCAATACCCGACACGGTTATTATGCTCTTGTCCGCCAAGACAAACCTAGCCGCCGATCACTTCAACGGTGGAAGCTTCAACAAATGATAAATGGAGAGAGGCATAGTGCTAACACATGCGCCAAGGTCGCACATACAATCAACAAATTGGACCCCATTGATGATACACGAAACTAAGCAAGGACCCGGATCAACACATTTTTCCGGAATGGATCCCATCAAAGCCGAAATGGAACTACCCAATGGAATGGTTTCCAACTCATGAATTCTATCTTTGTTCATACACAAGTCCTTAAGAAATTTCGCATATTTAGGCACTTGATGTATAGCATCAAAGAGGGGGATGGTTACCTCCACTTTCTTGAACATCTTTACCATGGTTGGGTCCAGCTCCAAACACTTCTTAGCTTTTCTTGCCAATGTGGGAAATGGAATTGGTTGAGCCGTTTCCTCTAAGATTTGCTCCTTTCTAGGAATTTCACTCCTTGGTTGAGGGTCTTCATCTTCAACAATTATATGTGACTCCTCCTCCTCTTCAATTTCCTCTATCTCGACTCCATCTTCCTCTTGAGCAACTTTCATTGGGCTAGGTGTCTTTGAGTCTCTCTCCTTTAATTGCGTTCCGGACCTCAAGGTTACGACGTTGATGCCACCTTTGGGGTTGGGTAGCGGTTGAGAGGGTATGGCACTAGAGGTCGAGGCTTGAGGAGTGGGAATAGAAGGTGGCTCCATGCGAGCAATGAGAGCTTGGAGAGTAGAAGTGAGGCCATTAAAACTTGAGTTGAGGGTGTTTTAGAGTTTCTTTTGTCCTTGGAGTATGGATCAGAGTGTGTCATCTTGATTTGGGGATGTGAAAGGGTAGGTAATTTGTGGTGCTTGGGGTTGGTTGGTTGGAAGTGGTTGTCTATGAGGTGGTATGTAGGTTTGATAGTTCGTTCCTTGATTTGGTTGTTAGTTTGGAGGGTTTTGTGAATAGCGGTTTTGTGAGGTGTTGTTGTTCCATCTTTGGTTGCTTCCATTGTCCCTTCCTCCTTGTTGATAATTGTCCCGCCAACTTTGGTTGGAGTTATTCCTCCATCCTTGATTTAAGTTGTTACTCCCTTGGCTATAGTTGCCTCCTTGTTGTGGGTACCCTTGGTTATAATTGCCCCCTTGGTTATGGTATCCTTGATTAGAACGTTCATAGTAGGGTTGATCATAAAAGTTGGGGGTAGCCGCTAGAGTGTTATCTTCTTGGAGACTCGGACATTCGTCCGTGTAGTGGAAGTAGCATGAGCAAATGCCACACACTCTTTGGGGAACCAATTATTGACAGTGTTGGTTTTGAGGAGAAGGTTGTGGTTGAGATGGAGGTAGTTGTTGATTTACTTGGAGTTGCTTTAAAAGGCTTGTCATTTCACACAAGGTCTTAGTAAGGGTAGCAGTCTCACCACTAGAAGAAACTTCATTTACGGCCTTTGGACGGTTGACTCTCCGTCTAGCATGTTGAGTGGACTCGGCCAAGTCGGTAATGAGTTGCCATGCCTCCTCCGCCGTCCTATACTTTGACAAAAAATCGTTACTTGAAGCATTCAACAAATTCTTATCTTGCTCCCTCATTCCTTGGCACACATAGCTAAGCAAGACTTGAGTGTCAATCATATGGTTGGGACATGAATCAAGAAGTTTGCAAAACTGTTCCCAATATTCATAGAAAGTTTCAATCTCGCCTTGTACAATACATGAGATCTCCTTCCTTAGCTTGTCCGTCATTTTCACGGGCATGAACTTATAAAGGAATTCTCACCTAAGCAAATCTCAATTGGATACAACATCACTAGGTAAGTGGTGCACGAAATTGTGATCTCCAGGCTCGAACAAATCCTGGTAATGGCTCCAAAGCTTGGTGCTCTGATCTTAATTCATAATTGTCACAACTTCGATACAACTAACCAGCAAGTGCACTGGGTCGTCCAAGTAATACCTTACGTGAGTAAGGGTCGAATCCCACGGAGATTGTTGGTATGAAGCAAGCTATGGTCACCTTGTAAATCTCAGTCAGGCGGATATAAAGTGATAATGGTGTTTTCGAATATTATATAGTAAAATAGGGATAGAGATACTTATGTAAATCATTGGTAGGAATTTCAGATAAGCGAATGGAGATGCTTTCCGTTCCTCTGAACCTCTGCTTTCCTGCTATCTTCATCCAATCAGTCTTACTCCTTTCCATGGCTGGCTTTATGCAAGGGCATCACCGTTGTCAGTGGCTACATCCCCTCCTCTCAGTGAATAATATGCTCACGCACCCTGTCACGGCACGGCTATTCATCTGTCGGTTCTCGATCATGCTGGAATAGGATTCATCCTCCTTTTGCGTCTGTCACTAACGCCCAACAATCGCGAGTTTGAAGCTCGTCACAGTCATTCAATCATTGAATCCTACTCGGAATACCACAGACAAGGTTTAGACTTTCCGGATTCTCTTGAATGCCGTCATCATTCTAGCTTACGCCATGAAGATTCTGGTTAGGAGATCTAAGAGATACCCATTCTAGCTTATTTCATGTAGAACAGAAGTGTTTGTCAGGCACGCGTTCATAGGGGAGAAGGATGATGAGCGTCACACATAATCATCACCTTCATCATGTTCTTAGGTGCGAATAGATATCTTAGAAGAGAAATAAGAAGAATTGAATAGAAAACAGTAGTACTTTGCATTAATCTTTGAGGAACAGCAGAGCTCCACACCTTAATCTATGGAGTGTAGAAACTCTACCGTATGAAAAATACATAAGTGAAGGTCCAGGCATGGCTGAGATGGCCAGCCCCTCTGATCTAAGAACCAGGCGTCCAAAGATGATCCTAAGATCCTAAGATGATCCAAAGATGCCTAATACAATAGTAAGAGGTCCTATTTATAATAAACTAGTCACTAGGGTTTACATGAGTAAGTAATTGATGCATAAATCCACTTCCGGGGCCCACTTGGTGTGTGTTTGGGCTGAGCTTAAGTGTAGCACGTGCAGAGGCCATTTGTGGAGTTGAACGCCAGTTTCTGTGCCAGTTTGGGCGTTCAACTCTGGTTCTGGATCCTTTTCTGGCGCTGGACTCCAGATTTGGGCAGAAGGCTGGCGTTGAACGCCAGTTTACGTCGTCAATTCTTGGCCAAAGTATGGACTATTATATAGGCTGGAAAACCCTGGATGTCTACTTTCCAACGCAATTGGAAGCGCGCCATTTCGAGTTCTGTAGCTCCAGAAAATCCACTTTGAGTGCAGGGAGGTCAGAATCCAACAGCATCAGCAGTCCTTTTTCAACCTCTGAATCTGATTTTTGCTCAAGTCCCTCAATTTCAGCCAGAAAATACCTGAAATCACAGAAAAACACACAAACTCATAGTAAAGTCCAGAAATGTGAATTTAACATAAAAACTAAGGAAAACATCCCTAAAAGTAACTAGATCCTACTAAAAACATACTAAAAACAATGCCAAAAAGCGTATAAATTATCCGCTCATCACAACACCAAACTTAAATTGTTGCTTGTCCCCAAGCAACTGAAAATCAAATAGGATAAAAAGAAGAGAATATACTATAAATTCCAAACTATCAATTAAACAGAGCTTCAATCATATGAGCGGGACTTATAGCTTTTTGCCTCTTGAATAGTTTTGGCATCTCACTTTATCTATTGAGGTTCAGAATGATTGGCATCTATAGGAACTTCAGATTTCGAATAGTGTTATTGACTCTCCTAGTTCAGTATGATGATTCTTGAACACAGCTTCTTTATGAGTCTTGGCCGTGGCCCTAAGCACTTTGTTTTCCAGTATTACCACCGGATACATAAATGCCACAGACACATAATTGGGTGAACCTTTTCAGATTGTGACTCAGCTTTGCTAAAGTCCCCAATTAGAGGTGTCCAGGGTTCTTAAGCACACTCTTTGTTTTTGCTTTGGACCTTGACTTTAACCGCTCAGTCTCAAGTTTTCACTTGACACCTACACGCCACAAGCACATGGTTAGGGACAGCTTGGTTTAGCCGCTTAGACCAGGATTTTATTTCTTTAGGCCCTCCTATCCACTGATGCTCAAAGCCTTGGGATCCTTTTTATTTGCCCTTGCCTTTTGGTTTTAAGGGTTATTGGCTTTTTCTGCTTGCTTTTTCTTTTTCTTTTTTTTTATATTTTTTTTTCGCCTACTTTTTTTTTTCTTTTTTTTTCCTGCAAGCTTTGTTCTTTGTTGCTTTTTCTTGCTTCAAGAATCATTTTTATGATTTTTCAGATTATCAAATAACATGTCTCCTAGTCATTATTCTTTCAAGAGCCAACATATTTAACATTCTTAAACAACAACTTCAAAAGACATATGCACTGTTCAAGCATACATTCAGAAAACAAGAAGCATTATCACCACATCAATATAATTAAACTAAGTTCAAGGATAAATTCGAAACTCATGTACTTCTTGTTCTTTTGAATTAAAACATTTTTTTTTAAGAGAGGTGATGGATTCATAGGACATTCATAACTTTAAGACAGAGTTACTAACTACTAATGATCATGTAATGAAGACACAAACATAGATAAGCACATAACATAGAAAATGAAAAACAGAGAAAGTAAGAACAAGGAATGAGTCCACCTTAGTGATGTCCTTGAGCTCTTCTATGTCTCTTCCTTGCCTTGGCTGCTCCTCCTTCATTGCTTTTAGATCTTCTCTGATTTCATGAAGGATGATGGAGTGCTCTTGATGTTCCACCCTTAGTTGCTTCCAATAATTGTGTGGAAGAAAATGTATCCCCTGAGGTATCTCAGGGATCTCTTGATTTGCAGTCAAATGTTCTACCACTGAGCTATAGACCCTTGATGGAAGCTTTTGTCTTCCCTTTCCTCTTTCTAGAGGTTTCTCTGGCCTTAGGTGCCATCAATGGTTATGGAAAAAAGCAAAAAAGCTATGCTTTTACCACACCAAACTTAGAATATTGCTCGCCCTCGACCAAAAGAAGAAGGAATAGAAGAATAAGAAGAAGATATGGAGGAGATGGATGGGAGTGTGTATTCGGCCATATGGGTGGGATTGGGTGGGAGAGAGATGTTGAATTTTTGAAGGTAGTGGGTGTATGGATGTGAGTGGTAAATGGAAAAAAAGAAGGGATGATCATGAATGGAAAGAGAGATGATGAGGTAGGTGGGGATCCTGTGGGGTCCACAGATCCTGAGATGATCCTGTGGGGTCCACAGATCCTGAGGTGTCAAGGCATTTACATCCCTGCACCAATTTAGGCATGTAAAATGCCCTTGCACACAACTCTGGGCGTTCAGCGCCAGGTTGGTGCCCATTTTGGGCGTTCAACGCCCCTTTGCTGCCATTTCTGGCGTTGAACGCCAGAACCATGCTTGTTCTGGGCGTTCAGCGCCAGGATGCTCCCATTCTGGGCGTTCAGCGCCAGAACTATGCTCTGTTCTGGCGTTTGAACGCCAGACAGATGCTCCTCCAGGGTGTGATTTTTCTTCTGCTGTTTTTTATTCCGTTTTCAATTTTTATATTTATTTTGTAACTCCACATGATCATGAACCTAAGAAAACATAAAAACAATAAAAATAAGAATTAGATAAACATTGGGTTGCCTCCCAACAAGCGCTTCTTTAATGTCAGTAGCTTGACAGTGGGCTCTCATGGAGCCTCACAGATGTGCAGAGCTTTGTTGAGACTCTCCAACACCAAACTTAGAGTTTGGATATGGGAGTTCAACACCAAACTTAGAGTTTGGTTGTGGCCTCCCAACACCAAACTTAGAGTTTGACTGTGGGGCTCTGGTTGACTCTGCTTTGAGAGAAGCTTTTTCTGCTTCCTCTCCATGGTTGCAGAGGGAGATCCTTGAGTTTTGAATACAAGGGAGTTCTCATTCCATTGAAGGACTATTTCACCTCTGTCAACATCAATCACAGCTCTTGCTGTGGCCAGGAAAGGTCTTCCTAGGATGATGGATTCATCCTCTTCCTTTCCAGTATCCAGGACTATGAAATCAGCAGGGATGTAAAGGCCCTCAACCTTTACTAATACATCTTCTACTTGTCCATAAGCCTGTCTTCTTGAGCTGTCTGCCATTTCTAGTGAGATTTTAGCAGCTTGCACCCCATAGATTCCCAGTTTCTCTATTACAGAGAGGGGCATGAGGTTTATTCCTGAACCAAGGTCACACAGAGCCTTAAAGATCATGGTGCCTATGGTACAGGGTATTATGAACTTTCGAGGATCCTGTCTTTTCTGAGGCAATGTCAGTTGATCCAGATCACTTAGTTCATTGATGAACAAGGGAGGTTCAACTTCCCAAGCATCAATGCCAAACAATTTGGCATTCAGCTTCATGATTGCACCAAGAAACTTGGCAGTTTGCTCTTCAGTTACATCCTCATTCTCTTCAGAAGAGGAATACTCATCAGAGCTCATGAAGGGCATAAGGAGGTTCAATGGAATCTCTATGGTCTCTAGATGAGCCTCAGAGTCCTTTGGTTCCCCAGAGGGACGCTCCTTATTGATCACTGGACGTCCCAGGAGGTCTTCCTCCTTGGGATTCGCGTCCTCTCCTCTCCTCAGAGGTTCGGCCATGGCACTTATGTCAATGGCCTTGCACTCTCCTTTTGGGTTCTCTTCTGTATTGCTTGGGAGAGTACTAGGAGGGATTTCAGTGATCCTTTTACTCAGCTGGCCCACTTGTGCTTCCAGATTTCTAATGGAAGACCTTGTTTCATTCATGAAACTTACAGTGGCCTTAGATAGATCAGAGACTAGATTTGCTAAATTAGAAGCATTTTGTTCAGAGTTCTCTGTCTGTTGCTGAGTTGATGATGGAAAAGGTTTGCTATTGCTAAACCTGTTTCTTCCACCATTGTTAAAGCCTTGTTGGGGCTTTTGATCCTTCCATGAGAAATTTGGATGATTTATCCATGTTGAGTTATAGGTGTTTCCATAAGGTTCACCTAAGTAATTTACCTCTGCTATTGCAGGGTTCTCAGGATCATAGGCTTCCTCTTCAGAAGATGCCTCTTGAGTACTGTTGGATGCAGCTTGCATTCCATGCAGACTCTGAGAAATCATATTGACTTGCTGAGTCAATATTTTGTTCTGAGCCAATATGGCATTCAGAGTATCAACCTCAAGAACTCCCTTCTTCATAGGCGTCCCATTGATTACAGGATTCCTTTCAGAAGTGTACATGAACTGGTTATTAGCAACCATGTCAATGAGTTCTTGAGCTTCTGCAGGCGTTTTCTTTAGGTGAATGGATCCACCTGCAGAAGTGTCCAGTGACATCTTTGATAGCTCAGATAGACCATCATAGAATATATCCAGGATGGTCCATTCTGAAAGCATGTCAGAAGGACACTTTTTGGTCAACTGTTTGTATCTTTCCCAAGCTTCATAGAGAGATTCACCTTCTTTCTGTCTGAAGGTTTGAACATCAGCTCTAAGCTTGCTCAGCTTTTGAGGAGGAAAGTACTTGGCTAAGAAAGCCGTGACCAGCTTATCCCAAGAGTTCAGGCTGTCTTTGGGTTGAGAATCCAACCATAATCTAGCTCTGTCTCTTACAGCAAAAGGGAAAAGCATGAGCCTGTAGACTTCAGGATCTACTCTATTAGTCTTAACAGTATCACATATCTGCAAGAATTCAGTTAAGAACTGAAAAGGATCTTCAGATGGAAGTCCATGAAACTTGCAGTTCTGCTGCATCAGAGAAACTAATTGAGGTTTCAGCTCAAAGTTGTTTGCTCCAATGGCAGGAATGGAGATGCTTCTTCCATGTAGATTGGAATTAGGTGCAGTAAAGTCACCAAGCATCTTCCTTACATTATTATTATTTTCGGCTGCCATCTCCTTTTCCTGTTCGAAAATTTCTGAAAGGTTATCTCTGGATTGTTGTATTTTAGCTTCTCTTAATTTTTTCTTCAGAGTCCTTTCAGGTTCTGGATCTGCTTCCACAAGAATGTTCTTATCCTTGCTCCTGCTCATATGACAAAGAAGAAGGCACAGAAAAGTAATAATAATAATAGAGATCCTTTATACCACAGTATAGGGATCCCTGTGTGAGTAAAAGAAGAGGGGGAGACAAAGAATGTAATATAATGGAAGAAACACAACTGTGAGGAGGCTAGAGATGTGAGATGAGATGTTAGGATATGAATGAATTAATAGAATAAGATGGGGGAGGGAAAATTTTTGAAAATTATTTTGAAAAAGAGTTAGTGATTTTTGAAAATAGTTTTTGAAAAATGTTTAGTATTTTTTTCGAAAATTTTTGAAATAAAAAATAAAAATAAAAATAATTAGTTAATTAAAAAGAAATTTTTGAAAAAGAGGGAAGATATTTTCGAAAACTAGAGAGAGAGAGTTAGTTAGGTAGTTTTGAAAAAGTTAAGAAACAAACAAAAAGTTAGTTAGTTAGTTGAAACAAATTTTGAAAACCAATTTTGAAATCAAATTTTGAAAAAGATAAGATAAGAAGATATTTTTGAAAAGATATGATAGAAATTAGTTTTTGAAAAAGATTTGATTTTTAAAATCACAATTAATGACTTGATTCACAAGAAATCACAAGATATGATTCTAGAACTTAAAGTTTGAATCTTTCTTAACAAGTAAGTAACAAACTTCAAATTTTTGAATCAAAACATTAATTGTTTATGTTATTTTCGAAAATTATGATATAAAATAAGAACAAGATTTTTGAAAAATAATTTTGAAATTTTCGAAAATAATTAATAATTTTGAAAAAGATTTGATTTTTGAAAAAGATTTTGAAAAAGATAAGATTTTCAAATTGAAAATTTGATTTGACTCATGAGAAACAACTTGATTTTAAAAATTTTTGAAAAAGTCAATTCAAATTTTCGAATTTGATGAGAGAAACATGGAAAGATATTTTTTTTTTTATTTTTGAATTTTTATGATGAGAGAGAAAAACACAAAAAAGATGCAATGCATGAAATTTTTAGATCAAAACAATGAATGCATGCATGAATGATATGAGTGTCAAGATGAACACCAAGAACACTATGAATGTCAAGATGAACATCATAGACATAATTTTGAAAAATTTTTAATGCAAAGAAAACATGCAAGACACCAAACTTAGAATTCTTTAATGCTTACGCACTAAGAATTCAAGAATGCATATGATAAACATGAAAAGACACAAAACAAAAAATCATCAAGATCAAACAAGAAGACTTACCAAGAGCAACTTGAAGATCCTGAAGAACACTATGAATGCATGATATTTTCGAAAAATGCAAGATGCATATGCAAGTGACACCAAACTTATGATATGACTCAAGACTCAAACAAGAAATAGAAAAATATTTTTGATTTTTATGATTTTCTAATTTTTTTTAGATTTTTTTTTTCGAAAAAATAAATAAAAAAAGAAAAATAAGGATTTCAAAATTTTTAATATGAATTCCAGGAATCTTGCATTCTTAGTCTAAAGCTTCAGTCCAGGAATTAGACATGGCTCACTAGCCAGCCAAGCCTTCAATGAAAGCTCCGGTCCAAAACACTAGACATGGCCAATGGCCAGCCAAGCTTCAGCATGCAACATAAGAGAATATACTGCTCATTACTTATCAAAGTAACTTGCCTCTATGTTGATGGTTTGGAAGCCTCAGTCCAAATGAATTAGACATGGCTTTACAGCCAGCCAGGCTTCACATGCTTCATGAAACACTAGAATTCATTCTTAAAAATTTTGAATAAAAATTTTTGAAAACATTTTTATTTTTTTTCGAAAACAAAGGGAAAATTTTTGAAAGATTTTTTTGAAAAATTTTTGAAAATAAAACTAAAAAGAAAATTACCTAATCTGAGCAACAGGATGAACCGTCAGTTGTCCAAACACGAACAATCCCCGGCAACGGCGCCAAAAACTTGGTGCACGAAATTGTGATCTCCAGGCTCGAACAAATCCTGGTAATGGCTCCAAAGCTTGGTGCTCTGATCTTAATTCATAATTGTCACAACTTCGATACAACTAACCAGCAAGTGCACTGGGTCGTCCAAGTAATACCTTACGTGAGTAAGGGTCGAATCCCACGGAGATTGTTGGTATGAAGCAAGCTATGGTCACCTTGTAAATCTCAGTCAGGCGGATATAAAGTGATAATGGTGTTTTCGAATATTATATAGTAAAATAGGGATAGAGATACTTATGTAAATCATTGGTAGGAATTTTAGATAAGCGAATGGAGATGCTTTCCGTTCCTCTGAACCTCGGCTTTCCTGCTATCTTCATCCAATCAGTCTTACTCCTTTCCATGGCTGGCTTTATGCAAGGGCATCACCGTTGTCAGTGGCTACATCCCCTCCTCTCAGTGAATAATATGCTCACGCACCCTGTCACGGCACGGCTATTCATCTGTCGGTTCTCGATCATGCTGGAATAGGATTCATCCTCCTTTTGCGTCTGTCACTAACGCCCAACAATCGCGAGTTTGAAGCTCGTCACAGTCATTCAATCATTGAATCCTACTCGGAATACCACAGACAAGGTTTAGACTTTCCGGATTCTCTTGAATGCCACCATCATTCTAGCTTACGCCACGAAGATCCTGGTTAGGAGATCTAAGAGATACCCATTCTAGCTTATTTCATGTAGAACAGAAGTGTTTGTCAGGCACGCGTTCATAGGGGAGAAGGATGATGAGCGTCACACATAATCATCACCTTCATCACGTTCTCGGGTGCGAATGGATATCTTAGAAGAGAAATAAGAAGAATTGAATAGAAAACAGTAGTACTTTGCATTAATCTTTGAGGAACAGCAGAGCTCCACACCTTAATCTATGGAGTGTAGAAACTCTACCGTATGAAAAATACATAAGTGAAGGTCCAGGCATGGCTGAGATGGCCAGCCCCTCTGATCTAAGAACCAGGCGTCCAAAGATGATCCTAAGATCCTAAGATGATCCAAAGATGCCTAATACAATAGTAAGAGGTCCTATTTATAATAAACTAGTCACTAGGGTTTACATGAGTAAGTAATTGATGCATAAATCCACTTCCGGGGCCCACTTGGTGTGTGTTTGGGCTGAGCTTAAGTGTAGCACGTGCAGAGGCCATTTGTGGAGTTGAACGCCAGTTTCTGTGCCAGTTTGGGCGTTCAACTCTGGTTCTGGATCCTTTTCTGGCGCTGGACTCCAGATTTGGGCAGAAGGCTGGCATTGAATGCCAGTTTACGTCATCAATTCTTGGCCAAAGTATGGACTATTATATATTTCTGGAAAACCCTGGATGTCTACTTTCCAACGCAATTGGAAGCGCGCCATTTCGAGTTCTGTAGCTCCAGAAAATCCACTTTGAGTGCAGGGAGGTCAGAATCCAACAGCATCAGCAGTCCTTTTTCAACCTCTGAATCTGATTTTTGCTCAAGTCCCTCAATTTCAGCCAGAAAATACCTGAAATCACAGAAAAACACACAAACTCATAGTAAAGTCCAGAAATGTGAATTTAACATAAAAACTAAGGAAAACATCCCTAAAAGTAACTAGATCCTACTAAAAACATACTAAAAACAATGCCAAAAAGCGTATAAATTATCCGCTCATCAGTAAGGTATAGAACCACTCCTTGGCTCTTCCCTCAAGAGAGAAGGGGAAGGCGAACAACCATATAGCCACTTCATCGGATCCCTCCCGCCTAGTAGTCGAGCATACACCATGAAAGTCCTTGAGGTGTCTAATTGGATCTTGGGCGGGAAGTCCATGAAACTTTAGTAAGAGATTGATGAGAGCGGTCTTGAGTTCAAAGTTTGCATTCAAGTTAGGATGAAGCACATGTAGAGGTTGGAGAACAAAATCCGGTGCACCCGCTTCCTTGAGAGTAACTCTCCTTGGAACGGCCATGTTGTCAAAACCTACATCAAAAGAAGAACTATTAGTAGTATCAATAGAAGAGTAATTAGTGCCTTCGTTGGATGATGATGATATGGTTGGTGAATTGGTAAAGACCTTTTCACCTTCCTCAAAGACTAACCGCCTTCGAGCTTGCCTAATATGAAGCAAGGTTCTTTCAATTTCCGAATCAAAGGGTGCTAAGCTCGGATTTGGTAGTGAACGCGTCATACAATGAAAGAGATAAGAAACTCATGACATCAATTGGTATCTAAGCAAAGACTAATCCTAACTAATAATCAAACAAGCAAGCAATCAATTAAGAAAGAAATGCAAATATTCACATATCAACATATTCACACTAACCAATAGAATGGCACACATAAGCAAATCCCCGGCAACGGCGCTATTTTGATAAATGTAAATATCCTTATGCCGGTTAGAAACTAGTGATGAATCCGATCCTAAGTATAGTCTAACCAACACACGAATACCACATCAAACAATTCTAAAATCTATGACCGAGAGTGTTGATCCCGGGTCGTTCTCCCTAGGACTTGCTTTAGAATGCACATCATCGATTAGGAAGGCTTTTATGGTTTTAAGGATTGGTGCAAGAATTCAAACTAGCAAGACAATCAACAATTAATTGGAATAAAAGCCTTGTCCAAGGGTAAGCATTGGAAGTTCCATCATTATAGTTTCCTTCAATTGTGATATGAGTTGAATGTTGCTTCACATAGTTAACCTCCTAATAATGGAAGAAAGTCAAGTGAAAATAACCAACTTGAGTCACAAGTTCTAGTCTCACCCTAGGGAAGTCTAGCTTTAGTGCACTCCAAATCAATTAGCAATTCTCAATTCATAATCTACAATTAATATCCACTATTCAAGTGTCTCCAATAACTCAACCCCTAAGCCAAGTAAGAGAAATCTACTCCATAGCTAAGGTTGTCATTATCACAAGCAACTGGTAGGCAATTATGGAAAACATGATGCAATTGAGAAAAAGAGAATTGAATTAAGGCTATCTAATCCAAACAATCATCAACAATCATACAATTGAATAAAACCTTAATTCATTAATCCAAATTCAAAGTAGCAAAATGAACCAAATCTAGATCTAAGGGATTGAATCAAAAGAACATCAATTGAGAGTAGAAGAGTAGATCTACACTTGTAGCAAGACAAGAAGTCAATTATCAATAGATCTCACCAAGAATTCCAAGGAAACTTGCAATGGAAGATGAAAACCTAGAGAGAAGTTGGAGCTTCTCTCTCTAGAAACAAAATGTAACTAACTTACCAAAATATCTAGAATTATGACTAATTGTCCTAACACTCCTATTCCTTGGTCTTCTTAAGCTTCTCCCTCCAAAATTTGCTCTAAAACAAGGCATGGGAACCCTCTAAAATCGTTGGGCACGTGTTTCATTTAAAAAATCATGTGCGCACATCGACGCGTACGCGCACTGCACGCGTACGCGTCCCTGGTTCCTTTGCGATACTGCGCGCAGGCGTAAGGTGCGCGCAAGCATCATAAGGAATGTGACCCAGCCATATAGGCGCGCCGGCTCCTCGCTCGGCTCCACTGCGCTGGCTCTAGATGGACGCATCCGTGCGTACGCGCATGGTGCACCTGTGCGTGCATGCGCAAACTCAATTCTTTGATTTTATCTCATGTTCCTTCCATCCATGCATGCTTCCTTCATTCCTCTTAGCCATTTTCGCCCTGTAACTTCTGAAATCACTCAACAAACAGATCAAGGCATCTAATGATAATTGAGGAGGATTATAATGTATCAATTTTGATGCAAAAGAAGCATATTTTTATCTATGAGGAAAAATGGGAAAGAGACACAAAATCATGCAATTTTATATGAATAAGTGTGGAAGATCATTGATAAAACCCTTAGATTCTATGCATGATAAACCCTGGAAATGGAGTTTATCACTCCTTCCAGTGGAGTGTTCTGTGCATGAATTGAGCGCTGCACTCACTCCCTTGGTGTGTCCCCTCACGTGCGCATTTCCTTCTCTAACGCTCCCTTAGTGAGTGCTGCACTCCTTTAGTGATTCCCTTCCTTGGCGGTCCCTTACTGAGCACTACGCTCTAATTTTGAGTGCTGCTTGGTGCGTAGGATGGCCTCCCAACTTGAAAGTCACGAAAAAGGTGACAAAGTGAGCGCCATGCTCACTTTAGAAGTGAACGCTAGCTATGTTTGCTAGTGAGCGTGGCGTTCTTCTTCTTAACGTAACGCTTCCCTGATTGATTCCTCTTTCTCTTTATTTCTTCACCTACAAGCAACCAAAAAAGCAATCAAAGTCTCACAAAAATTATAAGGTCTTTGCATCATTTATGAAATCAATTAATTCTAGCATAAACCTTATGATTTTATGTAAAATAAATGATGTTTGATTGATTCAAAATAATCATGAAAATCAACTCCAATCACTTAATTATTATGCAATAAAGTGCCTAAAACCTAATGAAACAAGTGAAAAATTCTTGTAAAACCAGCATAAGATGACTTGTCATCACAACACCAAACTTAAACCTTGCTTGTCCCCAAGCAAGCATTAAACATGAGAATAAATGAGATAAAACAGAGAAGTATATATATGTCCTTATTTAGCAGGTAATAGAATTTGAACTATGGGGTTTTATGCAGACAAGATGCAGCTCAATTATTCTTTGCTGATAGATATTAAATGTCTCTTTGAGGAGTCACTAGAGTTGCTGTTATAATTCCTTGCTCTTTTATTGATCCCTATTAGCTTTTTCCTTCTTTCTTTTGCTTAGAAACTTATTTTTCAATGATAGCTCAGTGTCAAGTGTTGCAGCAGCCTTTTAGCTCAATTTTTCTCAACATCTCTTCACTACAGACACTTGGCTCACAATTCTTCTTAGGAACATTGATGCCCAGCACCTCTTTGCGTCACTAAATACTTTGTAACTAGGTTGCTCTTGATAATGGGCTTTCGGTTGGTAATCCCGGATTAGTTAATCCAAGTTACCAAGTTTTAACAGACTCCTCAGAACCTAATTGTCTAAGCATATCCTAGTACAAGAAGCACCACAGGCATATGCCCTAAGGTCCAAGCTATTGGTGTCTAGCTTTATTATTTGTTTCTTTCATTCTTGTTGCCAATCCTTGGCTTTTCTTTTCTTTTTCCTTCTTACTTTTCTTTATTTTCCAGGGATATTCATTAATTGGAGTTTTATAACAGCAACTAAGTTCACACTACAAAAGACATTCTATTCTGCAGCTTTTATTATTGAGCTTATCATCTAATCAAGCAATTACTACCACTGAACTTTATTCCAATTCCTACTACATTGGACAATCACCTTCTATTTCAAATATTTTCTCTTATTGATGCAGGAAAGAAACAAGACAGAATTTAATGTAGATGAATGATAACAAGCATAATGCAGATCCTAATAAGAAATCTACTAAGATATGAAAGTGTAGAACATAAAATATTTGGAGGCATATCATCTTTCAGATATGCATCATCCTTATTTAATTAAAACTATAAAAGGGACTCCACCACCTCTAGTTGTTGTGCTCTTTCCCTCTGCTGGATTCTCCTTTCTTCTTTGGCTCCTGATTCCGCTTCTTGTTTGTTTCTTGGGGTTCTTCAATAGGGCATCTACGATCCCAAATGTGGTCTACCTGATCCCAGATCCCAGCATCCTTCAATCCTTGTTGCATGTGTGCTGCATTTTTCTTGGCTTTTGCTCTTTGATGGTCTACCAATTCTTGGCATTGAACATATGGCTTGATCTCTCGGTTCAATATTGGCATGCCACAGACTACATAGTCAAACTTTGCTTGAGTTTCTATATCATACTCCATTCTGTCCAAGTTCCTATGCTCTTCAATTGTATGATATATATTCTTCCATTGGTAAAGATTTTGGATGTACTATCCTTTCTTGGCTTGTTGTAGGGATAATTTATCAAATGATTCTTGAGAGTATGCCGATTGTTCCCTTTGCCAATCAAGAGTTCTTGCTTAAAATTCTCTCTGTTGATCTAACATCTTGAGCTGGAAGTTTTCTTGTTGTTCCATCATTTGCTGCCGCCAATGCTCTTGTTGCTCTTGGGCTTTCAGGTACTGCTCTTGTTGCTTCAAATATTGCTCCTGTTATTGCTCATGTGCTCTCATATATTGTTGAGACATTTTTTCAATGGCTCTTCAATTGTTGAAGGCCACAAAAGGGGCGTGGCACGCCAAGCTCATCACACACTATGGGCGTGCCACTTGAATCATTGGGCGTGGCACTTGAGCGTGCCACTTGAAGACCCATGCTCCAACCCATCACTTGGGCGTCCTACTTGAAGACCCAGGCATGGCACGCCAATGCTCAACCACTCAATGGGCGTGCCACTTAGTATCGAAGGCGTGCCATGCCAGCTCTGGCCATCACTTAGGCGTGCCACGTGATGACCCAGGCGTGGCACGCCAAGCTTACAGGAGTCAACTTAAGATGGGCGTGCCACTTGAACGTCACGGCGTGGCACGGCAGTACAAGTTTCCAGAGAAGAGGTTGAAGGTCCAAACACTTGGGCGTGCCACTTGATGTCGAAGGCGTGGCATGCCAACTCTAATCCAACACTTGGGCGTGCCACTTGAGGACCCAGGCGTGGCACACCAAGCTTGAAGGGACACACCAATATGGGCGTGCCACTTGAATACCAAGGCATGGCATGCCAGTACAACTTTCCATAGGAGAAGGTAGATGGCCAAACAAATGGGCGTGCCACTTGGTGTCGAAGGCGTGGCACGCCAGCAACCATTTCCCACTTGGGCATGCCACTTGAGCCTCAGGCGTGGCACGCCATCAAAGAAACCCAGCACATACAAGGGGCGTGGCACACCAGACCCTGGGCGTGCCACGCTAGTTCAACTCTCCAGAAAAAGAACCAAGCACACATAATGGGCATGGCACGCCAGACGTTGGGCGTGCCACGATAGTTCAATTCTCCAGAGAGAAGAAGAAGAAGGAAAAGGCCTGGGCGTGCCACTTGGGCTCGAAGTCGTGGCACGCCAGGCTAACCAAGGTTTAAAAAGACCCCAGGCGTGCCACTTGGGCTCGAATGTGTGGCACGCTAGGGAGATGGATGTATGGGGCGTGCCACTTGAGGGACTGGGCGTGGCGCGCCAAGCCAAACTTAGTGGCTAGGCGTGGCACGCCACTCAAGCGCCAGTCACACGCCAAGCCTGGAAGGTCACGATTATTAAGTTTTCTTTTCCTTTTTTTTGTATTTTCTCAATTCTAGTGATAGGAGTAGTATAAATAACCCCTGAAAGTACTGAGAAGGGGTTGTTGAGTAGTAGTTTTGTTGAAGTATAGTTAGATTTACTTTTCACATCATCTTCTTCCATCTCTTTTATTTTTCTCTTAAGCTATGAGTAGCTAAATTTCCTCTCATTAAGAGCGGGAGCTCTGTTGTACTTGATGGATTAATGATAGTGAATTTCTTTTTCTCTTCATCTTTTCATTGATTTGCTAGAAGGAATTTCGTTATAATGTTAGTGTTCAATCATCTTGGGAAAGAGGTTGAATGCAAAATGGGTTTCATTGGAACCTTGGAAAAGGAAACATAAAACCATGCTAGAAATTCCTTCTCACACTTGAATAGAATCTGGGTTTTGGTGATTGGATATGGTGACATATAATCCACCCTCTACTTGGATCTATGAGGATTTGTGGTATAATCAGGGATCAAGCATATCTCTCTTTATGAGCAATTAGACCAAGAAATTGGCTATTGATCAAGATCTGAGAGATTGAATCACCAAGGGATTGGGGTTCAATCAATCATGTTTGCCAAGTGGTCAATGAGTTGCATGATTAAAGATGAGATGAGTTAGATTTAATCCAAAGAGAACAGCATCTCCTGATCTCAATGAATTCCCCCTATTCTTATCTTTCACATTCTTTATAGCTTTCTTTACATTCTGTTATTCCCCATTCCCATTTACAATTAAGTCATTTATGTTTCTGCACTTTACATTCTTGCCATTTTCTTTCCTGCACTTTATTGCATCTCTTTACTTTTGAGTCATTTATATTTCTGCTCATTTACAATTCTGCAATCACAATCTATCTTGCTCAGCTTGACTAATTCAGCCATTGATTAAAATTGCTCAAATCTACCAATCTCTTTGGATACGATCCCACTCCTAGTAGGTTATTACTTGACGATATTTTTGGTGCACTTGCCAAAAGAACAGATTCATTATTTTTATATGGGGAGTGAATTTCGGTCATCAAGTATTATGGCGACGTTGCCGGGGATTGGCTTGAATTTGACAATGATTAAATTGATGGGTAGCTAGATTAAGCACTATAATTACCTTGTTAATTCTTTTTTAATTCTTTAATTTTCTTCCTTTCTATTTTATTTTATTTTTACTTTGATCATTTTTGCTATTCATTGTTCATACTTCCATTTTTCTTACTGCTCTATTAACTGTTGGATTAATTGAACCAACCAAACTAACCACCAATCTTAATAAGGAGTGATTCCTTCACTTGTCCTCTGTCTGCTGTTTGTTGAATGTATGACAGGTAGGAGAGGAGAAACTTCATCCTCTTTTGATAGTGAACCTGAGAGGACCTTTCTGAGATTAAGGAGGAAAGCAAGAGGCAAAGGAATAGTTGGAGAGGAAGTAGTGGAGGAAGATCTGGGAGCTACTATAGAGGAAGAGGTTGAAAACCATGTTGGAGTAGATGCTAACAATTATATTGGGCAAGAAAGGAGAGTCTTAGGCTCCTACATCAACCCAAATCCAGGAAACTGTGGCAGCAACATTCTAAAGCCAACAATCCATGATAACAACTTTGAGTTGAAACCTCAACTCATCACACTTGTCCAGAATAATTGTTCATATGGATGGGGTGCCCAAGAGGACCCAAACCAACATTTCACTACATTCTTGAGGATTTGTGACACTGTAAAGTCCAATGGTGTATACCCTGACACCTATAAACTATTTTGTTCCCTTTTTCCCTCAGAGATAAGGCAGCAAAATGGTTGGAAGCATTTCCCAAGGAGAGCATAACAACTTGGGATGAGGTTGTGAACAAATTTCTAGCAAGATTCTACCCTCCACAGAGAGTCAATAGACTGAGAGCTGAGGTGCAAACCTTTAGATATCAAGATGGTGAAACACTTTATGAGGCTTGGGAGAGGTTCAAAGACTTGACAAGGAAGTGCCCTCCGGATATGTTCAACAAATGGGTTCAACTACACATCTTTTATGAAGGGCTATCATGTGAAGCAAAGAAAGATGTCGACCACTCTTCAGGGGGTTCACTCAACAAGAAGAAAACCATTGAAGAAGCCGTAGATGTTATAGAGACTGTAGCTGAAAATGAGTACTTCTATGCTTCAAAAAGAGCTCAAAAGAAAGGAGTGCTGGAGCTCAATTCTATGGATACCTTGTTGGCACAGAACAAGATGATTGCAGCACAACTAGCAGCCCTAACAAAGAAGATGGAGACAAGCCAAGTCTCAGTTGTCCAAGCTCAAGCACCACCACAAGAAGGAGACGCACCAGAAGCTGAATGCGAATGGGAGCAGGCAAATCATGTGAACAATTCCTCTAAACAACCATGTGATCCAAACTCCAAGACATATAACCCAGGTTGGAAGAACCATCCAAATTTTGGGTGGGAAAACCAACACAGCCACAACCAAGATCATAACAAACCATACCAATCCAACCAATACAACAACCACAACCCCAACCATCAATCAGGTAACAACAGAGCCTACCACAATTCACAAAATACATCATATCACTCCACCCAATAGACACACAACAACCACCATCAAGATACATCAGCCTCAACCATGCAACCATGCGAAATTAGTAGTAATTTTGCAAAATTAGAGGCTGCAATAGCACAATTGTCATCACAGCTGACAGGAACTATTTCCACTGTTCTAGAGAGACAACTATAGGCTGAAAGAAAGATAGATGCAAACCAGGAAGAGTTCAGATCCAACATAAGAAATCAACGCGCAGCAATCTCAAAATTGGAAGCACAAGTAGGGAGCTTATCTAAACAAATACCAATGCCCACACATACATTTTCTAGTGACACCATGGCCAACCCAAGATGGGAATACAAGGCCATCACACTGAGAAGCGGAAAAGTTGTAGAAAAAGCATCCCCAAGTTAAAGCAACCAAGAAAAAGAAGCTGCAAAGGAGCTTGAAACCAATAAAGAAGAGGAGACCCCTGCACCATCCTCATCAAAGCAAGTCCTAAAGCCTTATGTGCCACAGGCACCCTATCCACAAAGGCTGAAGAAGGATAGGAAAGACAGCCAGTTTTCTAGATTCCTAGAAATCTTCAAAAAGCTCCAGATTAATATATTATTTGTTGAGGCATTAGAGCAAATGCCACTCTATGTCAAATTTTTAAAGGAACTCATGACAAGAAATAGGAACTGGGGTGAAAAGGAAACCATACTGCTAACTGAGGAGTGTAGTGCCATCATACAAAAGAAGCTCCCTCAAAAGATGAATGATCCTGGGAGCTTTCAAATCCCCTGCATCATAGGGGATATCAATATTGAGAAAGCATTATGTGATCTGGGAGCTAGCATCAACCTCATTTCCTTGGCCATGATGAAAAGGATGAGGATTTTTGATGATTGGATTTTTTATGATTTATAATTCCTCAATGAATTCTCGTTGCTACTATAGTTTCTAAACCAACAAAGAATCCTTTCATACAAAAATTATGTTGTCACTAAGCAAACCCAATAAAATAAACCGAAGTATTTAAACCTCGGGTTGTCTCTCAAGGAATTGCAGGGAAGTGTAGTTTATTATTAGTCGTGGAAAAGCACCTTTTTGGGTTTTTGAAATAAGGAACAAGGAAATAAAATGGCAAGAAATTAAATTAATAACTAAGAAAACTCTTGGTAAGGTATGAAAATTAGAAGTCATATCCTAGTTATCCTTATCAATTGTGATGAGAATTGTCCATCGCTCCCACTTAGTTAACTTTTAACTATGAAGGAAAGTCAAGTAGATAAATCAATTTGATTATTCAAGTCCTAGTCAACTCCTAAGGAAAGACTAACTTTAGAGGGATCCAAATCAACTAGCAAATTTCAATTATCAATCAACAAAGGAGTTTAATAACTCAAGTCTCCAATTACTCAACCAAAGCCAACAGGAGAGAAAACTACACTAAAATCCAACCAAGCATTTTCTCAAACACTTGGGAGGCATAACATAAAGGCATAGAAAAGTAGCAAGGAATATTAAATCCAAACAACCAATTGCAAACATCAATGACTCACAAATAATAGAAGAAGCAATAAATATGAAATACCTCAAATTACATTTAAAGGGAAATCAAATCTAACATGAAGAATTCATAAACTAAGTTGGCAACATAAAGTAATCAACAAGAGAAATAAATAAACTAGAATTCTAGAACAAATAAAAGTAGAAGAGAAAACTAAATTAAACTAAGATAGAAATCTGAAATTGAGAAGAACTAAAACTAAGAATCCTAAAGTCTAGAGAAAGGAGAGAGCCTCTCTCTTTAGAAAACCACATCTAAAACCTAAAATTATGTGAATGAATGTTATATGAATGAATGAATCCATGATTCCTCCACTCTGTAGCCTCTAATCTGTGTTTTCGGTCTTGGAATTGGGCCAAAAGGGGCCCAGAAATCACCCCCAGCGCTTTCTGCAGATTGCAGCACGTGATGCTTTCTCACGCGTATGCATCGTCCACGCGTACACGTCATTTGGCAAAAATCCTTGTCACGCGTACGCGTCAGTCACGCATACGCGTTGCTCGTCTTCTGCGCCAATCATGCGTACGCGTCGCCCACGTGTACGCATCACTGCCAGCTTTTGCATTCTTCTTTTCCATCCTCTAAGCCATTCCTGCACTATAAACCCTGAAAACACTTAGCACACATATCACGGCATCGAATGGTGATAAAGGATAATTAAAAATTGACAATTTAAAGGCCTAGGATACATGTTTTCAACTATATCACAGAATTAGGAAGGGAAATATAAAACACGCAATTCATATGCATAACTGTGAGAATAATGGATAAAATCTGCTCAATTCAATACAAAATAAACCGTAAAATAGCCAACACATCAATCATCCTAGAAAGGCCATTCCTAGCTACTGCTAGAGCTACTATTGATGTTCAAAAAGGAGAGTTAGTCTTGAGGTTGTATGAAGGGAAAATGGTTTTCAATATCTTCAAAGCAATAAGTTACCCCAAGGAATCCATAGGTGAATGCATGATGGTGGACACAATGGAGAATATAGTTCAAGGAGTTTTAGAAGAAGAACAATGTGAAGATGCTATGGAGCTGGAGCAACAAGCATCAGGCAGAGAATTACCACAAGAAACCATGGAAGACTCCATCATGATGAACCGGACAAACAACAAGGAAGTGGAAGTACCAAAACTAGAGTTGAAAGCTCTACCTCCAAGCTTGAAGTATGCTTACTTGAGTGATAACAAAACATACCCAGTAATCATCAATTCAAGTTTGAGTGAGGGATAGGAAGAGGAACTTATCCATGTGCTGAAGCAACACAAGGATGCTATATATAAGTGTGGTTGATTATAACTGCTTTATTTGTTATTATTTTTGTGCTGGCAATGAATGATTCTATTTATCAATTTCAAACGTTAGATAAAACCTTTTCAAAAAAAAGTACTTCTCAAAATAACTACGCTTTTAACAACGAATTAGGCTCATATAATAAATAATAGATAATAATTAGGAAGACACGTTGGTAGTGCTAAGTTCCTAGTATGATCATGACGTACCAGAAATTGGGTCGTTACAATTTGGTATCAGAGCAGTTTGTTCCTAGTAGAGCCTGGGGAGTGGACTGACTATGCTTCATTGCATGCTCTGAATGTGTGTCTCATGTTGTTAGGGTATCTTTAAGATACATTTGGCATGAATGTCTATGAGCACTCATTTTGGGAATGTTCGTGCTTAACTTAAGATATTAAGACTGATGACCTTAATGTTGACTGTTTAGTGTGGATAAGGCCTCAATGACTGTGAATAGGCATGGTTTAATTGAGTTCCGAATAACAATCGATTCGAGACACAACTATCTTCATAGTTGTTATGATCTCCATGGCTATGACTATGTAAGATTTGGGTGCTGTAAGGAACGGACCGATCTCTTTGTCAGGAAGGGTTAAAGGAAATAGACTGCTTGAAGATGGATTCTGCACGTGGCTGAAATTTTGAGGGCAAAATTTTCTTTTAGGAGGGTAGAATGTAACAACCCAATTTTCGAGTACACAAGATCTTTTCTGAAGATACGGAGTTTTCTGGAAGATCAGTGAAGGGAACATCTCTGACATATCATCAAGCACCTCAATCTATATCATCGTTATGTCATCAACAAGCAAGAATTCCCTTTGAAATAATCTTGACGGCATAGTCGCAAAGAACCTAGTTTTTGGGCCGAGTCGGTTAAGAGTATTGAATCTGGTTTTCGTAATTAGTCTTAGTTTGACGAACCAGACTCGATTCATGAGAGAAGAGAAATAGTAATATGATATTATTATTATATTAATATTAGAGATGCTTGAATAATATTATAATATTACTTGATCTGTTTTAGTTAAAAATAGGAGATCGGTTTAACTGGGTTCCCAGTCTACGGGTGCAGGATAACACTAGCACTCTCTAATGACTTTAGCAATGCTAATGCCTTATCATATATCTTCTATTCTCATGTTAATCATGTTACTAGTGTCATTTATACTAGTAGCTCAGATATTAATCTCTGGAAGTGTTGTTAAGTGTCACTACAAAAAAAGAAGTATAAAATGGCATTAATGTTATGGCAGTTGTATGAAAATGCCATAATATCCATTAATTAGGGCGGTTTATGTGATGGCCGTAATCCATCTCTTTTTCAATGGTGGTTGCTGGTGATTTTGGCGGTTTCAAACTGCCCTGTATTCATACTATTAAAATGAGAAAAGAAATCCCAATCTATCAGATCTAAAATTCCATCCGAAGACGCGAAGTTCCACTAAGTTTACTGTCGCAGAAACGCCATTTTTGGTCCTTCGAGCTTCTCCTCTTTCATTAAGATTTTCTCCAGATCTGCGAGCTTCTCCTCCTTCCTCGAGCTTTTGCTCTGCTAGCTTCTCCTTATCCATTAACGTTCCTTCGCCTCCTCGATCTGTTTCTCAATTTGCGTTCTAACTTCTCACTTTTAGGTCTATAACATCCTCTTGTTCTAATTACTTGAATGATTGTTATATGCTAATTATTCTAACTACATCCCCTCTCAATAATATTTTCGATTTTGATTTTGTATTCACTATTAATTATTTTTTCTAGTATTTCATCTTTCATGAGGCTTTGATAATTGACTCGATGCTCTTTATTGCTTATTTCTTCCTAGTAATTTCATGGAAGTTCTATTTCGGTTCATTTCTTGTGATGTGTTATTATCAAATTATCGAATTTAGGGTTTTCCTCTTCTTGATTTTGGTTTTGGTTCCATCGAATTTTGATTTTGGTCCATTCCCTGCGATTGTTAATTTTGTGATTGTGCCACTACTTGATTGTTAATTTTGGTTTTGGTTCCATCAATTTTTATTTCTTACTGATGTAGAAGTACATAAAGCAAAACAATGACTGCGAAGTTGGCTTATTGAGACGAGCTTGCTTTGCATGATGTTATCTGACGTAACATCTAAGACTGTAAATACCAAAAAAAATAAACATCTAAGAGTGCACGTCTGCATCCTCCATCGAAGTTTGTTCACATGCTACTTTGGGTTGCCGGAGACACACAGAGAGAGAGAGAGAGAGAGATGATCGACCACTAGAAGAAGAAGATAATAACTATTACAGGGAGAATAAAATGGATCGGCATAACATTGTAGAAGATTCAAACCCTAATGTTAAAAAGGTTCAAGTTGTCCTCAAGACTATTGGCTCCGCTCGCCCTTCTCGCCTTCTCGTTCCATCTTCCATCAAGGTACAACAGTCCTCTCACTCCAATTTCAAATTTCTAGGGCTTTTTTCTTGTAACGTTTGTTGTCAATTATGCATGATTGTAGGGAGAATTGTACTTTTTGTTTTAATGATTGTGCGTGAACTGTGAAAGTCCGAGGATTATGACTATAGACATACACAGTACACAAGTGGTTTAAGTTAATTTGGAAAAAAATAATGTTCATTTGAAGTGGGATTTGGGAAGTGGCTGCTGATGAGCAGATAATTTATACCCTTTTTGGCATTGTTTTTACATAATTTTTAGTATGATTTAGTTACTTTTTATTATATTTTTATTAGTTTTATTCAAAAATCACATTTCTGGACTTTACTATGAGTTTGTGTGTTTTTCTGTGATTTTAGGTATTTTCTGGCTGAAATTGAGGGACCTGAGCAAAAATCTGATTCAGAGGCTGAAAAAAGACTGCAGATGCTGTTGGACTTTAACCCTCCTGCACTCGAAGTGGATTATTTGGAGCTTTAGAAGCCCAATTGGTGCGCTCTTAATTGCGTTGGAAAGTATACATCTTGGGATTTTTAGAAATATATAATAGTCCATACTTGCCCGAGATTTGATGGCCCAAACGGGCATTAAAACTCAGCCAAAAACTTTCTGGCGTAAAACGCCAGAACTGGCACATTTCTTGGCGTTAAACGCCCATTTTGGCACCCAGGGTGGCGTTTAACTCCAACTTTAGGCATATGCACGTGAAAGCTTGAAAGCTCAGCCCAAACACTCACCAAGTGGGTCCCAAAAGTGGATTTCTGCACTATCTTCACTTAGTTACTCATTTTCTGTAAACCCAAGTTACTAGTCTAGTATAAAAACTACTTTTAGAGATTCAGTTTACAGCTTATGACATTTTACACTTCATATTGTATCTTCTACGGCATGAGTCTCTAAACCCCATAGGTGGGGTGAGGAGCTCTGCTGTGTTTCAATGGATTAATGCAATTACTACTGTTTTCTATTCAATCACGCTTGATTCTATTCTAAGATACCCACTCGTACTTTAATATAGGGAATGTGATGATCCGTGACACTCATCATTCTTCTCAAACCTATGAACGCATGCCTGACAATCACTCCCATTCTATCTGAGCTCAACGTAGTCATTGGGCGACAGCTTGAGTGCGTATCTCTTAGGTTTCTAATCCATGGACCAAGTCCGGAGGTTAGAAACTTTGTGCTATAGGCTAGAACCAATTGGCAGCATTCGTGGGATCTGAAAAGTCTAAACCTTGTCTGTGGTATTCCGAGTAGGATCTGGGAAGAGATGACTGTGACAAGCTTCAAACTCACAAATGTTGGGCGCAGTGACAGTGTGCAAAAGGATAGAGAGATCCTATTCCAACGCTAGTGAGAATCAATAGATGATTAGCCGTGTGGTAGCTGTACCTGGTATTTTTCATCCGAGACGAGAAATCCGACAGTTGATTAGCCGTGCAGAGACCGTGCCTGGTATTTTTCATCCGAGAGGATCATACAGCTTGCCATTGAAGAAAGCCATACGTGTTTGGAGAAGAAAATAGTAGGAAAGCAGAGATCCAGACGACAGCGCATCTCCGGAACTTTATCCTGTTCCCCATTACTGAATCACAAGTACCATTTATTTCATGTTATTTATCCTTCATAAACAAAACAATTTTTGTCATTAATATCCTGACTAAGAATTACAAGATAACCATAGCTTGCTTCAAGCCGACAATCTCTATGGGATCGACCCTTACTCACGTAAGGTATTACTTGGACGACCCAGTGCACTTGCTGGTTAGTTGTGCAGAGTTGTAAAAAGTGTGAACACAATTTCGTGCACCAGCTGCTATATGATATGATATTATATTATATGATACAAGATGACTCCTTTGGTGTTTAATCTTAATTTTCAAAATTTTCCCTATCTTTTTTGCTAGGGCATTGTGAACTAAACATAGAAGAGTAATCACATGTCTAGTGGGCTACAACAGGAATAATGTAGATGGCCAAAAAAAAATTGGCAAATGAACACTAACAAGCATTAATACTTAATATTTGGGGACATGGTTAGTTGAAGTTGTAGCATATATTCTAGAATTCAGAATGTGTGTGTGAAAATATGAATTCTCCACCAGAAATTATAGTTGAAGAAAATGATATCAAAGTGCGTTTGTGGAACTGGCACTATGATCAAAAGTTGTGCCAATTGCTTTGCAAGCTTGCTTGAGTTCCTGACTACAGAGAAAAGCCTTTGGCTGAGCTCATTCAATAGCCAGCAAATTCTGGAGCTTTCGGGATTAAAATATCCTACAGTTTTACTGTAAATCTCTAAATTATTTTGCTAAACTGTTTCACTAGTATTAGTAATTTTGAATTTTGAGCTAATAATGGAATTTCATCTTGCATTGTTTCTTCTTGAGTTCTCTCTGTTCTTCTTGAGTTCTCATCACTTTTGGCTAATGAAGCTCAAGCAAAAGTTAAAGTAGGTGATAACTATGTGTATGCAACTATTGATTGGTCGCCTCATGATAAGTTGTTAGTATATTGATCATTCAGATAGCATATGAGAATATAATATCTTTTAGAGCTAATTTATAAGGGTTTTAATCTTTTAAGTATCAAATAGGTGTTTTACTCTAACCTAATTATGCTGTGGATTTAATCTATTCGTGAATGACAAAATTCTATTCACAAAAAATTTTTGAAAAGCTCATGAGCAATGCTGTTAATGCCTAGGCACTGCACTTAAAAGGAGCTGTCTATGTAGCAATATTTGAAGTGCTTTTATGATTTTAGTATCTGATTTATAATTGATGTTTGGTGTTTAAGTGTTATTTTGTATATATCAATTGCACCTTTATGACTCTGTTGAAATTTATATAAATTGTTGCTCTAAAAAACATCTGACTGTGCATTTAATGTGTTCTCTTATGCATGTTTTTTTGATAGTTAAAGAGACTTGAAGAACAGTGTGAACTTAAAAATCATAAGATACAAGAGTGCCAACAGAAAATTGAGGAGAGTTGGTTTATAGCAAAGAAGGAAGCTGCTAAGTCCAAAGCAGCAAAAGAGGTCATAAAAGCTTTGGCTGTAAGGGTAAGTTTTCTTATATTGTTTTTGTTTTGTTCATTTACACAAAGGCTTCCATACAAGAAACATGTGTTGTAGTAGTCCTTATGATATGGCCTTAACATTATATTAATTATCACCACTACAGCTTCATACAATATCAGGAAAAGAGAATACTGGACAAAAAGGAAAAGTTGGGATACATGATTGCATGTCTAATTTGGCACCCATACATATAGATATGAATAGTCCTAGGGATGGTAACATGGATATATGGCATAATACACTTCTTGGGACCTTGGAAAACTGTCGAGTTCTTTTTATATGTTTGGTTGCATTGTTATTAATTTTGTACCTATTTATATATTTGTTCATAGTTTCCTAACCTTATTAGTTTCAACTGTTTTAGTTTTTACTTGATTCTACTATTTAGTGTTTTAAGTTTTATGACTTCAAGAGAAATTAGATTGGCCAATTTAATAGGAATTTTCTCAGTAAGCATTCCAGATGCATTGGAGAATCTTTATTGGAAAAATACCACCTTCATTGGGTAATCTCTCCAAACTTTATTGGTTAGACTTGGTAGATAATCAACTCACAGGGCCTATTCCAGTTTCAACCTCCACCACCCCTGGATTAGACCAACTTCTAAAGGCTAAGCACTTGTTAGTATTTTGACTCATTTTTTTATTTACTATTTCTCGAGTAATCACTTAATTTGACCCTTTATAAAAGATAAAATAATTCCGATTTAAGAAGCAGTATTCTCTTCATTTTATAATAACTATTTTGAATTGCATTTGTAATCTAATACAACCATTTCAATAAGAACCAGCTTTCAGGTGCCCCAAAACTTTTCAACTCTGACATGGTGCTCATACATGTGTAAGTTCATATATTTTATTTTATTTTTCCAAAAATTAGTGTTAGAAGCTTGTGATGTCATCTATTTTACCCTTTTTAACAACCTTTTCTTTTTCCTTGCAGGTTATTTGATGGAAATGATTTATCTGGTTCTATACTAGAAACATTAGGACTAGTTCAGACACTTGAGGTTCTGTAAGTAATTGCCTTATATTTCAGTTTTTTAATAAATTTTCTTGACTCTTTCTATCAATCTAATTTTATTTTTTCTCTTTATATTATTTGACTAGTTATATATTGTTTCTAATGACATCTTTTCATTGTTATAATTTCAATTTATAACAGCCAGCTTGATAGAAATTCCCTGACAAGAGAGGTTCCTACAAATCTTTGTAAGAGATGAGTTTGGATAATGAAGTTGGAGTGTTGGAGCAAGAAACAAAGATTTTGGAGCAAGTTCCCAGGATGAAACTCACACAAGAGACCAAGAAACTAAGGTAGGCTTATTTTACAAAAGGAGAAAACTTTTGGCCTCCAAATCTTATTCATCATCACTTAGCTAAGCTACTTGTCTTGCTTATTCATATTCTAAGTAGTAAAAACAGCACTTATTAGATGGTTTAAATATATTATTAGATATTAACATAGTTTAGGGAACTGGATGGTAGATTTGACTAATTAGTGTTTATTGCAATGCATGTATTTTGGTAAGTTTAGTAAGAAAATGTTTTGTATAGGAGTTATTACTTTTGATTTTCAATAATAAAAAATTATATATTATATTAATATTTTATTTATGAGTTATATAATATTTCATTTATGGATTATAATTTTTTGCTATTGTGAAATTTTAATCACAAAATTATTTATTTAATGCGATAAAAATGACGGTAAAAATTATTTTTTTAAACGATAAAAAATATCACTGTCAGGGTAAAACGGCGGTTCAAAAATATTTTAACCAACTAAAATGCCACTCTGTTAGGGTAATAATGGCGGTTTAAACTGCCGTTTTAACCTATCCGAAAACTGCCATTTTAACACTGGAAATAACGGCGGTTTGAACCACCATTTTAACCAACCAAAACACCACTCTGTCAGGGAAATAATGGCGGTTCAAAATACCATTTTAACCTATTCAAAACCCGCCATTTTAACCCAGGGAATTGTGGCAGTTTTCAGAAAACTGCCGTAATAACCAGAATGGCGGCCAAAATTATCTCGCTTTACAAAACTGCCATTATTGGTAATAATGGTAGTTCAAACTGTCGTAAATACCAAAAAAACCGGCGTTTATACCAGAATTTTTTTAGTGTGTATGTTCTAATACATTTAGTTTTAGTAGTTATACACTTGAGATATTATTCAACCACCTCCCAAACTAGCCAATCATCATCAAGCACATTTTTCCCTCTCCCCCAACACACTCCAAGCTGCTCATTTTCACCTTGAATGGACGAAAATAAGAGAGAAAGAAAAGAGAGAAAAGTTCTTGGTTCTTAATCTTCAAAACTTGATTTGTTATGACTAAAACTCAAATCAAAACTCTGATTACACCAAAATAATCCTCTCTTCTTCCTCTACATACCCATGTATCTTTTCATGGCTGGAAATTAGGTGAGATGGCTGTCTCCCTCCCTCTTCAATTTGGTTTTCAACGAAAACAATGCTAAACATGTGTTTTCTTGATGTTCTTACTTAGATCTCTTGTTTAGCTTGACTTGTGTGCCAAGAATCTTCAATTCCCAGCACGTTTAAGGTGAGGAATCCCTTCCTAACATGTTGATTAAGGTTTGGTCAGTTGAGATTTTATGGATTCAAAGTTGTTCTTGATGTGTTTTAGGAGGAGAAATTGCAAAAAGAACACCTAAAAGTATAACCGGATTTGAGACAGCAAATCAAGGTAGGGTTTGGTGAAATTAATCTTGATTAATTCTGTTTGAGTTGTGTGATTATGATATAATTTGTTTATGCTTGAAATTGATTGTTTATATGAGTGATTCTTGTTGAAATTTTGGTGAAAATTTGATGAAATTTAATGTTATTCAAGCTATGAATGGATGTTCTTGTGGCTGCTGGATTTTAAACCCTAATCCTTAAATTGGGATTGAATTTGTATTGTAATCAAGGAGAAAATATGGGGCTTTAGTGGATGCAATTTTATTTTGAATTATGGTAAAAATCGGTTACTAAAAAGATTGAAAAACGCATGAAAACAAAGAAAGAATCTGAAGAATTTACGAAGAACACCTTGAGTGTGATGAAGAACAATGAAGAACAGACCTTTGATCTTAAAAAGGGCAAGAAAGTAATTATTTTGGTGTTTGCGGGGTTATTTTGTAATTTCTAAAAGTTAGGGTGGTTAAAGTAAAAACAGTAAAAGTTACGGGGGTAAAAAGTGAATTTATATAACTTTTTGGGCAAGAAAGGGTAAATTTTGAGAAAAATAATAATAAAATAATAAATAATAATAAAATATTAAATAATAATATTTTTTTAAAAATAATAAAATAATGCGAAAAAGGCAGTTTCTCGTAAAAACTTTAGAAAGACAACTTTAATATCAGAATCTCATAATTACCTTCATAAAACACTTAGGGAGTGGTAATAACATATTAGTGAAGCAAAGACAAAGAAAAGATAAAAAGTTAAAGAAGAGATAATAGTCGAAGAAAAAGTCTGCAAGGTTTCAATGGCAGAAACAAATACAGATTAGTGAACAAACTAGGAGCAACACAGTTAGTTCTTGAGTTGCGCCTAGGGTTAGGTATAATATGAAATGTTATACTATTAGAGTACTGACTTAATAAACCTATACCTGGGACAGGCCAACTATTCATACCAAAATTTACATAAGCTTTAAATACATATGCTAAACAGAGAAATCAAAACAGAGTAAAGAGACTAAGAGAAAAGAGTACCAGAGCAGAGTAAAGTGACTAAGAGAAAGAGTAATCAAAGCAGAGTAAAGAGACAAAGAGAAAAGAGTAATCAGAGCAAAGTAAAGAGACAAAGAGATAAGAGTAATATGATAAAGAGATTAGAGAACAAGCAGAGCGCTTGTTGAAAGGTCATTTGTTACATTAAGGCTACTCCAGAGTTATTTGTATGTTTATCTGATGCACTGAGGCAGTCAGATAGATGGTGGTATGACCACTGAGAGCGCTTTCCTGGGATACTTAGCTATAATGCTATTCTGTAAGTCAAAGGACTCTTACAGAGGTATCGAGAAAACACATAACTAGCATATGCTCTTGTAAGTCAAAGGACTCTTACAGTGCGTGTGTTGGGCAGATATAAGTTAACTAGCTCCGCCCTGCAAGTCAAAGGACTCTTGCAGTGGTTTGCCCCACAAATTAAAGGACTCTTGCGATGGGTATTGCCAACAGGAAAGCCTTACCTGGTCAGAGGACTCCGGGTAACATCGGGAGCGGTATGTAACCGACAAATGAGATCATTACCTGCACTAGGGCTAGACATGCATCATACTTAGTTGTGCATTTTCATTGTTATGATTGTTGTATGAATGTATGCTTCCTTTGTTTGTATTTCGTCCTCTGTGTCTGATGACTTGCATCATCCACCCTTTTTTCTTATCTAGAAAGGACCATAAAAGAGCATAATCTCATTAAATCATTGCAATTCATGAATGGTGCGCAGAAGTTGTGATTACACTTTAATTATGTAAAATTCATCGCTCTTTCTTTCCCTGGTAATGGCGCCAAAAACATGATGCCAATACCATGGTTCACAACTTCGCACAACTAACCAGCAAGTGCACTGGGTCGTCCAAGTAATACCTTACGTGAGTAAGGGTCGAATCCCACGGAGATTGTTGGTATGAAGCAAGCTATGGTCACCTTGTAAATCTCAGTCAGGCGGATATCAAATGGTTATGGAGTTTTCGAAAATACTATAATAAAATAGGGATAGAAAAACTTATGTAAATCATTGGTGAGAATTTCAGATAAGCGAATAGAGATGCTTTTGTTCCTCTGAACCTCTGCTTTCCTGCTGTCTTCATCCAATCAGTCTTACTCCTTTCCATGGCTGGCTTTATGTGATACATCACCATTGTCAATGGCTACTTTCGGTCTTCTCTCGGGAAAATGATCCAAATGCCCTATCACGGCACGGCTAATCGTCTGGAGGCATCACCCTTGTCAATGGTTTCATCTTATCCTCTCAGTGAAAATGGTCAATGCACCCTGTCACGGCACGGCTATTCATCTGTCGGTTATCGATCATGCTGGAATAGGATTTACTATCCTTTTGCGTCTGTCACTAACGCCCAGCAATCGCAAGTTTGGAGCTCGTCACAGTCATTTAATTATTGAATCCTACTCGGAATACCACAGACAAGGTTTAGACTTTCCGGATTCTCTTGAATGCCGCCATCATTCTAGCTTACACCACGAAGATTCCGATTAAGAGATCTAAGAGATACTCATTCCGTCGAAGGTAGAACGGAAGTGGTTGTCAGTCACGCATTCATAGGGAATGATGATGATTGTCACGTTCATCACATTCAGGTTGAAGTGCGAATGAATATCTTAGAAGCGAAATAAGATGAGTTGAATAGAAAACAGTAGTACTTTGCATTAATCTTTGAGGAACAGCAGAGCTCCACACCTTAATCTATGGAGTGTAGAAACTCTACCGTTAAAAATACATAAGTGAAAGGTCCAGGCATGGCCGAATGGCCAGCCCCCAAAACGAGATCACAGGATCAAAATACAATCCAGGATGTCCGATTTATAATAAACTAGCTACTAGGGTTTACAGAAGTAAGTAATTGATGCATAAATCCACTTCCGGGGCCCACTTGGTGTGTGCTTGGGCTGAGATTTGAGTGTTGCACGTGTAGAGGTCCTTCTTGGAGTTGAACGCCAGCTTTTGTGCCAGTTTGGGTGTTCAAGTCTGGTTTTGGAACCTTTTCTGGCGTTGGACGCCAGAATTGGGCAGAAAGCTGGCGTTGAACGCCAGTTTGCGTCTTCTAAACTTGACAAAAATATGAACTATTATATATTGCTGGAAAGCCCTGGATGTCTACTTTCCAACGCAATTGGAAGCGCGCCATTTTGAGTTCTGTAGCTCCAGAAAATCCACTTTGAGTGCAGGGAGGTCAGAATCCAACAACATCAGCAGTCCTTCTTCAACCTCTGAATCTGATTTTTGCTCAAGTCCCTCAATTTCAGCCAGAAAATACCTGAAATCACAGAAAAACACACAAACTCATAGTAAAGTCCAGAAATGTGAATTTAACATAAAAACTAATGAAAACATCCCTAAAAGTAACTAGATCCTACTAAAAACATAATAAAAACAATGTCAAAAAGCGTATAAATTATCTGCTCATCACAACACCAAACTTAAATTGTTGCTTGTCCCCAAGCAACTGAAAATCAAATAGGATAAAAGAAGAGAATATACTATAAATTCCAAACTATCAATGAAGCATAGCTTCAATCATATGAGCGGGACTTATAGCTTTTTGCCTCTTGAATAGTTTTGGCATCTCACTTTATCCATTGAGGTTCAGAATGATTGGCTTCTATAGGAACTCAGAGTTCAGATAGTGTTATTGACTCTCCTAGTTCAGTATGATGATTCTTGAACACAGCTTCTTTATGAGTCTTGGCCGTGGCCCTAAGCACTTTGTTTTCCAGTATTACCACCGGATACATAAATGCCACAGACACATAATTGGGTGAACCTTTTCAGATTGTGACTCAGCTTTGCTAAAGTCCCCAATTAGAGGTGTCCAGGGTTCTTAAGCACACTCTTTTTTTGCTTTGGACCTTGACTTTAACCGCTCAGTCTCAAGTTTTCACTTGACACCTACACGCCAGAAGCACATGGTTAGGGACAGCTTGGTTTAGCCGCTTAGACCAGGATTTTATTCCTTTAGGCCCTCCTATCCACTGATGCTCAAAGCCTTGGGATCCTTTTTATTTTCCCTTGCCTTTTGGTTTTAAGGGTTATTGGCTTTTTGCTCTTGCCTCTTGGTTTTAAGAGCTTTTGGCTTTTTCTGCTTGCTTTTTCTTTTTATTTTTTTTTTCGCCTTTTTTTTTTCTGCAAGCTTTGTTCTTTGCTGCTTTTTCTTGCTTCAAGAATCATTTTTATGATTTTTCAGATTATCAAATAACATGTCTCCTAGTCATTATTCTTTCAAGAGCCAACATATTAAACATTCTTAAACAACAACTTCAAAAGACATATGCACTGTTCAAGCATACATTCAGAAAATAAGAAGCATTGTCACCACATCAATATAATTTAGCTAAGTTCAAGGATAAATTCGAAACTCATGTACTTCTTGTTCTTTTGAATTAAAATATTTTTCATTTAAGAGAGGTGATGGATTCATAGGACATTCATAACTTTAAGACATAAGTACTAACTACTAATGATCATGTAATGAAGACACAAACATAGATAAGCACATAACATAGAAAACGAAAAACAGAAAGAATAAGAACAAGGAATGAATCCACCTTAGTGATGGTGGCGTTTCCTTCTTGAGGAACCAATGATGTCCTTGAGCTCTTCTATGTCTCTTCCTTGTCTTTGTTGCTCCTCCCTCATTGCCTTTTGATCTTCTCTTTTTTCATGAAGCATGATGGAGTGCTCTTGATGTTCCACCCTTAATTGTCCCATGTTGGCACTTAATTCTCCTAGGGAGGTGTTGATTTGCTCCCAATAGTTTTGTGGAGGAAATTGCATTTGAGGCATCTCCGGGATCTCATGGTGATGAGATTCTTGCGCCTCTTGAGCTCCATGAATGGGCTCTCTTGCTTGTTCTATCTTTTTCTTAGTGATGGGCTTCTCTTCCTTAATAGGAATGTCTCCTTCTATGAAAGCTCCAGCTGAGTAACATAGATGGCAGATAAGATGAGGAAAAGCTAGACTTGCCATGGGGGATGAATTTTCGGCTATTTTGTAGAGTTCATTAGAGAGGACTTCATGAACTTCTATTTCCTCTCCAATCATGATGCTATGAATCATGATGGCCCGATCCACAGTAACTTCAGATCGGTTGCTAGTGGGAATGATTGAGCATTGAATGAACTCCAACCATCCTCTAGCCACAGGCTTGAGGTCCAATCTTCTTAGTTGAACCGGCTTGCCTTTGGAGTCAATCTTCCATTGAGCTCCTTCTACACATATGTCCATGAGGACTTGGTCCAACCTTTGATTAAAGTTGACCCTTCTAGTGTAGGGGCGTTCATCTCCTTGCATCATAGGCAAGTTAAACGCCAACCTCACATTTTCCGGACTAAAATCTAAGTATTTCCCCCAAACCATTGTAACATAGTTCTTTGGATCCGGGTTCTTACTTTGATCATGGTTCTTGGTGATCCATGCATTGGCATAGAACTCTTGAACCATTAGGATGCCGACTTGTTGGATGGGATTTGTTAGAACTTCCCAACCTCTTCTTTAAATTTCATGTCGGATCTCCGGATACTCATTTCTTTTGAGTTTGAAAGGGACCTCGGGGATCACCTTCTTCTTGGCCACAACATCATAGAAGTGGTCTTGATGGGCTTTGGAGATGAACCTTTCCATCTCCCATGACTCGAAGGTGGAAGCTTTTGTCTTTCCTTTCCCCTTTCTAGAGGATTCTCCGGTCTTAGGTGCCATCAATGGTAATGGAAAAACAAAAAGCTTATGCTTTACCACACCAAACTTAGAATATTGCTCGCCCTCGAGCAATAAAAGAAAGAATAGAGGAAGAAGAATAAGAAAAGATGGAGAAGAGGGGTGAAGTGTGTTTCGGCCAAGTAGAGAGGAGAGGGTTGTGTTGTGTGAAAATGAGGAAGAATGGAGGGCTATATATAGGGGAGGGAGGGGGGTTAAGGTTCGGCCATTTAGGGTGGGTTTGAGTGGGAAATTGGTTTTGAATTTTGAAGGTAGGTGGAGTTTATGAGGTAGGTTTATGGGGAAGAGTGGATGGATGTGAGTGGTGAAGAGGTGATGGGGAAGAGAGATTGAGGTGATTGGTGAAGGGTTTTTGGGGAAGAGTGTTTATGAGATTTTGTGAAAGAGGGGTGAGAAGATGTGAGTGGAGGTAGGTGGGGATCCTGTGGGGTCCACAGATCCTGAGATGATCTTGTGGAGTCCACAGATCTTGAGGTGTCAAGGCATTTACATCCCTGCACCAATTTAGGCATGCAAAATGCCCTTGCACATAACTCTGGGCGTTCAGCGCCAGGTTGGTGCCCATTTTGGGCGTTCAACGCCCATTTACTAGCCATTTCTGGCGTTGAACGCCAGAACCATGCTTGTTCTGGGCGTTTAGCGCCAGAATGCTGCCCATTTTGGGCGTTCAGCACCAGAACCATGCTCTGTTCTGGCGTTGAACGCCAGGCAGATGCTCCTCCAGGGTGTGATTTTTCTTCTGCTGTTTTTTTGATTCCGTTTTTAATTTTTATATTTATTTTGTGACTCCACATGATCATGAACCTATAAAGACACATAACTAAGAAAAATATTATTAGATAAATAAAAATAGGGTTGCCTCCCAACAAGCGCTTCTTTAATGTCAATAGCTTGACAGTGGGCTCTCATGGAGCCTCACAGATGTTCAGAGCATTGTTGAAACTTTCCAACACCAAACTTAGAGTTTGGATATGGGAATTCAACACCAAACTTAGAGTTTGGTTGTGGCCTCCCAACACCAAACTTAGAGTTTGACTGTGGGGTCTTTGGTTGAATCTGCTTTGAGAGAAGCTTTTTCTGCTTCCTCTCCATGGATGCAGAGAGAGATCCTTGAGTTGTAAACACAAGGTTGTCCTCATTTATTTGAAGGATCAATTCTCCTCTGCCACATCAATCACAGCTCTTGCTGTGGCTTGGAAAGGTCTTCCTAGGATGATGGATTCATCCTCTTCCTTTCCAGTATCCAAGATTATGAAATCAGCAGGGATGTAAAGGCCTTCAACCTTTACTAACACGTCCTCTACTTGTCCATAAGCCTATTTTCTTGAATTATCTGCCATCTCTAATGAGATTTTAGCAGCTTGCACCCCATAGATTCCCAATTTCTCTATTATAGAGAGTGGCATGAGGTTTATCCCTGAACCAAGGTCACACAGAGCCCTAAAGATCATGGTGCCTATGGTACAAGGTATTATGAACTTTCCGGGATCCTGTCTCTTCTGAGGCAATGTCAGTTGATCCAGATCACTTAGTTCATTGGTGAACAAGGGAGATTCATCTTCCCAAGTCTCAATAGCAAATAATTTGGCATTCAGCTTCATGATTGCACCAAGAAACTTGGCAGTTTGCTCTTCAGTAACATCCTCATTCTCTTCAGAAGAGGAATACTCATCAGAGCTCATGAAGGGCATAAGGAGGTTCAATAGAATCTCTATGGTCTCTAGATGAGCCTCAGAGTCCTTTGGTTCCTCAGAGGGAAGATCCTTATTGGTCACTGGACGTCCCAGGAGGTCTTCCTCTTTGGGATTCACATCCTCCTCTCCTTCTTTGGGTTCGGCCATGGTGCTTATGTCAATGGCCTTGCACTCTCCTTTTGGATTCTCTTCTGTATTGCTTGGGAGAGTACTAGGAGGGATTTCAGTGATTCTTTTACTCAGCTGGCCCACTTGTGCTTCCAAATTTCTAATGGAAGACCTTATTTCATTCATGAAACTCACAGTGGCCTTAGATAGATCAGAGACTAAGTTTGCTAAGCTAGATGGATTCTGCTCAGAATTCTCTGTCTGTTGCTGAGTGGATGATGGAAAAGGCTTGCTATTGCTAAACCTGTTTCTTCCACCATTATTAAAGCCTTGTTGAGGCTTTTGATCCTTCTATGAGAAATTTGGATGATTTCTCCATGATGGATTATAGGTGTTTTCATAAGGTTCACCTAAGTAATTCACCTCTGCTATTGCAGGGTTTTCAGGATCATAAGCTTCTTCTGCATAAGAAGCCTCTTGAGTACTGTTGGATGCAGCTTGCATTACATTCAGACTCTGGGAAATCATATTGACTTGCTGAGTCAATATTTTGTTTTGAGCCAAGATGGCATTCAGAGTATCAACTTCAAGAACTCCCTTCTTCATAGGCGTCCCATTACTCACAGGATTCCTTTCAGAAGTGTACATGAACTGGTTATTAGCAACCATGTCAATGAGCTCTTGAGCTTCTGCAGGCATTTTCTTTAGGTGAATGGATCCACCTGCAGAGGTGTCCAATGACATCTTTGATACCTCAGATAAACTATCATAGAATATATCCAGGATGGTCCATTCTGAAAGCATGTCAGAGGGACACTTTTTGGTCAACTGTTTGTATCTTTCCCAAGCTTCATAGAGGGATTCACCATCTTTTTGTTTGAAGGTTTGAACATCCACTCTAAGCTTGCTCAGCTTTTGAGGAGGAAAGAACTTGGCTAAGAAAGCCGTGACCAGCTTATCCCAAGAGTTCAGGCTGTCTTTGGGTTGAGAGTCAAACCACACTCTAGCTCTGTCTCTTACAGCAAAAGGGAAAAGCATGAGACTGTAGACTTCAGGATCTACTCCATTAGTCTTAACAGTATCACAGATCTGCAAGAATTCAGTTAAGAACTGAAAAGGATCTTCAGATGGAAGTCCATGAAACTTGCAGTTCTGCTGCATCAGAGAAACTAATTGAGGTTTCAGCTCAAAGTTGTTTGCTCCAATGGCAGGAATGGAGATGCTTCTTCCATGTAAATTGGAATTAGGTGCAGTGATGAGCAGATAATTTATACGCTTTTTGACACTGTTTTTAGTATGTTTTTAGTAGGATCTAGTTACTTTTAGGGATGTTTTCATTAGTTTTTATGTTAAATTCACATTTCTGGACTTTACTATGAGATTGTGTGTTTTTCTGTGATTTCAGGTATTTTCTGGCTGAAATTGAGGGACTTGAGCAGAAATCAGATTCAGAGGTTGAAGAAGGACTGCTGATGCTGTTGGATTCTGACCTTCCTGCACTCAAAATGGATTTTCTGGAGCTACAGAACTCGAAATGGCGTGCTTTTAATTGCGTTGGAAAGTCGACATCCAGGGCTTTCCAGCAATATATAATAGTCCATATTGTGGTCAAGAATAGATGATGTAAACTGGCGTTCAACGCCAGCTTTCTACCCAAATATGGCGTCTAGCGCCAGAAAAGGAGCCAAAACCAGAGTTGAACACCCAAACTGGCACAAAAGCTGGCGTTCAACTCCAAGAAGGACCTCTACACGTGCAACACTCAGGCTCAGCCCAAACACACACCAAGTGGGCCCAGGAAGTGGATTTATACATCAATTACTTACTCATGTAAACCCTAGTAGCTAGTTTATTATAAATATGACCTTTTACTATTGTATTAGACATCTTTGGATTACCTTATGATCCTTTGATAACGTTTTGGGGGCTGGCCATCTCGGCCATGCCTGGACCTTCACTTATGTATTTTCAACGGTAGAGTTTCTACACTCCATAGATTAAGGTGTGGAGCTCTGCTGTTCCTCAAAGATTAATGCAAGTACTACTGTTTTCTATTCAATTCATCTTATTTCGCTTCTAAGATATCCATTTGCACCCAAGAACGTGATGAAGGTGATGATTATGTGTGACGCTCATCACCATTCTCCCCTATGAACACGTGCCTGACAAACACTTCCGTTCTACATGAAATAAGCTAGAATGAATATCTCTTAGATCTCCTAACCGGAATCTTCGTGGCGTAAGCTAGAATGATGGCGGCATTCAAGAGAATCCGGAATGTCTAAACCTTGTCTGTGGTATTCTGAGTAGGATTCAATGATTGAATGACTGTGACGAGCTTCAAACTCGCGAGTGCTGGACGTTAGTGACAGACGCAAAAGGAGGGTGAATCCTATTCCAGCGTGATCGAGAACCAACAGATGAATAGCCGTGCCATGACAGGGTGCATGAGCATATTATTCACTGAGAGGATAAGATGAAGCCATTGACAAGGGTGATGCCTCCAGACGATTAGCCGTGCCGTGACAGGGCATTGGATCATTTTTCAGAGAGATGACCGAAAGTAGCCATTGACAGTGGTGATGTATCACATAAAGCCAGCCATGGAAAGGAGTGAGACTGATTGGATGAAGATAGCAGGAAAGCAGAGGATCAGAGGAACGAAAAGCATCTCCATTCGCTTATCTGAAATCCCTACCAATGATTTACATAAGTATCTCTATCCCTATTCTATTATTTATTATTCGAAAACTCCATAATTATTTTATATCCGCCTGACTGAGATTTGCAAGGTGACCATAGCTTGCTTCATACCAACAATCTCCGTGGGATTCGACCCTTACTCACGTAAGGTATTACTTGGACGACCCAGTGCACTTGCTAGTTAGTTGTATCGAAGTTGTGACAAATTATGAATGTGTAATCACGATTACGCGTACCAAGTTGCTCACGTGCCAGGAATAGTTTGAGCCTGGACATCACAATTTCGTGCACTAAGTTTTTGGTGCCGTTGCCGGGGATTGTTCGAGTTTGGACAACTGACGGTTCATCTTGTTGCTCAGATTAGGTAATTTTCTTTTTGTTTTGTTTTCAAAAATTTTTCAAAAATCTTTCAAAAATTTTCTCCTTTGTTTTTCGAAAAAAAAAATAAGAATAACAAAAATGTTTTCAAAAAAATAAATTATTCTATAGATTCAAAATTTTTAAGAATGAATTCTAGTGTTTCATGAAGCATGTTGAAGCCTGGCTGGCTGTAAAGCCATGTCTATTCCTTTGGGAATGAGTATGTCAAGCGTGTCATGTCAGAATTACATGCTGAAGCTTGGCTGGCCATTGGCCATGTCTAGTGTTTTGGACCGGGGCTTTCATTGAAAGCTTGGCTGGCTAGTGAGCCATGTCTAATTCCTGGACTGAAGCTTTAGACTAAGAATGCAAGATTCCTGGAATTCATATTAAAAATTTTGGAATCCTTATTTTCCTTTTTCATATAATTTTCGAAAAAAAAATTACCAAAAAAAAATTAGAAAATCATGAAAATCAAAAATATTTTTCTGTTTCTTGTTTGAGTCTTGAGTCATATCATAAGTTTGGTGTCACTTGCATATGCATCTTGCATTTTTCGAAAATATCATGCATTCATAGTGTTCTTCATGATCTTCAAGTTGTTCTTGGTAAGTCTTCTTGTTTGATCTTGATGATTTTTTGTTTTGTGTCTTTTCATGTTTATCATATGCATTCTTGAATTCTTAGTGCGTAAGCATTAAAGAATTCTAAGTTTGGTGTCTTGCATGTTTTCTTTGCATTAAAAATTTTTCAAAATTGTGTCTATGATGTTCATCTTGACATTCATAGTGTTCTTGGTGTTCATCTTGACATTCATAGCATTCTTGCATGCATTCATTGTTTTGATCTAAAAATTTCATGCATTGCATAATTTTCATGTTTTTCATAAAAATTTCAAAAATAAAAAAATATCTTTCCCTTTTTCTCTCATCAAATTCGAAAATTGAGTTGACTTTTTCAAAAATTTAAAAAAAAAAAATCAAAGTTGTTTCTTATGAGTCAAATCAAATTTTCAATTTGAAAATCTTATCTTTTTCAAAATCTTTTTCAATTTTTGTATTAAATTTTCGAAAATAACATAAACAATTAATGTTTTGATTCAAAAATTTCAAGTTTGTTACTTACTTGTTAAGAAAGATTCAAACTTTAAGTTCTAGAATCATATCTTGTGATTTCTTGTGAATCAAGTCATTAATTGAGATTTTAAAAATCAAATCTTTTTCAAAAACTAATTCCTATCATATCTTTTCAAAAATATCTTCTTATCTTTTTCAAAAATTTGATTTCAAAATATCTTCTCTAACTTCCTAACTTCTTATCTTTTCAAAATTGGTTTTCAAAATTTGTTTCAACTAACTAACTAACTTTTTGTTTGTTTCTTAACTTTTTCAAAACTACCTAACTAACTCTCTCTCTCTAATTTTTGAAAATATCTTCCCTCTTTTTCAAAAATTTCTTTTTAATTAACTAATTATTCTTATTTTTATTTTTAATTTAAAAAAAATTTCGAAAAAAATACTAACAATTTTCAAAAACCATTTTCGAAAATCACTAACTCTTTTTCAAAATAATTTTCGAAAATTATCCCTCCCCCATCTTATTCTATTTATTCATTCATATCCTAACATCTCACCTCACATCTCTGCCATCCTCACAGTTGTGTTTCTTCCATTATATTACATTCTTTGTCTCCCCCTCTTCTTCTACTCACACAGGGATCCCTATACTGTGGTATAAAGGATCTCTATTATTATTATTATTTTTCTGTGCCTTCTTCTTTGTCATATGAGCAGGAGCAAGGATAAGAACACTCTTGTGGAAGCAGATCCAGAACCTGAAAGGACTCTGAAAAGAAAATTAAAGAGAGTCTAAATTACAACAATCCAGAGATAACCTTTCAGAAATTTTCGAACAGGAAGAGGAGATGGCAGCCAAAAATAATAATAATGTAAGGAAGATGCTTGGTGACTTTACTGCACCTAATTCCAATTTACATGGAAGAAGCATCTCCATTCCTGCCATTGGAGCAAACAACTCTGAGCTAAAACCTCAATTAGTTTCTCTGATGCAGCAGAACTACAAGTTTCATGGACTTCCATCTGAAGATCCTTTTCAGTTTTTAACTGAATTCTTGCAGATATATGATACTGTTAAGACTAATGGAGTAGATCCTGAAGTCTACAGGCTCATGCTTTTCCCTTTTGCTGTAAGAGACAGAGCTAGATTATGGTTGGATTCTCAACCCAAAGACGGCCTGAACTCTTGGGATAAGCTGGTCACGGCTTTCTTAGCCAAGTACTTTCCTCCTCAAAAGCTGAGCAAGCTTAGAGCTGATGTTCAAACCTTCAGACAGAAAGAAGGTGAATCCCTCTATGAAGCTTGGGAAAGATACAAACAGTTGACCAAAAAGTGTCCTTCTGACATGCTTTCAGAATGGACCATCCTGGATATATTCTATGATGGTTTATCTGAGCTATCAAAGATGTCACTGGACACTTCTGCAGGTGGATCCATTCACCTAAAGAAAATGCCTGCAGAAGCTCAAGAACTCATTGACATGGTTGCTAATAACCAGTTCATGTACACTTCTGAAAGGAATCCTGTGAGTAATGGGACGCCTATGAAGAAGGGAGTTCTTGAGGTTGATACTCTGAATGCCATATTGGCTCAGAACAAAATATTGACTCAGCAAGTCAATATGATTTCTCAGAGTCTGCATGGAATGCAAGCTGCATCCAACAGTACTCAAGAGGCTTCTTATGCAGAAGAAGCTTATGATCCTGAGAACCCTGCAATAGCAGAGGTAAATTACTTAGGTGAACCTTATGGAAACACCTATAACTCATCATGGAGAAATCATCCAAATTTCTCATGGAAGGATCAAAAGCCTCAACAAGGCTTTAATAATGGTGGAAGAAACAGGTTTAGTAATAGCAAGCCTTTTCCATCATCCACTCAGCAACAGACAGAGAACTTTGAACAAAATACTTTTAATCTAGCAAATTTAGTCTCTGATCTATCTAAGGCCACTGTGAGTTTCATGAATGAAACAAGGTCTTCCATTAGAAATTTGGAAGCACAAGTGGGCCAGCTGAGTAAAAGGATCACTGAAATCCCTCCTAGTACTCTCCCAAGCAATACAGAAGAGAATCCAAAAGGAGAGTGCAAGGCCATTGACATAAGCACCATGGCCGAACCCAAAGAAGGAGAGGAGGACGTGAATCCCAAGGAGGAAGACCTCCTGGGACGTCCAATGATCAATAAGGAGCTTCCCTCTGAGGAACCAAAGGACTCTAAGGCTCATCTAGAGACCATAGAGATTCCATTGAACCTCCTTATGCCCTTCATGAGCTCTGATGAGTATTCCTCTTCTGAAGAGAATGAGAATGTTACTGAAGAGCAAACTGCCAAGTTTCTTGGTGCAATCATGAAGCTAAATGCCAAATTATTTGGCATTGATACTTGGGAAGTTGAACCTCCCTTGTTCATCAATGAACTAAGTGATCTGGATCAACTGACATTGCCTCAGAAGAGACAGGATCCTAGAAAGTTCATAATACCCTGCACCATAGGCACCATGATCTTTAAGGCTTTGTGTGACCTTGGTTCAGGAATAAACCTCATGCCCCTCTCTGTAATAGAGAAACTGGGAATCTATGGGGTGCAAGCTGCTAAAATCTCATTAGAGATGGCAGACAATTCAAGAAAACAGGCTTATGGCAAGTAGAGGACGTGTTAGTAAAGGTTGAAGGCCTTTACATCCCTGCTGATTTCATAGTCCTGGATACTGGAAAGGAAGAGGATGAATCCATCATCCTAGGAAGACCTTTCCTGGCCACAGCAAGAGCTGTGATTGATATTGACAGAGGTGAAATAGTCCTTCAATGGAATGAGGACTCCCTTGTGTTTAAAACTCAAGGATCTCCCTCTGCAACCATGGAGAGGAAGCAGAAAAAGCTTCTCTCAAAGCAGAGTCAACCAGAGCCCCCACAGTCAAACTCTAAGTTTGGTGTTGGGAGGCCACAACCAAACTCTAAGTTTGGTGTTGAACTCCCATATCCAAACTCTAAGTTTGGTGTTGGAGAGTCTCAACAAAGCTCTACACATCTGTGAGGCTCCATGAGAGCCCACTGTCAAGCTATTGACATTAAAGAAGCGCTTGTTGGGAGGCAACCCAATGTTTATTTATCTAACTATATTTTTCTTAGTTATATGTCTTTATAGGTTCATGATCATGTGGAGTCACAAAATAAATATAAAAATTGAAAACGGAATCAAAAATAGCAGAAGAAAAATCACACCCTGGAGGAGCATCTGTCTGGCGTTCAGCGCCAGAACAGAGCATGGTGCTGGCGCTGAACGCCTAAAATGGGCAGCTTCTGGGCGCTGAACACCAGAACAGGCATGGTTCTGGCGTTCAACGCCAGAAATGGCACACAAATGGGCGTTGAACGCCCAAAATGGCCACCAACCTGGCGCTGAACGCCCAGAGTTGGGTGCAAAGGCATTTTTACATGCCTAAATTGGTGCAGGGATGTAAATGCCTTGACACCTCAGGATCTGTGGACCCCACAGGATCATCCCAGGATCTGTGGACCCCACAGGATCATCCCAGGATCTGTGGACCCCACAGGATCATCTCAGGATCTGTGAGCCCCACAGGATCCCCACCTACCTCATCATCTCTCTTTCCATTCATGATCATCCCTTCTGTTTTCCATTTACCACTCACATCCATACACCCACTACCTTCAAAATTCAACATCTCTCTCCCACCCAATCCCACCCATATGGCCGAATACACACTCCCATCCATCTCCTCCATATCTTCTTCTTATTCTTCTATTCTTTCTTCTTTTGCTCGAGGGCGAGCAACATTCTAAGTTTGGTGTGGTAAAAGCATAGCTTTTTTTGTTTTTTCCATAACCATTGATGGCACATAAGGCCAGAGAAACCTCTAGAAAGAGGAAAGGGAAGACAAAAGCTTCCATCAAGGGTCTATAGCTCAGTGGTAGAACATTTGACTACAAATCAAGAGATCCCTGAGATACCTCAGGGGATTCATTTTCTTCCACACAATTATTGGAAGCAACTAAGGGTGGAACATCAAGAGCACTCCATCATCCTTCATGAAATCAGAGAAGATCTAAAAAGCAATGAAGGAGGAGCAACAAAGACAAGGAAGAGACATAGAAGAGCTCAATGACATCATTGGTTCCTCAAGAAGGAAACGCCACCATCAATAAGGTGGATTCATTCCTTGTTCTTATTTCTTCTGTTTTTCGTTTTCTATGTTATGTGCTTATCTGTGTTTGTGTCTTCATTACATGATCATTAGTAGTTAGTAACTTTGTCTTAAAGTTATGAATGTCCTATGAATCCATCACCTCTCTTAAATGAAAAATGTTTTAATTCAAAAGAACAAGAAGTACATGAGTTTCGAATTTATCCTTGAACTTTGTTTAATTATATTGATATGGTGACAATGCTTCTTGTTTTCTGAATGTATGCTTGAACAGTGCATATGTCTTTTGAAGTTGTTGTTTAAGAATGATAAATATGTTGGCTCTTGAAAGAATGATGACAAGGAGACATGTTATTTGATAATCTGAAAAATCATAAAAATGATTCTTGAAGCAAGAAAAAGCAGCAAAGAACAAAGCTTGCAGAAAAAAAAAATTTAGGCGAAAAAATAGAAAAAAAATATAGAAAGAAAAGCAAGCAGAAAAAGCCAATAACCCTTAAAACCAAAAGGCAAGGGAAAATAAAAAGGATCCCAAGGCTTTGAGCATCAGTGGATAGGAGGGCCTAAAGGAATAAAATCCTGGTCTAAGCGGCTAAACCAAGCTGTCCCTAACCATGTGCTTGTGGCGTGTAGGTGTCAAGTGAAAACTTGAGACTGAGCGGTTAAAGTCAAGGTCCAAAGCAAAAAAAAGAGTGTGCTTAAGAACCCTGGACACCTCTAATTGGGGACTTTAGCAAAGCTGAGTCACAATCTGAAAAGGTTCACCCAATTATGTGTCTGTGGCATTTATGTATCCGGTGGTAATACTGGAAAACAAAGTGCTTAGGGCCACGGCCAAGACTCATAAAATAGCTGTGTTCAAGAATCATCATACTGAACTAGGAGAGTCAATAACACTATCTGAACTCTGAGTTCCTATAGATGCCAATCATTCTGAACCTCAATGGATAAAGTGAGATGCCAAAACTATTCAAGAGGCAAAAAGCTATAAGTCCCGCTCATATGATTGAAGCTATGTTTCATTGATAGTTTGGAATTTATAGTATATTCTCTTCTTTTTATCCTATTTGATTTTCAGTTGCTTGGGGACAAGCAACAATTTAAGTTTGGTGTTGTGATGAGCGGATAATTTATACGCTTTTTGACATTGTTTTTAGTATGTTTTTAGTAGGATCTAGTTACTTTTAGGGATGTTTTCATTATTTTTTATGTTAAATTCACATTTCTGGACTTTACTATGAGATTGTGTGTTTTTCTGTGATTTCAGGTATTTTCTGGCTGAAATTAAGGGACTTGAGCAGAAATCAGATTCAGAGGTTGAAGAAGGACTGCTGATGCTATTGGATTCTGACCTCCCTGCACTCAAAATGGATTTTCTGGAGCTACAGAACTCGAAATTGCGCGCTTTTAATTGCGTTGGAAAGTAGACATCCAGGGCTTTCCAGCAATATATAATAGTCCATACTTTGGCCAAGAATAGACGACATAAACTGGCGTTCAACGCCAGCTTTCTACCCAAATCTGGCGTCCAGCGCCAGAAAAGGAGCCAAAACCAGAGTTGAACGCCCAAACTGGCACAAAAGCTGGCGTTCAACTCCAAGAAGGACCTCTACACGTGCAACACTCAGGCTCAGCCCAAACACACACCAAGTGGGCCCAGGAAGTGGATTTATACATCAATTACTTACTCATGTAAACCCTAGTAGCTAGTTTATTATAAATAGGACCTTTTACTATTTTATTAGACATCTTTGGATTACCTTATGATCCTTTGATCACATTTTGGGGGCTGGCCATCTCGGCCATGCCTGGACCTTCACTTATGTATTTTCAACGGTAGAGTTTCTACACTCCATAGATTAAGGTGTGGAGCTTTGCTGTTCCTCAAAGATTAATGCAAGTACTACTGTTTTCTATTCAATTCATCTTATTTCACTTCTAAGATATCCATTCACACCCAAGAACGTGATGAAGGTGATGATTATGTGTGACGCTCATCACCATTCTCCCCTATGAACACGTGCCTGACAAACACTTCCGTTCTACATGAAATAAGCTAGAATGAATATCTCTTAGATCTCCTAACCGGAATCTTCGTGGCGTAAGCTAGAATGATGGCGGTATTCAAGAGAATCCGGAAAGTCTAAACCTTGTCTGTGGTATTCCGAGTTGGATTCAATGATTGAATGACTGTGACGAGCTTCAAACTCGCGAGTGTTGGGCGTTAGTGACAGACGCAAAAGGAGGGTGAATCCTATTCCAGCATGATCGAGAACCAACAGATGAATAGCCGTGCCGTGACAGGGTGCGTGAGCATATTATTCACTGAGAGGATAAGATGAAGCCATTGACAAGGGTGATGCCTCCAGACAATTAGCCGTGCCGTGACAGGGCATTGGATCATTTTCCAGAGAGATGACCGAAAGTAGCCATTGACAGTGGTGATGTATCACATAAAGCCAGCCATGGAAAGGAGTGAGACTGATTGGATGAAGATAGCAGGAAAGCAGAAGATCAGAGGAACGAAAAGCATCTCCATTCGCTTATCTGAAATCCCTACCAATGATTTACATAAGTATCTCTATCCCTATTCTATTATTTATTATTCGAAAACTCCATAATTATTTTATATCCGCCTGATTGAGATTTGCAAGGTGACCATAGCTTGCTTCATACCAACAATCTCCGTGGGATTCGACCCTTACTCACGTAAGGTATTACTTGGACGACCCAATGCACTTGTGATGAGCGGATATTTTATACGCTTTTTGGGGATAATTTCATATAGTTTAGAGTATGTTTTAGTTAGTTTTTAGTCTATTTCTAGTAGTTCTTAGGAAAAATTCATATTTCTGGACTTTACTATGAGTTGTGTGTTTTTCTGTAATTTCAGGTATTTTTCTGGCTGAAATTGAAGGAGCTGAGCCAAAATCTGATTCAGGCTGAAAAAGGACTGCTGATGCTGTTGGATTCTGACCTCCCTGCACTCAAAGTGGATTTTCTGGAGCTACAGAACTCGAAATGGCATGCTTCCAATTGCGTTGGAAGGTAGACATCCAGGGCTTTCCAGCAATATATAATAGTCCATACTTTTTACAAGGATATACGACGTAAACTGGCGTTCAACGCCAGTTCTCTGCCCAATTCTGGCGTCCAGCGCCAGAAAAGGATCAAAAACTGGAGTTGAACGCCCAAACTGGCATAAAAACTGGCGTTCAACTCCACAAATGGCCTCTGCACGTGACTCACTTAAATCTCAGCCCCAGCACACACCAAGTGGGCCCCAGAAGTGGACCTCTGCATCATCCATCATAGTCCACTCATATTTTGTAACCCTAGGCTACTAGTTTAGTATTTAAACAACTTTTAGAGACTTATTTTGTATCTCATGACATTTCAGATCTAAACTTTGTATTCTCTGACGGCATGAGTCTCTAAACCCCATTGTTGGGGGTGAGGAGCTCTGCTGTGTCTCGATGAATTAATGCAAGTATTTCTGTTTTCTATTCAAACACGCTTGTTCCTATCTAAGATATTCATTCGCGCTTAACTGTGATGAAGGTGATGATCAGTGACATTCATCACCTTCCTCAACCCATGAACGTGTTCCTGACAACCACCTCCGTTCTATATCCGATTGAATGAGTATCTCTGAGATCTCTTAATCAGAATCTCCGTGGTATAAGCTAGAACTGATGGCAGCATTCATGAGAATCCGGAAAGTCTAAACCTTGTCTGTGGTATTCCGAGTAGGATTCAAGGATTGAATGACTGTGACGAGCTTCAAACTCCTGAAGGATGGGCGTTAGTGACAGACGCAGAAGGATAGTAAATCCTATTCCAACCGGATCGAGAACCAACCGGTGATTAGCCGTGCTTTGACAGAGCGCGTGAGCGTAGTTTTCACTGGAAGGATGGAAGGCAGCCATTGACAACGGTGATCCACCAACACACAGCTTGCCATAGGAGGACGTGCGTGCGTGAATCAGAAGACAGAGGAAAGCAGAGATTCAGAAGACAAAGCATCTCCAAAACTCCAACATATTCTCCATTACTGCATAACAAGTAACCTTTAATTTATGCTCTCTCAGTTATTCACAATTCAACTGATAAACATAATTGAGTTCCTGACTAAGATTTACAAGATAACCATAGATTGCTTCAAACCAACAATCTCCGTGGGATTCGACCCTTACTCACGTAAGGTATTACTTGGACGACCTAGTGCACTTGCTGGTTAGTGGTACGCGTTGTGAAAAGTGTGATTCACAATTCGTGCACCAAGTTTTAGGAAAAATCTTTCTTTTTTTGGTTTAGAGTCTTTTATTATTTATCCCTTGTTAAAACACTTTAAATTTATAGCTCAATTAGTTAGAACGTGGTGTTTATGTTCATGGTAATTGGCTATCATATTTTTTAAAATCTTTTTCAAAAATAATTTTTTTCTATTAAATCCTGTGCCAAACTTTAAGTTTGGTGTTTTCAAAAATAATCTCTCTTAAAATTTTCGAAAGTTCCATAACTCATTTGGCTAGAGCGTTAATCTGTGTTCTTGGTAATTGGGTTAGAATCTTTTATACTCTTTTCAAAACCTTCTTTTTCATAAATAATATTTTCTCTATTAAATTGTGTGCCAAACTTTAAGTTTGGTGTTTTCTTGTTGAATCCCCCTTGGTTTTTGAAAATTTTGGTGGTTTTCTAAAAATTTTTAAGTTTGGTGTTCTTTCTTCATGTTCTTGTGTTCTTGTGAATCTTCAAAGTGTTCTTGAGTTTTCCTTGTGTCTTGATCTTAAAATTTTTAAGTTTGGTGTTCCTTGGTGTTTTCCCTCCAAAATTTTCAAAAACAAGGAGCATTAGATCTAAAAATTTTAAATCTTGTACTATCTTATTGTTTTTCTCTCTCCTCACTAAATTCAAAAATATCTTTTCAAAATATCTCTTCTAACTTCCTAACTTCTTATCTTTTCAAAATTTGTTTCAACTAACTTTTTGTTTGTTTCTTAACTTTTTCAAAACTACCTAACTAACTCTCTCTCTCTCTAATTTTCGAAAATATCTTCCCTCTTTTTCAAAAATTTCTGTTTTTTTTTTAACTAATTATTTTTTATCTTTTTTTTTTACGAAAAAAAAAAATTTAATTTCAAAATTCAAATTCTTTTTAGTTATTTTATTCTATTTAAGTGTTTACTTCTTATAAAATAAAATAAATAAAAAGATAAATCAGTCCAAGTTATATCCATACATCCATCATAGACATAAGTGGAAATGAACAGTCCAGGAGGACTCTGGGGTCATATTCTAACCCCTCTACTGCTTCATATGGGAGTAGCATATGCATACCCTCCATTGGAGTTAGTAGCTTTGAGTTGAATCCTCAGCTCATTATCATGGTACAGCAAAGTTGCCAGTATTCCGGTCTTCCACAGGAAGAACCTACAGAGTTTCTGGCACAATTTTTACAAATTGCTGACACAGTACATGATAAGGAAATAGATCAGGATGTCTACAGACTATTACTGTTTCCATTTGCGGTAAAAGATCAAGCTAAGAGGTGGTTAAATAACCAACCTAAGGCCAGCATAAGAACATGGAAACAGCTGACAAAAAAATTCCTGAATCAGTATTTCCCTCCAAAAAGGATGACACAGCTAAGGCTGGACATCCAAGGCTTTAAGCAAGGAGATAATGAATCTCTTTATGATGCCTGGGAGAGATACAGAGAGATGCTACGAAAATGCCCCTCTGAAATGTTTTCAGAGTGGGTTCAGTTAGACATCTTCTACTATGGGCTTGCAGAAGGAGCTCAGATGTCTTTAGATTACTCAGCTGGTGGATCTATCCATATGAGAAAGACAATTGAAGAAGCTCAAGAGCTCATTGATACAGTTGCCAGGAATCAGCATCTGTATCTAAGCAGCAACCCTTCCATGAATGAAGAGGTTAAAACAGTAACTGCTGAATTCAGTACTGTAAAACAAGCTGCTGAATTCAATCAGCAATTAGATTTTCTAACAAAGCAGCTAGCTGAATTCAAAAACAGGTTACAGGAGACAAGGATAGCTAATATACATATGGACGAACAGTTTAAGCAAACAAAGCAGCAGCTATCAAAGCAAATAGCAGAAGAATGCCAAGCAGTTCAACTAAGAAGTGGGAAAACATTAAATACCCCACCTCAAGGCATCAAAAATTCAAGAAATGAGCGACCCACCAAAGATTCCCCTGAGGACAGTAAGAGCCCAGGGAAAAATAATTCTGGCACTAAAACGCCAGAAAATGGGTGGAAGGCTGGCGCTGAACGCCCAGACCATGCCCAAAACTGGCGTTCAGCGCCAGAAACAAGGCAGAATTGGCGTTCAATGCCAGAAATGGGCAAGAATCTGGCGTTGAACGCCCAAATGGGGCAGAATCCAGCGTTGAACGCCCAAAATGGGCACATTTCTGGCGTTCAGGCGCCAGGAATAGACAGTGAGCTGACGTCTAACGTCACCCCAGCTTCTGACTCTGGCACTCAATTGCCAGTGAGGGATCAGACACGCACAAGTGCTGATAACAACCCCTCTAAAAAGGCTTCTTTAACCACTAAGGTTGAGGATTATAAAGCCAAGATACCTTATCCTCAAAAACTCCGGAAAGAGGAGCAGGATAAGCAATTTGCTCGCTTTGCAGATTATCTAAGGACTCTTGAAATAAAGATTCCATTTGCAGAGGCACTTGAGCAAATACCTTCTTATGCCAAGTTCATGAAAGAGATCTTGAGTCATAAAAAGGAGTGGAGAGAAACAGAAAGAGTTCTCCTCACTGAAGAATGCAGTGCAGTCCTTCTGAAAAGCTTTCCTGAAAAGCTTAAAGACCCTGGGAGTTTTCTGATACCATGCATATTAGAAGGTGATTGCACCAAGACAGCTTTATGCGATCTTGGGGCAAGCATCAACCTGATACCTGCATCCACTATCAGGAAGCTTGGCTTAACTGATGAAGTTAAACCAACCCGGATATGTCTCCAACTTGCTGATGGTTCCACTAAATACCCATCAGGCGTAATTGAGGACATGATTGTCAGAGTTGGGCCATTCGCCTTTCCTACTGACTTTGTTGTGCTGGAAATGGAGGAGCACAAGAGTGCTACTCTCATTCTAGGAAGACCCTTCCTAGCAACTGGACGATCCCTCATTGATGTCCAACAGGGGGAAATAACCCTGAGAGTCAATGATGATGAGTTTAAGTTGAACGCTGTCAAAGCCATGCAGCATCCAGACACATCAACAGACTGCATAAAAGTTGATCTCATTGACTCTTTGGTAGAAGAGATCAACATGGCTGAGAGTCTCGAATCAGAGTTGGAAGACATCTTTAAAGATGTTCAGCCTGATTTGGAGGATTCAGAGGACATGAAAGAGCCTCTGAACTTTCTTCTGAAAGAGGAAAAACCTCCTAAACCCGAGCTCAAGCCACTACCACCATCCTTGAAATATGCATTTCTGGGAGAAGGTGACACTTTTCTAGTGATCATAAGCTCTGCTTTAAATTCACAGGAAGAGGAAGCACTTATTCAAGTGCTAAGGACACACAAGACAGCTCTTGGGTGGTCCATAGGTGACCTTAAGGGCATAAGCCCAGCTAGATGCATGCACAAAATCCTATTGGAGGATAATGCCAAACCAGTGGTTCAACCACAGAGGCGGCTAAATCCTGCCATGAAGGAAGTGGTGCAGAAAGAGGTCACCAAGTTACTAGAGGCTGGGATTATTTATCCTATTTCCGGTAGCCCCTGGGTGAGCCCTGTTCAAGTCGTCCCAAAAAAGGGAGGCATGACAGTGATTCATAATGAAAAAAATGAACTGGTTCCTACAAGAACAGTTACAGGGTGGCGCATGTGTATTGACTACAGAAGACTCAATACAGCCACCAGAAAGGATCATTTTCCTTTACCATTCATAGACCAGATGCTAGAGAGACTAGCAGGTCATGATTATTACTGATTTTTGGATGGCTATTCAGGCTATAACCAGATTGCAGTAGATCCCCAGGATCAAGAGAAAACAGCATTCACATGTCCATCCGGAGTGTTTGCTTATAGAAGGATGCCATTTGGGCTATGTAATGCGCCTGCAACCTTCCAGAGATGCATGCTCTCTATTTTCTCTGACATGGTGGAAAAATTTCTGGAAGTCTTCATGGATGACTTCTCAGTATATGGAGACTCATTCAGCTCTTGTCTTGATCACCTGAAACTTGTTTTGAGAAGATGCCAAGAAACCAACCTAGTTTTAAACTGGGAAAAGTGTCACTTCATGGTGGCTGAAGGAATTGTTCTTTGGCATAAAATCTCAAACAAGGGAATAGAGGTGGATCAAGCAAAAATAGAGGTAATTGAAAAATTACCACCACCTGCCAATGTTAAGGCAATCAGAAGCTTTCTGGGGCATGCAGGATTCTATAGGAGGTTTATAAAGGATTTTTCAAAAATCGCAAAACCTCTAAGCAACCTGCTAGCTGCTGACACGCCATTTGTGTTTGACACAGCATGCCTGCAGGCGTTTGAAACGCTGAAAGCTAAGCTGGTCACAGCACCAGTCATTTCTGCACCAGACTGGACATTACCATTTGAGCTAATGTGTGATGCCAGTGATCATGCCATTGGTGCAGTATTGGGACAGAGGCATGACAAGCTTCTGCATGTCATTTATTATGCCAGTCGCGTTTTAAATGATGCCCAGAAAAATTACACAACCACAGAAAAGGAATTACTTGCAGTGGTTTACGCCATTGACAAGTTCAGATCCTACTTAGTAGGATCAAAGGTGATTGTGTACACTGACCATGCTGCTCTTAAGTATCTACTCACAAAGCAGGATTCAAAACCCAGGCTCATCAGATGGGTATTGCTTCTGCAAGAGTTTGATATAGAAATAAGAGACAGAAAAGGGACAGAGAACCAAGTAGCTGATCATCTGTCCCGGATAGAGCCAGTGGAAGGGACGTCCCTCCCCTTCCTTGAGATCTCTGAGACGTTCCCTGATGAGCATCTATTTGCCATTCAGGAAGCACCATGGTTTGCCGATATTGCAAACTATAAAGCTGCAAGGTTCATACCCAAGGAGTACAATAGAATACAAAAAAAGAAACTAATTACTGATGCAAAGTACTACTTGTGGGATGAGCCCTATCTCTTTAAGAGATGTGCAGACGGAATTATCCGTAGGTGTGTCCCCAGAGAGGAAGCACAGAGAATCCTATGGCATTGCCACGGATCTCAATATGGAGGCCATTTCGGAGGTGAGCGAACAGCCACCAAGGTCCTCTAATGTGGCTTCTATTGGCCCACACTCTATAAAGATTCCCGAGAGTTTGTACGTAATTGTGACAGTTGCCAAAGAGCTGGTAACCTGCCTCATGGTTACGCCATGCCTCAACAAGGGATCTTGGAAATAGAGTTGTTTGATGTATGGGGAATTGACTTCATGGGACCTTTCCCACCATCATACTCAAACACTTATATTCTGGTGGCAGTGGATTATGTATCAAAATGGGTTGAGGCTATTGCCACACCCAACAATGATACTAAAACGGTGCTGAAGTTCCTCCAGAAACATATTTTTAGCAGGTTTGGTGTCCCTAGAGTACTAATCAGTGATGGGGGCACTCACTTCTGCAATAAACAGCTTTACTCTGCCATGGTTCGGTATGGAATTCGCCACAAGGTGGCCACTCCATATCATCCACAAACCAACGGGCAAGCTGAAGTCTCTAACAGAGAATTAAAGAGAATCCTGGAACGGACAGTAAATACCCGTAGAAAGGATTGGGCAAGGAGCTTGGATGATGCTCTGTGGGCTTACAGAACAGCATTCAAGACCCCTATAGGGACCTCTCCATACCAACTCGTGTATGGTAAGGCATGCCACTTGCCCGTAGAACTGGAACATAAGGCCTACTGGGCAACCAGATTCCTAAACTTAGATGCCAAATTAGCAGGAGAAAAATGATTGCTCCAGCTAAATGAGCTAGAGGAATTCAGATTCACAGCTTTCGAAAATGCCAAGCTTTATAAAGAAAAATAAAAAAAATGGCATGACAGAAAGCTGTCATCTAGAATCTTTGAACCAGGACAGAAGGTCCTGTTGTTTAACTCTAGACTCAGGCTATTCCCCGGAAAACTGAAATCCCGGTGGAGGGGACCATACGTGATTACAAGTGTGTCACCATATGGTTACGTGGAGCTTCAAGATATTGATTCTGATAAGAAGTTCATTGTCAATGGACAAAGAATCAAGCATTATCTTGAAGGCAACATTGAGCAAGAATGCTCAAGGCTGAAGCTAGATTAAAAGCTCAGCAAGGTCTAGCTAAAGACAATAAAGAAGTGCTTTCTGGGAGGCAACCCAGCCATGGGGTATTAATCCTCTAAGCATTTTGCCCTATTTTTCTTTTTTATTTGTTTATATAAAGTTTACTGACACTAAGGTAAAGGATCAATTGCATAAATTTACAGGGTTACAGAAGGAATTTGCACACAAAACAGAGATTGGAAGCTCAATGGCAAGAAAACGCCAGTAAAGGGGCATTTTGGGCGTTCAGCGCCCAAAATGGGCATCCACTGGGCGCTGAACGCCAGTAATGGCAGCAATTGGGCGTTCAACGCCAGAAATGGCCACCCACTGGGCGTTGAACACCAGTAATGGCAGCAACTGGGCGCTGAACACCCAGGAGATCAGCATTTGGGCGCTGAACGCCCAAAACAGGCAGTGTTTGGGCGTTCAAACGCCAGGAGGACAGGGAGGAGCCAAATCCAGTATTCCCACACGTATTTCCATTTTAATTTCAAATTTTATGCTTCAATGCATGATTTTTACATGAACATATCAAGAACCATGGTTTCTAAAATCCCTAATTTCTAAAAATCCATCTTTCCAAATTCAATCCAACTCTTTTCAAAATCTTTTCTGAAAACAAATCTATCTTTTTCACTCAAAAATCTTTTCAACTAATCCATATCTTTTTCAAATATCCATATTATCTTTTTCAAAATTCAGAGTTATCTTTTTCAAAAATCTATCATATCTTTTCAAAATTAAACTCTATCTTCTATCTTATCTTTTTCAACTCAATCTTTTTATCTTATCTCTTCCTTTTTTTTTCGAAAAGCCACCCCCCACCCCTTTAAAATTGGCTTCGGCCTCCCCCCTCCTCCATCAACAAGTGCACCTCGATCTCCTTCTATCCCTCTCCTTTCTTTTCTTTTGCTTGAGGGCAAGCAAACCTCTAAGTTTGGTGTGTTTTTCCGAGATCACTAAGATCATGGCTCCCAAAGGGGAACAATACACTCCAAGAGGCAAGAAAGAGAGCGTTCCAAAACCACTTTGGAATCAAGGGAAGTTCTTATCTAAAGAACATTCAGACCATTATCTTAAAGTAATGGGTCTGAGATCAGTGATCCCGGAAGTTAGATTCGATCTGAAAGAAGACGAATATCCAGAGATCCAGGAGCAAATTCGAATCAGGAACTGGGAAGTCCTAGCTAATCCTGAAACGAAAGTAGGAAGGAACATGGTCCAGGAGTTCTATGCTAATATGTGGCAGACTGACAAGCAAAGACTATCTGGAACTGCCTGCTACGAATTTCGGACCATGGTCAGGGGAAAAATTGTTCATACCACCCCTGACAAGATCAGAGAGATACTAAAGCTACCTCAGCTAAAGGATGATCCAGACTCCTTCAACAGGAGGATGATGAGAGCAGACATTGGCCTGGATAAGATTCTAGAGGACATCTGTATCCCTGGAGCCAGGTGGACCACCAACACAAAGGGCGTCCCAAATCAACTCAAGAGGGAGGATCTCAAACCAGTTGCCAGAGGATGGCTGGACTTCATTGGGCGTTCTCTGTTGCCCACCAGCAACCGTTCTGAAGTCACAGTTAAAAGAGCAGTGATGATTCATTGCATCATGATGGGAAAGGAAGTGGAGGTTCATCAGCTGATTTCAACAGAGCTCTATAATATTGCTAACAAAAATTCAAGAGAGGCCAGGTTGGCTTATCCAAGCGTGATTTCTCTGCTCTGCAAGGACGCTGGAGTCAAGATGGGAATAACTGAATATATCCTAATTGAAAAGTCAATCACCAAAGCATCAATGGAGAGACAACAAGCACAGGAGGATCATATCAAGAAGAGAGCACAGGAATTCCTCCCAGAGATTCCTCAAGCGGAATATTGGGAATATCTTGAGACGTCTGTCACCAAGATACAGGAAGCTATGGAGCAAATAATAAAACAACAGAAGGAACACAGTCAAATGCTGACCCATATGCTTAAAGAACAAGAGGAGCAGGGACGTGACTTAAGGGAACTGAAGTGCCAAAAGTCTTCTGTGATACCAAGCCTCCCAAGGATCAGAGGAACCCCCATACCCCCAGAATAAAGGTTGTTAATTTCCAATTTCTGCCTTAACTCTGTGACAGTGTCCTTATAAAAGTACCTTAGAAGTCATATAGTAGTAATTAGTATCTATTTTGATTTTATCTCCAATTAAGCTATAGTTTATTTTTCTCATCATCATTAAACATGAATAAAGTAGTAGATCTTTTGAATAAGAGGCAATAAAATTTTGAGTTTTAATAAGAGAAATTCTAATTAGCTAAATGTGGTGGCAATGCTTTCTATTTTCTGAATGAATGCTTGAACAGTGCATATGTCTTTTGAATTTGTTGTTTAAGACTGTTAAATATGTTGGCTCTTGAAAGAATGATGAACATGAGACATGTTATTGATAATCTGAAAAATCATAAAAATGATTCTTGAAGCAAGAAAAAGCAGCAAAGAAAAAAAAAAGCTTGCAAAAAAAAAAAAAAAAAAAAAGAGAGCAAGCAGAAAAAGCCAACAACCCTTAAAACCAAAAGGCAAGGGCAATTAAAAGGGATCCCAAGGCTTTGAGCATTAGTGGATAGGAGGGCCTAAAGGAATGAAATCCTGGTCTAAGCGGTTAAACCAAGCTGTCCCTAACCATGTGCTTGTGGCGTGAAGGTGTCAAGTGAAAACTTGAGACTGAGCGGTTAAAGTCAAGGTCCAAAGCAAAAAGAAGAGTGTGCTTAAGAACTCTGGACACCTCTAATTGGGGACTTTAGCAAAGCTGAGTCACAATCTGAAAAGGTTCACCCAATTAAGTGTCTGTGGCATTTATGTATCCGGTAGTAATACTGGAAAACAAAGTGCTTAGGGCCACGGCCAAGGCTCATAAAGAAGCTGTGTTCAAGAATCATCACACTGAACTAAGAGAATCAATAACATTATCTGAATTCTAAGTTCCTATAGATGCCAATCACTCTGAGCTTCAATGGATAAAGTGAGATGCCAAAACTGTTCAAAAGCAAAAAGCTACTAGTCCGCTCATCTAAGTAGGATCTGAGCTTCATTCAAAAACTCTGAGATATTATTGCCTCTCACCTATTAGTCTTCTATTTTATTTGTCTAGTTGCTTGAGGACAAGCAACAGTTTAAGTTTGGTGTGTGATGAGCGATATTTTATACGCTTTTTGGGGATAATTTCATATAGTTTAGAGTATGTTTTAGTTAGTTTTTAGTCTATTTCTAGTAGTTCTTAGGAAAAATTCATATTTCTGGACTTTATTATGAGTTGTGTTTTTTTCTGTAATTTCAGGTATTTTTCTGGCTGAAATTGAAGGAGCTGAGCAAAAATCTGATTCAGGCTGAAAAAGGACTGCTGATGCTATTGGATTCTGACCTCCCTGCACTCAAAGTGGATTTTCTGGAGCTACAAAACTCGGAATAGCATGCTTCCAATTGCGTTGGAAAGTAGACATCCAGGGCTTTCCAGCAATATATAATAGTCCATACTTTGCACAAGGATAGACGACGTAAACTGGCGTTCAACGCCAGTTCTCTGCCCAATTCTGGCGTCCAGCGCCAGAAAAGGATCAAAAACTGGAGTTGGACGCCCAAATTGGCGTTCAACTCCACAAATGACCTCTGCACGTGACTCACTTAAATCTCAGCCCCAGCACACACCAAGTGGGCCCCAGAAGTGGACCTCTGCATCATCCATCATAGTCCACTCATATTTTGTAACCCTAGGCTACTAGTTTAGTATTTAAACAACTTTTAGAGACTAATTTTGTATCTCATGACATTTCAGATCTAAACTTTGTATTCTCTGACGGCATGAGTCTCTAAACCCCATTGTTGGGGGTGAGGAGCTCTGCTGTGTCTCGATGATTAATGCAAGTATTTCTGTTTTCTATTCAAACACGCTTGTTCCTATCTAAGATGTTCATTCGCGCTTAACTGTGATGAGGTGACGATCAGTGACATTCATCACCTTCCTCACCCATGAACGTGTGCCTAACAACCACCTCCGTTCTATTTCCGATTGAATGAGTATCTCTGAGATCTCTAATCAGAATCTCCGTGGTATAAGCTAGAACTGATGCAGCATTCATGAGAATCCGGAAAGTCTAACCTTGTCTGTGTATTCCGAGGAGCATTCAAGGATTGAATGACTGTGACGAGCTTCAAACTCCTGAAGATGGGCGTTAGTGACAGACGCAAAAGGATAGTAAATCCTATTCCAACCGGATCGAGAACCAACCGGTGATTAGCCGTGCTGTGACAGAGCGCGTGAGCGTAGTTTTCATGGAAGGAGGAAGGTAGCATTGACAACGGATCCCCACACCAGCTGCCATAGAGGACGCGTGGTGAATCAGAAGACAGAGAAAGCAAGATTCAGAAGACAAGCATCTCCAAACTCCAAATATTCCATTATGCATAACAAGTAACCTTTAATTATCTCTAATTATTCACAATTCAACTGATAAACAAATGACTTCCTGACTAGATTTACAGATAACCATAGATTGCTTAACCACATCTCCATGGGATTTGACTTACCACGTAGGTATTATTGGACGTACCGTCATGTGACAC